>NC_086195.1:123681627-124005377 GCF_035770615.1 Melospiza melodia melodia | reverse complement strand
TTTGTAGAGTTTAAATGACTACAGAGAAAACTGGCCAAAAGGAGTGGCAGATTGTTCTGACTAGTTTTGCGCCCGCTCGGATGGGCATTCATAGGCCTCCTGCCCATGGGGCCAGTTACCTTCTGCTACAGTGTTGCTGTCACACTTCTAGAGGAAATAATCCCATGGTTTTTTGAGTAGCTGAAGTTCCCATAAAAATGTTGCATGACACTTCAAAATTCTCAAGAACTAGCCAGCCCAGTGAATTCTGCTAGATCACGTATTTTGCTTTGTATTTTGTTAATACTGCATCTTTTTTCTAGAATGCATTCTTAAGTGAACTTTTTTTTAATTCTGACTGCAGTCTCCAGCTCCAGCCTGGAGATCCTCACAGCACTGTCCTGACAGAACAGCTCTACCAGTTAGTTTTTATTAAACAGCATTTCTCTGGAGATGATTTCTGGTTGTGGTGGTATCTCAGCTGAGACCAGATATCCTGCCACTTTCATTGAAAAGAGGTCTTCACCTTGTTGTGCATGATTTATCTATTTCCTGAGTTCTCTGAAGTGACTAGGCTGCAGACTTTCATATGCAAGAGAAACAGTTCTGTTATGTGGAAGACAGTGTTGCCGTTGGTTCGATCTGTTGGGTGTTTTTTTTCTGAATTGAATATAGTAAAGTGATAAAAGCAGAGAACAAAAATATTAATATAATTTCCTTATGGGGCATAAGATGTTTTGAATCTGATTTCAGACAGCAGAAACATGTAATAAATAGACAAACCTGTAAGTGCCTGTGGTGAAGATAATTATCTCTAATATTTGTGCCTTTTAGTAGGTACTGAAGTTACCAAGCATACTAAGTAATGAAATATTTTCATTAATGTTGTCTTAATAAAGAATTCCTTTTTAAGACCCAAGCTGGTGCTCCAGTTCTGATATGGATATGATTCTTGTACAACTTCTGATTATTTGGATTAATATGTCATTGTGATTTGCAGGAAGTAATATTTAGAAGTGATGCTTGTATCAGTAATTACAGGAAGGTTGTACAAAGAACTTCAGTGATAAATCATCTTTTCTTTTTTTTTAATGTTGCATCAAGTAATGATAAAAAACATAATTTACATAGTTTTTTTATTTTTCCAGGGGAAATTCAACTCCTTTTTCAATCATTTCTCAAGTTCTTTGTCTAATACCCATGGAAGTGATATGTTAATAAAGCCAACTTAGTTTCATCATAAAACCTACTTGTAGGTTTAAGGTAATTGGAAAGTTCTTTCCAGACAGAATTGGTTTGTGCTTTTTTTTAACCTTTTTTTGTGCTTTTTTTCCTTCTTACTGTGGGTGTGCAGTTTTTTTCTGTGCTTTTAATGCTTTTTTGCCTTTTTTGGTTGGCCTTGTGTTTGTTTTTGGGTTTTTTTTTAAGGGATATTGGGAAGAAGGCACTTCCTTTTACTGCACCAAAGACATATCTTGCAAGCATTGAGTTTATCTTCTCTTAGTATCTTGGCAATAGAAGTAGCAGCAGGAGATTTCCTTGGGCCTCAGTTGAAGGAGTAGGTTCAAGTCTTCTACAGAAAAATTTATCCTGGTCACCACAGAAAAGCCAAAACCCTTGGAACATTCAGCAGGGCTGCATCTTGTTTGCAAGTCAGGATAAACTCATGGCATTAGGTTTGCCATGCATGGGTTTGGATTTTTTCCTCTGGTAAGTGGTGACACATGGCAAAGGGCTGTTCTCCCTCAGTTACTGGTCTTCTGTCCTCATTCTCAGCATTCTGCAGGAAACCTGCTCTTCCCTCCTCTCTCTTGCAGCAAAAGATGAGCCTTGAGATTCTTTCTTTTATTCCAGAGGGAATTTCTCCTAAGTCCTGTTTCTTCTTCAGGTTTGTCAGGGAACTGAATAAGATGTTGAATCTGCCACAAGAAAGCCCTGACAAACTCAGAAGAATGCTAAATAAACCAACTAAATGATTCTTTTTAATAAGAAAAGGAAGGATGAGAATACAAGAAGTGGACATGCAAGTTTTTGCAAAAGAAAACATTTAATTTCTGTATGGTTTTTCCACTTTTCAATCTTTGGAGGTTTTCCTTTGCTTTTTTTCTAGTTTAAAAAAAAAATCTGCTAATCTTGCTTTTTTAAAGCAGTGGATGGCAGGGTAGTGGACAGGGTAAATGTTTAGTCTTTGACTAACCCAAAGGAAAAGAACTTCAGGCATCTATCCTTTTCCACACAGCACTTTGTCATTTCAGTGCGCTATCCATTCATTAGATTCCTGCTTGATTCCATTTTGTCCTTTCATTGTTTAGTTAGTTGTCTCTACAGCTGAAGAATGGACATCAATAGCTGAATCACTTTGAAAATGTGAATTTGACCATGCAGATATCTTTTGTAGCTGATACCACACAGGTCTTTTACAATTCTGCTTTTCGAGTTTTGTGATCTGTCATGTCTTGATTCTTGAAAACAGTTTATGAAATGCAGAGAAAATAATTGCTTCTGTAGGTGGGTCTGGGTGTGTCACACAACTTGCAGTTCTACTTATTGTGCTGACTGATTCAGTACTAAATAAGTGATTTTTTTTTTTGCTTGTTTACTGTTGAAGTCTGTGGTGTAAAAAAGGAAAAATTAATTAGCTTGTTTCTTCAATGAAACAGGAGTCCAGAGTTTTAAATATTTTATTTCTGCTTGTTTCTTTGCAGCAGAACATCAGAGTTTCAAGACAGGCAAATGCTGCATGTCAGAGCTAGTGATGTAGAATAGAGTTTTTTCAGTTGTAAGGGACATGCAGAGATCATCTAATCCAACTGACTGACCTCCTCAGACCAGGATGATGTGAGCTGTGGATGTGTTACGACACAGAAAGAATTATTTTGGTTTTAGGAGATATTTCAAATGAAAGGTCTTCAGAGAATTCCCTTCCTCCTTTCTGGGTGAAAAATTACAGTACTTACTTAGAACACCCAGCATGTCTTCCATGTAAACCAGCCAGAAGCTGGACTTGACGTGTCTGATAAATCTGATGTGAAAATAACCTGGCATTCTGTCATACCTTTTTTTTTCCTCTGAGAAGTGGGCTTTGCAGAAATTTCTTCTAATACCTTTCTGCATATTTTTAGACTTGGCTGTCACAAAAAAGAGCACAATCCAATTTGAAGTAAATAAAGGAAAATAATCTGAAAAAGAGTTTTTGTTGATATGAATAGATAGCTAACCTTCTAGCCTGACAGTGATGAAACATGTCAAGTATATCTCTCAAAATTTTAAAATCTGTAAATCTTGGAAAAAATACATGGAAATGGAGTTGTTTCCCCTGGAGTAAGCAAAGATCTGAAACCTACTGTTCTGTCTTCATGTTTGTAGACTTTGTCTAGTGTTTCTGTAAAAAGAAAAAGAAATTTATACCAACTGTCCTAACGCAGATAACTGGAGGAGCAGGGTTTGTGGGTTCTCATCTTACTGACAAACTAATGATGGATGGCCATGAGGTTACAGTTGTGGACAACTTCTTTACGGGCAGGAAAAGAAATGTGGAGCACTGGATTGGTCATGAGAACTTCGAACTGATAAATCATGATGTCGTTGAGCCCCTGTACATTGAAGGTAGGTAGTCTCTGCTTTGGTATGTGCATTTTTTTGTGCCTTTCCCTTCTAAGTGTGAGCATCTGTGAAGAAATGAAACTTATGTGTTGAGTTCTGGGTTGATCTATCTGGTATCTGTATGCATTGTTTATTATTAGCCTGTTTTCCATGACCAGTATGGAGTAAGGTTCAGAGCACTTTTGTCTGAAATCAGTTCTTCTTTTCTGAGTGGACAGGAGGAAAGAGACCTTAAAAACATCCTGATATGTCTGATTTGTGAGAAGGCAAGATGGCAGGGGTCAGTCTGTCTGTCCCATCCGTTGTCCCACTTTCCTATGTGCCTGCACAGGTTTACACACACAGAATGTGTGGTCCAGATGTTTCATGAACTGAAGTGTATTTGAGGGCTGCAGCTACACTAGACATGCATCCTGCAACTGTGGATGGTCAGTTGAGATGAAATTAACTTTCCTTATTTGTCTTCAGTGTCTTCTGTAGAAAACATTGCTCCCTCTTTAGGTACAGGCATTCTACAACCTGAAGAGTTGGAAAACAGCAGCACTGAATTTTCCTAATTTTCAACAGAAAAAAAGAAAAAAAAATACACCAATTTTAAAGAAAGAAGCAAACAAACAAAACTGTGTCCTGCTTTAAAGTAGTAGTTCAACTATTAAATAGTCAGATTTTAAGGCACCATTAGCATGGCTATATTGGAGAGAGACATGCATTTATAGACTTCTATGGGAGTATCTAACCATATAATGAGTCAGTGAAAGCATTGCTCAATGCTTTTCACCCACTGCAGATCTGGTGGGTGTGCTCCATCCTTTTAAAACTCTGTAGCAATATACTTGTTCATTTTAAGAAAGAAAAAGACTGAGTGGTTTGGGTTTTTTTAATTCCTGATGGATTCTAGTGGATGGAATTTCACAGGAAACATCTCTAGTAATTTCATCTCTTGTGTTATTGCTTCTGATGAATTCCTGGCAACACTACTGAAACAGTCCTGCAAAAACACATGCTCCTGCTCTGTTCTGACAATGCACTGCTTCAGTTACTGCCTGTTATTTAGAAGTTATTTCAAACTTCTTCCACTGACAGGATAATGGAACAAGGATCTTATTAACTGACTCCAGGTGCTGGTAGCTCATACCTCAGCCAGATCAATTTGTCAGCTTTTCTAATCTTTTCCATTCTTTTCCTGCTTTCTGACTGATTACATTTGAGACTTTCTCAGAGAATTATCATCATTGCTATATTGTTGCCCAGCTAACTAGGCACTAATGAAAGGGAATTCTGAGATCCATCAGCTACTTTTCCTATGGCTTGTGTAATTAAGACACCAATTCCCTATTTAGTCCTGACAGCTAATTATTTTATTTTATTCAGTGGGTCGTTTATTGAATGCCTTTTCATCTTCCAACAGTGTAAATTGAGGCTGGCATGGCTAAAATAAAATTAACTTTCGTACACTAAGAACACGGTAAAATTTCATTTCATTGCAGAGTTTCTAGTCCAATGAGGCAATGGCGAGACAGTTTTTTAACAGATCAGCAAGTTGGCATATAGATGAAATACTTCTTTTCTTACTCCCAGTTTCTCCTTTTTACTTGTAAATAGAAGTTGGAATGACTGTGCAGTCATGATAAAAAGTAGGTTTGTGTCTAAAGAATTTCTCTGTATTTGCTGTCCTGTTTAAACCAGGTTACATAAGGTTGTTTGACAGCTCAGTTCCAGAGAGGATAATCAGTGCTTTATTTCTGAGAGAGACCTCATTTTTGGTCTAGAAAGAGCAGTGCTTTCTCTTTGGATGTGGAAAAGTGAATTTAGTCTCAAGATGGGGAGCTTTCAGCTTCACAGTGGTGCCTACGCACAATCTGCCTTGGCTGCGTCATTATCTTTGAACCATGACACCAAGTGGGACTCAGCATTCTTGGATCTTCATCTAGGTTGGCCAGAGACAATAATAAATCACATAAACACACATTTTATTTTTTAGCCTTGTGACAGCTGTAGTTATCTCTAGTGGTGAATGTCTTTCTCCTCTACTAGGATTTTATTTGCTTTAGCATTTGGAAATGTCAATAGGAGATGCTCAAGTTTTCACGTTTGTTTTTTTCAAGCAGAAGAAAAAGGGTTTTGAGTTCTTTAGTGGAATGAAAGTAGTTCAGGAATCTTGAAAGATAAAAAATAGTAAAAAAAAAGTTGGAAATAGCTATATTAACCCATTTTTCCTATTATAGTTCAGTTCTGTGTTTTTAAAGATATTTTCATTTCAGCCTGATCCCTCACATACAGCTTAAATACACTATTAAATAGGCACTTTTTTGGTACAGGAAGACAGGGTTTTTTTCTGAAGGCTAGTCTGGAAAGAAAATCTCTTAGCACTCTTTTTTGTTGTATCAGAGAAAAAAATAGAAATACGCCTTTACTTATATTCTGCCTCATTCTCTGCATTCATGAACGTTACAAGTGCCCCAAGATAGTCACTTGAGAGCACTGTAGCTCATGTTCCTACAAACCATATTGTAAGGACTCATAGATGTTAATTGGAAAACAAATGAGAATTAATGCTTTATCTGGTGTTGCTGTGATGTACCCCAATTTAGGGTAATAGATAAACTGCATTAGAAAATGCCAAAGGAAATTCTGTATTAAATAAATGTATGTTATTAGTAATGTACTTGGTTTCCATAGTGACATAAGCATTAGTGCTGTTTTGTTTATACTCACCTTTGCATTCGAGTTGACTCTGTGTTTGTTGTAAAAAGAGTTTGTTTTTATATCACTTCAAGCCACCCAAGTCTCTATTTCTATTGTGAAATATTGTTATACTTAAATATGTGTTTTAAAAAAGAAAAAAAAAAAACAAAGCCACAACAAAACAAACAAAAAAGAACCCCCCCTAAAAACAGCCAAAAATATGCTGCCCATATACCTGAAAAAAATCCCCAAAACTACACACATGAAAAACCAAGCCACTTTCAAGGTGCATGTCAAGAAGGCACATGATCATTTCACAAACTGGACCCCTAAGAAGGAAAAAATGCCTCTCAGTTCTCAGTCTTGATGTCTGGCTTTCAACTGCCCTTAGGCACACTCAGCTGTTGAATAAATCTGAAAAAATCATCAGACGCTTATACTTAGCCCATATCCTTCTCCCACTGGTGTTTCTTCTTCCTGCTTCCTCAGCAACTTTTGGAAGCCTTAAAACAATCTTCTGGAAAGTGATAGGTGCACACTTCCTTTAAACCCAGCTATCTGCTCTATCTGAAAAATGTCCTCAGCTGAACTGCTGCACGGTTCACAGGAACACACTTTAGCCTTGTATTTCTTTTTGGTTGCTTGGTAGTGTTGTTTTGGTTTGCTTTTACTACACCTTTCACAAATTGGAAATAAAAATAGGCCTGAAAATGCCACAGATTTACAGTCAACAGTGGAAACAGTTGAGTCAGTTGAACTGATTTCACTCCCCTAATCAAAGGTGCACAGTATGTTTTGAAAAATGCTGTATGATACTTCTAAAATTGCAGTCTGTGGCAGCTGAAATTGCTGCCCAAACTCTTTTTGGGCAGAGCAGTGAGGAGTTGGTCCATTCTGATGCTCAAAAACTTTTATTTAAAATAAGTGCATGTGCATTACTTAAGTAATATAAAATGAAATGAGAGAGAAGTGCAGTGTAAGTGGTGGGTAATGATCAACTGTTTTATGGCTTATGTTCTGAGATTAACTGATCTTCAGTTAAATAAAGGTGTTCAGTTTTGCTGTTGGTTTGTTGTTCTGTTTAAATTCCTCATGCCAGCAGTCCAGTTTCTGGAAAGACATTTCTTAAGTGTTGGCTCTAATTTCTGTGACTGTTGTGAACACAAAGGTAGTTTTGGCTCTTTTGACTCTCACTGAAAATGTTTAAAAAATTATATAATAACACATTTTGCATGTTGAGAGACAGTGTGTTAGCACATGATACACATAGTGGCAAGGATATTGTCTTTCAGAGTTTGCAGGAGGTGTTGTAGTTGCTAGTTATATGTGCATAGGTAAGTAAAGTAACAGTATTTATAGAATTTTAATAAATCATTTGCTTGACTTGGACTAAAAAAAACTTTTATTTTTAAGGACTTTGCTGGCTTGTAGGCCTGAGAGTTGATTTTTAAGGCTAAGACCAACAGTCTAACAAAATTGGTCAAAAGAATAGTCTATAGCCTTCAAAAGAATAGTCTATAGCCTTCTTGGGAATAACAGCCTTCCACATGTCAGGATGGTAGCATTTTACTAAACAGTGTTCTACAGTATCCCGGAATTGTTCAGTCTTCAGGTCCTCTCACAAGTAATTGAAAACACATACAAATACAAACACAAAGGATATCTTCAATACACGGCACTTTTTTTGGTTTTTCTTTGGCTTCCATACTTCCCAGATTTTTCCCTTCCTAGTCTTTGTTCTCTGTGCTTAACATGTTCCGCTTGCTGGTTTTAAATTGTTTGGTCAGGAAAGTCTATAGCAAGGCAGAGGGTAACAAATGCTACTTTATTTTGTTTGTTCAGAGCCAAGTGCAGTGGTGCCTTGATCTTGGTCTGGTGTGAGGCTCTCCAAAACTGCTCCAGTATGAGCAATATGATAAATCTTTATAAAGTTATTCCAGTTTGCCTGACATTACAAACAGCATCTTTAGCATCAGGTAAATGAACTAGTATTTGTCCTTTTTAGTTCTGGGCAATAGGAATGTCTCACTTCACTGTGTCAGCTTCTCTGGCCTGACCTCCAGTAATGAAATCAGTGTAGCTGTTGTTTTCTTTTTTTACAAGAAAAGTCCGTACATTCAAGCTGTAGAAACCTATTTGTATGCTTCTGATCAAAGCTTTTCTGCTCAGTGCTTCCTGACTAGCAGATGCAGTGATGGATGCAGGTGCTTAGTGGAGTTAGTGACCCGTTTAGTCCTTTCTGGACCGTGACACATGTGGAAGGCAGAAATTGAAGATGTAGGTCATTTCCTGTCATAGGGAAGGCAGTAGATTTCTCCCTTATCATTCACTTAGGAAGCATGGAGAATATATGAAGTATTAGGGCTAGAAAATCAAGATGATATGAAAGAAAGTAGTTAATGACAGTATTTTGGAGTTTTATGGAGTATTTTGTCATAGTCACCCTAGGACAAGTGGTTTTACTGATCATTCTTGTTTAGCATTAAGGAAAACACAGTACTGAATATTTGTGTCCAAATTTAGATATTGCAGATTCCATGTATGCTAAATTTTAGGGGATTTTTTTAGCTTTTCACATAGAGAAGGGCATAATTGGCAAACATTAGTTGCTGTTTATCTTGCAATATGTTGCTTAAACCTTATGTTGAGCACAGACTTCTATATTTGCCACAGTGTACCTTGTGTACCTGACTTGAATGTTTATGCCAGCTTCTGTGTCTGTGCTATTTTGAAATGAATTTGATTTTTTAGCCTTTTTTTCCAATGAAATTGTAACATAACAAATTTGTTTAATTTGTCTTTATCAGTTGTCTACGATCCTGTGCTTGCTAAACTTCTTGCTGCTGCATTCATAGTTAGCAAAGTTCTAGTCTCCCATGTGAGCTACACATAAAAGTTGCAGAATTTTATTGTTATCATTTGTTATTCTGTTCTGGTCCTTAACATAACACTTTGCACAACTGTTCACATGGTTATTTTCAAATAACTGCTCTATGACTTTATTGCAAAGCCAGCTCAAGGCTTTGTATTAAATGTTGTAAATCTTCTTTACCTCGTGTAGCAAGAAAGAGTTGTGGAAGTCAGTTACTAGATATATTTCTTTCTGTCCTTCTGTAGATACTGTCCCAGGCACAAAACAGTGAATCCTTTGAAAAGCTGTTAGTTTGGAGAGCTTTCCTCAGCTCTGGCTGGAACAGAGTTAAGTTTCCTGCTATCTTAAATAACTGTTAACTTTGTGCTACAATGCACAAGGTTGTCAGCCAGGCTGGGTGGATGGCTTTGTCCAGCCAGTCTGTTGAAATTCTAAGAGAGAAAAAAAAAAGGAGATATTTTTCAGATCTGTCAGTTAATAGAGGGAAGGTGGAATGAGAAGCAATTATTCTTATTTCAACATTGTCAGATTGATGGATCAAATATGAAAAGTTTGTGGTAGAAACTTTACACCTTACTGAAATGTCCAGCATTCTCCAAATGTTTTGGAAAAATGGTGATATTTTCATTGGTCTGAGACTTGATATAGTAAAGAGTCCTTCCCAGGCAAGAGGCAGAGGTCTCCTGTAGCTGCCTGGTTGCCTGTCCTGATCCAGAAGATGGCCATCTGACACTTGACAAATTCCCCATCTTCCATCTCTCTGCTAGTTCTGCTCTTGCTGAGCCTTTTCCATACAGGGATCAATTTTGGCTTTATGCATGAGGGGAAAGTACATTGAAGCAAATAAGAAGGGCAAGACTATACATCTGGCAAGGAAAACCTTTTTTTCCCCCCAGCTCCTTCTTTGTTTCATTTAAAACAATTGCTAGCTGGGAAACAAAGGAAGAATGAAGGACTAAAATAAGGAGAGTGCTTTCTTGCTTGCTGCCTTGCTTTCCATCTTTATTTTGCACTGTTCTTCACACTTACTTTATTGTTTAAAAATAAGTAAATAAACTTGAATAATATAAGGAGTTTTTGAGGTTTTGTATTTTACATGCATTTCTTTATAGCTAACAGTTATATGACCACTTGGATGATCACAGGCCTAGCTGTATCCTTGTGGAGCAAAAGGAATGGTAATTTTTGACCTTCTGTATCTGAATTACCACATGCCATTAAAGGAACCATTCCTATATGGGTTGCTGTGTGTCAAAAATTAGCAGTATTGGAAAAAAAAAAAAAAAACAAAAAACAAAGAAACCACAAAACAAAATGAAAGGAGGGGAGGCAGGAAAGATTTCATTTCTGCTTTGACAGGTTAGGATTGGGCAGTAAATTACTAACAGACCAAAATGTTTTTGACTTTTTTTCTCTTTCCAAAATTCCACCAGAGCTTGTCAAAACTAATTTAGAAAGCATTATGAAGAAATAGGTAGAAAAAAACAGCATAAAACTCAGGTCAGACTTCAGCTTTGAGTTGGCTGTAGGTGACCTCAGCAATTACTTTGTTAATTTTTCTGCACCACTGTGTTTGTGTTGTGCTTGCTGCTTGGAAGCATCAGTCAGCATCTTTACAGAGCATTCCTTATCCCAGCTTCCAGTCTACCCCTTCTCTTTGGTTTTATGACAGTAGCATGCTGTGGGAAGAGGATGCTTAAAGCAAAACTTGGGGCAGTTATGTATTTTATTCATGTTCAAAATTCATCTGTAGGAAGTGTGTTGAAGTTCAGTAATCCAGTTAAAATTTACCCCATGCTACATTTTTCCATCATTTCCCCAGCACAAAAATTGATTCCAGCTTTATTCACTGCTTAAGTTTACAGTGTCACAGTGACCAAAGTAAGGAGTAGTTATTCCATGTCTCACTTCATCATGCAGAACAATTAACTAGCTTCATGTTGCAGAAGAAACTCCTGCAAGTTTCATTTGGATTAGCAATGCAGGCAGGGCTTGGAATTGAGCCTGAGCTGGGAGCTTTGTTCTGCCAGCTCTCACTGCATCAGGTCATCTTTGGATGCTGTTTGTATTGCTATTACAGGTGCCTTTTGTGACAAACTCTTGATGCTGCACCAGAGTTGATAGGGGTTGCATGTACTGTTCCCTGATCATTCAACAACAAATAGCAGAGAACCTGCTACATGAAATTTTACTGCTCTGCACCTTTTTATGTGAGAATAAATATTCAACATTACGCATCTGCCAAAACCGTCTCTCTTTACCTTTCTGGGCTGTTTTGACAAATTCTAGGCAGCAATTCATCCCTGCTCTGTAGAGATAAACAGCTGTAGACCAAAGAGAGAATGGCAACATAAAAGCAAATATATTTTGTGGCATCTGCATGA
Organism: Melospiza melodia melodia; assembly: GCF_035770615.1. NCBI lineage: Eukaryota > Metazoa > Chordata > Aves > Passeriformes > Passerellidae > Melospiza > Melospiza melodia. The sequence goes on along the minus strand of NC_086195.1, from coordinate 123,993,854 downwards.
GCATACTGTCAAATATCATTACTCTGTCAAGACAGTAAAACTTGCAGTAACAGTCATTAAGTTTGCCTTAGGAGCTCATCTTATGTTTATGTTGATAGTTAATTGTTCTCTGGGGTGAGGTATGGCTTGAAATAATTTCTCCTTATTTTGGTCACTTGACATTGTGAGTTTAATCAGTGAATAAAATTATTTTGCATGATTTCTTGTGTTGCAGTGATAATGCAGGGCTGCAGTATGTGGTGAACTTTGAAAAGCTTCCCCCGGATGAGCCAGTGTGTGCTTATCCAAGCTGTGTTACATAAAAATCAGGAGCTGAGCTTGCCCAGTAGACAATAGACACAACAGTTAATCTAGAAAAACTTGATTTATATACAAGCACACTTCATTAGGGATTCAGAAAGAAAGTAGGTTGAATATTTTACCATGCTAATATTGCTGGTATTTTTAAAGTGTTATTACCAGAACATGTGCTTATCTTAAAAAGAATGTGATTTTTTACTGTGAAGGAGATGCTTGTTCTTTGACGGCTTACCTACTTTTCATTTTTTCATTGCTTAATAGGCTGTTGAAGAATAAGGGGTGACTTTCACATGGATAATTCAAGCCACTTATTTATGCTCTTGCCCTACTAGTCTGCTTTTTTTAAACTATATTAGAGGTCTGAAAGCGAAGGTTTGCATATTTGCTTTGTCAGATGACATTTGAGAATGGGAAGGAAGTCTTCAACAGGAGGCACATTCCTCTAATATTTCAGTGTTCTCAGCATGTTAAAAGCAGGTGATAACTTCATAGTTGATATTTTATTTTTTCATATCGTGATATGATAAGGGGAGATGGCTTTAAACTGTGAGAAGGTCTAGATTAGAAGAAGGAAACAGAAGCACTCCTGTGAGGGTGGTGAGGCACCAGAACAGGTTGTCCAGAGAAGCTGTGGATGCCTGATGAACACTTGAAAGTGTTCAAGTCCAGGCTGGATGGGGCTTTGATCAGCCTTGTCTAGTGGAATGTGTGGTGGGATTGAGGTGCTCTTTAAGGTCTCTTCCAATTCAAACCATTTCTGATTTTTTTATTTTTTCCCTACTAGATGTAACTCATATACAGCTTGTGCTGTTTAACTAAGTATGGTTGTATTTAAATAGAGAAAAAGGAAAACTTTTTTGGTTTTGTTTTTGGGTTTGGGTTTTTTTGGGTTTTTTTTTTTTTTTTTTGATAGTCAAGGGTGCTTCTAACCTGTTTTAAGTAGGAAAAGTAATTTATTAGAGGAAAAAGTTCATAATGTCACAGATACTGTGGAAGTTAAAGCCCCCAACAGAAGGCTATGAGAAATCAACATGTGGTCAAAGTACAGATTATTTTTTAATGCTGTGATTTTCTATTGCTTTTTAATAATAAGACACCTAAGGAAATTGAAAGAAAACATTTGTTTGACCAGTAGTGTTCTGTTCTAGGGCAGGGCAGCCTTATGCCGTGCAGTATTTTCTTCTGTCAGAATAGCAACTAGCCTTGACTTTTCCAGCTTCTTTCTGGTTTCAATGTCAAGTCTTCTTAAAAAAAACTAAACCCCTCACTTTTCTTTTAAAACACAAAGGAGTAATTTTCCCTTTCTTTTATCAGGCCATTCTAATTATTACTTCACCTTTTGATTGCTTTTCTTGAATGACCTTGGTGTAGGGGATTTGTCCTTCCTTAAATATCTCATTTGAGCTTATGTTTAATTTTTACTTTTGCAGTTGCTTATCCAAGAGTGTTTTTTTTTTTTTTAAGATAGTTCTGGCTTGCTGTGATTCAAGTTACATAGAAGACAGAGAGACGTTAACATATTTACAAGAGTCATGTTATGAAAGGCTTGCAGGTTGAGCTTTTTAATATCAGATACTGCCTATGACACTGAATCCAATTTTCGTTGCTTTGTTTTTATTGTAATTTAACAAATTTGTTGCCAACAGTCTTGTTTCTAATACCTCCAACCTTCAATCATCTCAGACAATGAATTTCAACTAGTTCTTTGGTTAATTGTATTTCACAACAGGGAGTGGAGGAGTGTGTCAAAATCTCTTTACTGGGTTTTGATTTGTGTGTTTGTTTTTTAATTAAAGCTAAAATACTGTATTATCCAAAGCATTGCATATATGTGACAAAAGTAACAGGGAAAAAAAGACAAAAGTTGCATGCTTGTATCTTGCAATGTATATTTAATATATAAATAATGCAAAGCTGATTAATGTTTCATTGACAGATTATCTAGAAATAAAAATACAGTATTTATTTTTCCCAGAAGGTTTCTCATATTGAAAAAATGTTTCTATCATTTTTGCTTCACAGTGTATTTTAGAAAAATACTCTGAAACTTGTAGCCACTTAAAAACTTGAGGATAACAGAATGTTACAAATACTTTTGCAGCTTCTAAACATTTTGGAAGTTCTCAGCTAAATTTTTTATAAGTGGAAAAGTGTGAACACCAACACAGACATTTATATCCATGTCAACAGTGTTGATATATTACATTATGCCTCTAGGTTTTGTTTTACTAAAAATTAAGTTTTTCTTAGAGTTACAACAGGTTTGTGTACATATAATCTGTAAGTAGTGATACAGGAAGTGCTGGATGCCAGTGCTAGGAATTGCACAAAGCAATACTTATTTCTTGACTTCAGTGTTTTCTCATTTAATATCTTATGTGGGAAAATAATAATGCTATCCCCTCCATTTTTCTGTAGTGGACCAGATCTACCATCTAGCATCTCCTGCTTCTCCTCCTAATTACATGTATAATCCTATAAAAACATTGAAGACCAACACTATTGGGACATTAAACATGCTGGGTAAGTGGAATTTATTTTTATTACTTGGTTAGACATCATATAATCCTGACAGAGTTGCTGTGGAGATGGGAGGATGAAGCAAATGAGTTGTACATTTTAAAAAGTTGTTTCTTTACGCCAAATAAGGTTGGGGGTATTTTTACCCTCTTTGAAGACTTTTGGTTTCCTTTAAATATATCTGCAAATGAACACTGATAACATGGCTGTCAAAGGACAAGAACTTTGTGCCTGTAAGCTGGCTATGGAGTGTGCAGTAATGTCAGAAGTAATAGGAACAATTAAGAGCATGGGATTTTTATAGTACAGTTGTGTTCATGATTGCTAGCAAATTCTGAAAGAGTGTTTAATGTCAAGCATCATGCTGAATAATTACAAGGCCATGTTTTCAGCTTTTTCTGCTAGTTTTGATGCTGGGAATGGGTCAGTGAAAAGAAGGCCTCAAGACTTCACTACTTTTTCCTCCCATCTTTCTGCCATTTGGTATGATGCAGGCTGATCTGAGTGTCAGTGTCAGTGATCCTAAGAATTGTTGAGTCAGAAAAACTCCTGGGCATTAGCATAGCTGAGTTTCTTATTTGAGTGATACTCTAGAGAGTAGAGTTCTGAGAATCAAGTGATTCAGAAGCTATTGAGGTACCAGAATGACAGAGGTGAGAAATTTGTCTGATTTGCCATGCCAACTTGAAGAACAGAAAGCCATTGAAATGGAATGGAGAATAATCTCAAGTTATGGGTAGGATGATCCAAGCAGTTTAAAAGGGCCTAATAAAGGAGAAATTATTGATTTTTGTCCTATAACATGTTATTCTGTGTAAGTTTCTTTACATGGCTTTTCTTTAATCTATGTAAGGAAGGATTTGGTAATCATAATATACTATGTTGTTTCAAGATCCTGATTTCCTAAGTGGAATGCTTCCCTGGGCTTTATTTAGATTGTAATAGATTAATTTCTTGGATCTTGATTCAGTGCAACTGCTAGTCTCAGAAGCAAACACGTCCCATGTAGGTGCTGCTCTGCTATTTCTTAATTTTTCTAGTTTTGAAGTGGGAGCTATGGATGTGATTTACAACTAAATTTGCCTACAGAAAGAGATCAAATTGTCTTTAAAAACCCGTAAAACAGAATCACACTAAAGCAGCTAGCATGAGTGAAGGATTCTTGCACTTGCTCTAATTGTGTTCTTCTTTCTCCGTTGTCCAAAATCTAGGTTTAGCTAAACGTGTTGGAGCACGGCTGCTGCTGGCCTCTACATCAGAGGTTTATGGAGGTAAGAAGAATAAAACAGTATTTAGAGCTCTTCAGATATGACTGTGTAAAAGGATATTTACATCTTTTGTCAGATACCAGAATGATAGATTTTCATCACTGTCTTAGCTTGCTTTTTTAGGAGATGTTCTTACAGTTTAAAATGTGAGAAGGGCATTTACAGTGCTTGCTTTATATCTATTTTTTTTGTATCTAGTCAAGAGTGGTGGCAGGAGACTTGCAGTGTTGACTGTATCTTTCCCGTGTCCTGGTTTATATCTCTTTTTCCAAAGGGCTTGTGGGGAAAATTGAGTGTTGTACTCTAAAGTCCAGATGCCATAATGAAAACCTGAGAAGAAAGATTTCAATATTAAATGTGCATATCTTTTCCCCATCACATAGGAATTGTGTTGTTAAGATTTAGCAATTGCCCTGATGTCTAAGAGACAAAGGATGTAACTAAGCTAAGAAAATACTGGTTGTGCATGCAGGTTCTTCAGGTGTCTCTTATAATGTGTTATTTGGCAATACTCTCCATCTTCCTCTTGCTGTTAAAAGTGAAGGAGTGAAAGAATAATGGATAGAATGGTGACTGGATGCAGCAAGAATCTTTAGTACTTCCTAGAGTCTGTACCAGACCCTGTGCCTGCTAGAGAACCTTCCTTCTGCTCTGAACTATTGTGTAATTGATAACAGCAGTGTTGAAAGATTAGTGCAGATACACAGGCACAGTACCCTCCTCAGTGGGAGTAGATTTGAGTCTCAGCTCAAAAGAACAAACAAGTAAACAAAAATGGTCAAAGGTACAAGATACAAAGCTTTGTGAGCAAGAAGTGAGGAAGGACAAAGAACACAGCTCCAGGTGTACAGTTTTGGTGGAGCAGCTTCAGAAGATGGAAAGTAAATGTCCAAGCAAGGGATCACTAAGATGGTTGGCCAGCCAAAGTGGCCTGAGCATATGCGGCATTCCTATTGCCTCCCAAGCCTTAGATTATCTATGGTCATGCTCTACAGAGAAAAATGATAGCCTCAAGGACTCTTCTGCAACTGAACAATCTCCCTTCTGGAGTATCTCCTTTCCCACAGCATCTTTTCAGGCCTTTTTAGGATTGTTGTGAGTTTTTATAATCATGTAAAACTTCTGTGCATTTACCATTGCTCTGTGGCTGCCATATGGCACAAATTCATTCATAATCATGTCTGAACAGCATAAAATCTGGAAGGTTTAATCAGAACTGACTGTCAAGGTTGTTTCAAAAAATTAGCTCTCAGCACTAGGAAGTTCTATAGTAATGCAAACTTCAAACCCAGTGGAAATTATACCATTCTAAAGACAACAGAGGGGAAGATTTAACCAATAGTTTGTAATTTTTCAAGCACATAAAGCACACACTAATAAGGTTCCTAGGTGATTGTTGTTTGATTGTTTGTTTTTTTATAATCAAGAACTTCTATGCTGGATCAAACCAAAGGATTGTCTAACCTGATTGTGCCCAGTCATAGCTAGTAAAAATGCTTAGGGTAAAATAGAAGAAATGTAAGTATTTTGTGGTGCATCACTCTTACCTCAGTAAGGAATGCAGTACATCTCTATTTTCTCTATTTTTCTTTCCTTGTTTCCTATTTTATGAAATTTGAGTACGTTTTACTTTCCTACATAACCTATAATGCCTCTTACATAACTGCTGCCTACATAACCTGTAATATTTCCTCTGAAACACATTAGGTAAAAGTTGTGTTTATGCCCTTGAGCCTTTAACCCTCTGCTCACACACTCTTTTAGGGAAAGCAGTTGCTGGCTGTTGTTTGCTTGTACTCAGTTATTTTACTAGTCTTTCATCTGCCACTGCTGTTTTCAGTTTCCAGTGATTGCACTTTAAAGAAATTGTGTGAAAACATAAGATTTTTCTAAAGTGCAGTATTCAGAGAGAAGGTGTGCTGGCTTGTATAACACAAATGCTCTCCTGAAAGTTTCATCACATATAGTCATCTTTTGATATACCATAATCTAAGGTGGTTTTTTTTTTTTCCCCACAGATCCTGAAGTTCACCCTCAAAATGAGGATTACTGGGGCCATGTGAATCCAATAGGTCCAAGAGCCTGCTATGATGAAGGGAAGCGGGTTGCAGAGACCATGTGCTATGCATACATGAAGCAGGTATTAAACTTGTACCAGATTCAGTGTTTTTTCTGTAATTACTGAAGGCCCAATGTATGGCAAGACTGGAATATGTGTATTTAGGGGGAGGAGGGCAAAAGAGAATGTCTTAAGTAGGAGCACTTATCGTGTTTTTGCAAAATCTGTTTTCTTTAATGGGAAGGTTTTATTGCTCCCATCTGTTGTGTGTTTTCAGATGAGCAGTCTTCTTGTGGAAAATGTGCTTTAGTGTTCTTAATAGGTATAATATGTCTTTCAGTATAGTAAATAGTTTTTAGACAGATTAAACTGAGGTGACCTTAGTGTGCTTAAAAGTCAATGGGATTGAATAAAGTCATTACTGATAAACGTGTAATGTTGAAGGAGAATAATCAAAATCAGAAAATACAGATAAGAATGGGAAAGATCTTTAATGAGTACTTACATAGAAGCAATGTATTTTAAGCACTTTTGAAATGTCTTAAAATGATGTAGGTATAAATTACAGACCTTAATGAATATCTAGCTGTGTAATGCCTGTTTTCAGACAAAGACAGTAACATGAGGATAAAAATTTAATTTAAAATATGTTTAAGAAATTATACAGGCCAGTTTTCTTGTGTTTCCTAACCAGCAAGTAGAAACTCATCATTAACTAATGTAGCATTGACTGTTTACCTATAAGTAAATCTTGCTTAATTGAGGTTCATCTAAGCTCTAGGAGACTATTCAATTAGCAAATATGGCACACTAAAGAAAATAGTATCAGTATTTCTTGCTATTTGCATCCTTAATATAAAAACATATAAATCATAGTATATTGTATAGAATTTTAAACCTTTAAATTATAAAATTCTAAGTACTTTATAAACCTTGAAAACAGAATCAAGCTGAAGTGGTAAGACTTTAAGAGATGGTATTTTAATATAGAGTAGTAATTTTGTCTTATCTCTTCTACCAGACAGAGAAGGCAGAGGGTTCTGTCTGCTTTGTTCTCTTTTAAATCATTTAAGGTCCAATATGCCAATACTGCTCCCGTTCAGGATGACATCTCCAGTATTTCACTGTAGCATAATATTCCTTGTCAGTCTGGAAACCCATTTGCAGTTGAAGATTACAGTTTTTATGAAAAATTCTTGTGCTCTAGGGTGTTGCATTTTTTGCAGTGTTCTTTTAGAAGGCATGAGTAGGTAATTTTTAAAATCATGGGCTATATCTTAAAACCACAGAGTGAGTCATGATAGCATCTCAGAGCTTTTATGCAGGATTTACAATGAATAGGAAAGGTTTATAAGGTGGAACTGCAGTGCACATGTACATTAAGTAAAAACTCATTATGCAAATGACCTGCCTGTCCTAGAGGCAGCTCTGTGACATATTTCTTTTACTTTGTTATGGGCTAGTGAAGTCTGCCTAAGCTTGTCCTAAGTTCAGCTATATTCTGAAACACTGTTGAGCTGGTGTGGGGAAAAGAGAGGGGGTGAGCAGTGTTTAGGTGATATCCTGTTACTAGTGGAACAAACCTTACCTTTTGAAAAGGTTTGATTTCCTCTATGTAGATAAGCATTGTGCTTTTAAAATGATTTTCAGCAGGAGTGAATTAGCCCCAAACAGTAGGATTTGCAGTATTTCAAGCTAAAATATTTCCAGAATCTCTCCGCTTCAATAAAAATAAGAAACAGGCAAAGTTATTCTGCATTTTTTGGTCATTTCTTAAAAAGATTTCCGTCATCATGCACATTACTAGATACCTTAAATACATAATAGTGTTTCCAAAAAATGTGAAGTAAAACTAACCTTCTGCACTATACTTCAGACAGCCTGTTTGAATCAGAATGGTTTTTGAATCTAGTCGAAGTTGACTGTTTGCTGTTGTCAGAGTTTCTCAGTAGCTTGTCCTGTCCTGACCAAGGCATTTTTAGTGTGTTCTTTTCTGCTGGTGGTGTTGTTTTGTTCACTTATTTTGACCTTGTGAATTAAGCATTTCTTGATGTTACCACCTGAAAAAATGGTGAGAGGGGAGTTCCAGCACATTATGGCAGTGTGAATTTTGTGCTTCTTTCAGGACTTGCCATTCAATTATCTGTGCTATCTTAAAAAATTGTATTTGACATTCTGGAGCTACCTGGGAATCTTAGTATTAATGTTTGTGCCACTACTCTGGATTAATTTAAATACTGTCTAGAATCTGATACTACCTTCATAGCAGAGATTTGCATCATCTGTTTAGCTGTGTTGTAAGTAAAAATACTCAACAATTAAAATGCTGTGCATATTAAGGGTGTTTTGTGAACTGGATTTCTTTCTTCTCTTACACTACTGACCTGTAAGGAAGTTCTCCAGAGCTGAAGAAACACTCAGGTCACTAGGGAATGTCGGAGGAGAATTTTTATTCTCCTTCCACTTTCTTCATCCATTTTTTCATACCAGCTGTGTGACTCTGAAAGCTTTGGTGGTAAGAAATGGGCTTGATTGTGATACAACTATCACATTAAATGATAATTTTGGAATTGCCTTAGAATAGCTGAAATGTTGAACTATAAGCATAACATTTCAACTGTAAAATTGTAGGCTGTGTTCAGGGACCTGCATTATGCCCAAAGTATAGAGTCAGATGATTGAGGCTATCCTTCCTAGCTTGTTTAGGAGCTTTTGTGTTTATGTAGTTCAGATCACATCACTGTTTCTGCAAAATAGTTCTAAAAATCTATTAGTAGAGTGTTAATGGCATTTTTTATACAAATGACAGTACATACAAATAAAATTCCTTGGACTCAGCCTCACTATAGAGTATTGTAGCTTAAACACATTGTAGATGGATCCAGTGTACACAGTGCTAGTAGTTCTGCTGTGATTTTAATTCAGAGGTTTGGGAACAATTTTGAGAGTTAATGATCTGTGAAATACATGGGAAAGAATATGAATCAGTGAGAAAGAGACTATTAGAGAAAGGAATGCTGACAACAATCTAAGTAATTTTGGCTGAGACACTGGTAAAGATTTTTGTCAGGTCACAGTGATACCGCTGCTACTGTCTGGACTTCTCCAGCAGATTTGTTTCATTCCAGTTGTCTGCTGGAGAGCAGACATTTGTAGCTTTTCCTTTCCTGATCTTTTATGCAGGGAGGTCTGGCTCATGCTTGCTGTTTAGATAGATCCAGAGACTTTACAAAGAAGGAAGCACTGGTAATTAACAGGAGAAGCTTATCTCATATCCTTGTGAATTATGGCCACAACATGTCATATTCAAATTATTTTGGTTAAAAGAAACTTGGTATTTGAATTGTATTGATCTATTTTCTGAGACAGTCAGCACAAGAAAAGGCCTGTTCTTAAAAAGTTTATTAAATTAAAATATGTCTTTTTAAGTTATGGAGTTATTATAGCATCCTTGATACCCTTGATAGTTTGTGGACCTGGGATCTCTAAAACTAAATCACCAGCAAAGACTCATGCTGAAAACCATGGACAGCTTTGTTTTGCAAGGAAGACTGCGTAAATTAATACTACATTTTAACTGACAGCTACAGATCAGCCTTGAGTACTTATTATACAGAGATACAGAGGTATCTCTGTAAGCAATAACAACCTTTTCTGCTTCTTTACTGTTTCTTTTCATCTGTACAGGCACAGTCTCTGTGACGAAATTCATACTGATAAATAATAGAGTGAGCTGAAGTGTTCTGCTAGTCCACAATCCTGCATTTTATGATCTTGCTCTCAGGCTCTTTTTTGGATTGCTCAAGGAATTTTCTTTCTGATCAGTCTGCTGTGGGAAGACATTGTCTTAAACTGTGAGGGCAGGAGGCAGTTGATCGCCTTTTATCTCAGCATTAGGGATAAATCTCAAGCTCTCTTATATTTAGCAGTATAAATATGTGCCAAAGGGATTTTTTTCTTTCTCTAGGATGTAATAAAATACTGTACATGACTTACTGGTGCAAATCTGGGAAAGTAATTGACTTTGATAGTGGGAATATGGGAGAGGTAGTCAGTCATTACTACATGTTATTGATAATATTCAGAGTAACAGGACGTAGCTAAGCTAGAGTTCATACAAAAAGGAGTAGAGTTACTCAGCATATAAAAAGGATCACTTCAAATGAGATGTTCATGAAACAGCAAAAGCAGCATTATGACAATTTTTAAATTACTGTCTCCAAAACCTCTTTGTCTGTGGAAGAGTTTCTTTTGAGGAGACAGATTCCAGTTTTAAAGGGGCAAATGAAAAATTAGCTGCATAGAAAATAGATTTTTCAAAGCACTAGGCTGCAGGGAAAAGCTTTGCTAAATGATACTATAAATAAAAGGTTACTCATTTTAAAAGACAACATTACAGTGGGGTGAGGTGAATAAATAGAAGGGAGAAGAAATAATGGGTTCATTGTTGCTATGAGCAGTGCCTACAGAGAATGTGTTGTTTTTCTTTTCTAGATCCCTTGCTAGTTCCCAACCAATACTGGAAAACAAGGCTGCTGCTGTAGCTTGTGCAGTGCAAGAGAAGCTTTTTGGTCAGCATTGTTGAATGAGTTATTTTTATCTTGAATACTAGCTTCCAAGTGCCCTATTTTCTGTACTTGTTAATGGCAGTATCTGGAAAGCCCATGGGAAATACAACCCCTTCCTGAAGGAGTCAGTGGCCTTCTTAAGATAAAGTGCCAGGCAAAACAAAGGAAGGAGCAGCTCTATAAGAGTATGTATTTCCAAAGCTGTGAAGGCTTTGGGCATGGTTCTGTAATGTGCTGCTGGGAGTATACATTTGAAATGTTACATTGCTGTACTTTTTTAGCTAGCAAGAAATAAAGAGTATGGTCCCAGCTGATGCGCTTTGCATAGAAAGAGACTTCTGCTCTTTCTAGAGTCTCTTTCAGCAGGAAGGACCCAGTGGATGTTGAGAGGTTATTTTTTTTGCCTCTGTTGTGGATACAAGCTTGTTGGACAAAGACTTTGTGTCTTTTCCTGTGGCACAATAGTTACCCCCCTTGTAACTGTTAGTTTACCATTTAGTTGCGGTTGCAAACAAGGTTTGATGATGAGGAATGAAATCTTGCCTGCCGTTAAATGGAATTGAATGTTGTTTGACTTCCTCCACACTGGGAGATGTTGGGCTTTACCTGTACTACTTGGTGTTTCTGATTTCCCAACACCAAGTAGTAGTTGATGTACTGAATGTCCCTTTTGCCTGTCTCTTGCCTGTAAAAAGCTACTTCTTCTGCTTTCACAAAACATCTTTGAGGATTTGTTTAAGAGGCACTTGGAGACCTAAGAGAGAAGGTCACATTTTCCTCTAAGTGGCTCTTGTAGGTGAAGCTACATTTATTTCCAAGAAAAATGTGTTTCTAGATCTCTTCTGAGTGAAGTGTGTGTGAGCTGCAGCTTTCAGCCATGAATGTACTGACAATACACTTCTTCCACATACACCCCCTCTTCCAAGACAAGAGCAAGCGTTGGTCTAAGCCTTAGTAAAATACATGGAAAATACAAGATGGTCTGTGTATCCTCTGAAGGAATGGTTATGGAAGGAATGTTTGCAACTCCAGAACACTGTGGTTGTGACTTCAGTTGAATCAGAGCACACAGTTTGCTTCAGACAATTTTTTTCAAGTAACTGATATGAGGATGTCTTTTTCTAGGAGGTGGGAGGACTAGGTAATTCGAAGAGGATACATAGGCCTGTACTGAGGTTGATATCTTCTTCCCTACCTTGTGACTGTCACTTTCAGATGGTAGCATCTATCTGCTTACAGCATACCATATTGCTCTGAGCTCAGCACTATCCTGTTTTAGCTCACAAGGGCCAAACATCCTGCTTGTAGGCTTTATCGTAAACTGCAGCTTGTCCAAATGAACATGCCAGTCAAAATAACTCAAGAGAGATTACTTCAGTCTGCAGTCTCTAACTGTTAAAATGCTTTCTGTAGAAAAAACTTCTGGAAACGATAAAAATGTTTCTTGGACAAAACTACACCATTGAAGACTTTGATTGTAATGCATGTATTTACATGGCCTAATAAGAAGGGCACTAGAAAACATTAGGGCTGTAGTTACAAAACCACTTCATGGCCTTTGTAAAAGATACTTCTCTGACATGCTCAGCTTTTCTAAAATATGGACTTCTGTAATCTATGGAAATGTGGCCTTGGTAATATATGTGCTGATTGTGAGACTTCACTTTTATGTGCAAAGAAAGTAGCTAAGTCCCAGGTGAAATAACTTGTTATTGGAAAATCTTAAAAGTTCTTAATGGAAGAAAATGCACGTGCTAAAATCATGAGCTGTTCTAGCACTGATTTAGATTTGCATTACAAATACTGAGAACTAGTATAAATTACCTTGGTGTATGCACTGCATTTTTCAGGAGGGCTGAGGAGAGATTTGAAGTGCTGCATTATTAGAAAATAATGCATGTTAAAGCTGAAGGAGAGATGCTTAAAAAGCTTTTTGTCAGGGTAGAGTTTACACTTTTAGGGAGAGAGATGCTTTTATTAAGGAAGTAACAATTCTTTTTTCTTTGGCTACAGGAAGGAGTTGAAGTGAGGGTTGCCAGAATATTCAATACCTTTGGTCCTCGAATGCATATGAATGATGGAAGAGTTGTCAGTAATTTTATCCTACAAGCTCTGCAGGGAGAACCACTAACAGTAAGTGATGACCTCCTGGTGATATGAAGAACAATTCACCTTTATATCTTGTCCTGATGTGTTGCAACTGATGGTAGATTTTAGACAATACTGATGTTCCCTTCCTCCAAATGTAGTTTTCCAGCATACTGAACTTAAATGTAAGAAAGTACATGTCTGAAGATGTGCTCTGTCAATGGGGTTGATCTTTCCCAGAAAGAAACAAGGCTACCAGTTGAAATTTGCACAAACATCTCAGCATTCTTTATATTGGGGATATAAACAAAATCCAATAATTCCCATGCTGACTAAACTTCAGCAAGAATATTATTGTAATAGGGGTTAAAATAGAATGTTCTACCCAACATCACTGTTTTGTAGGAAATAACTGTTTGATGTTGAAAATTACTGAATCTGAGAAAAGAAGTTAGGGGAGAGTTCTTTAGCTGACCAGGTCAAATAAAATTAATTATCAGCAATAAGCAATGACTGAGACCTAAAAAAAAACACTTTTACATGTCACAGAATTTGGCTGACAGGAATACCAAGTGTGTTGATCTCTTTAGAAATGCTATGTATTTGGTCTCTCAGTTCAGAGTACTTGTTTAAATGGGGAAAATAATCTCCTGAGGGAACAGTGTCACCGAGTTGTAAAAATTGTGGCCTATGCAAACATTATGATTGCTGTTTTGTTATTGTAAAGGAAGATTTGTTAAGAGAAACTGAAAGATAGAATCTCTATTGTATTTTCCAGCCATTGCCTGTATGTGGGAAAGATAACCACATGGGTGACCTTGCAAAAATCATGAACAAATACTTAGTTGTGTAAAACTTACCCCACGTGCTATAAGTTAAGCTAAATGTAGGAAGCTCTACATAAATACATAAATCTGCTTCCTGTTTGTTTGGGAGTCCATCAGGCTGATGTTTAGCTCCTGGTGTGTTCCTATCTGAATCAGTTTTTGGATAAACTCTTAGACCCCTGATCCTACCCAATGTGTGGTTTTGGGCTCTGAATCAGCCTTGGAGAGCACAAGGCTTACCAAGTAACAGATGGCCTGTGTACCATTGTACTGCCCTTTCTGTCCTCAAGGAAAACAAGCATGCTTTCTGTTTCTGTCCTTCCAAAAGCCTTTCTGTTGCAGCAGGTTGGTGGCAAAATGTGTTTCCCCCCAGTTAAACTGAAATGTTTTCTCCTCTTAAATGTGCCTACCTATAGCTTTCAGAATGTAAGTATTCATGTTCTAGAGACTTCAGTACTGCACTTGGTTAAACTGTGAAAAAAATAATGGTATCAAATACCATTCTGTACATTTCAAGTATACATCAATGTCTGTTTGAACTTCAGCAATGTGCTCCAAAATACCAGCCTGTAACCTGAGGAGACTTCTTTTTTTCCCCTCTAAGGTTTTGATACAAATCTGTACAGGTGACTTTGTGTGTTGTAGCATGTAGAAGTTACTTTGCTTCCCATTTCCCTAGATAGTAATATTTAGAGCCACATGATTTTTGGTTTTTTTGTGTCCTGATTGCTTTAAACACAGCACTTTTTCTCAACAATTTTTTAGCAACCACTAACATTTAGTGGTGTCTTTGAAGCTGGCTGTTGTTAATGTGCAAATCAAAACTGCTCATCATAAGCACATCTTAGTAGTCTGAAGTTTGCTTTAAATGTTTGGCACTCTTTTCTGGCTGTGAGTGCAGGCTGCACCTTCTTCCAGTGTTCCAGAAGAGGACAAGGCATCACTCTGTCCTACACCCCTGAGAAGGTTTTCTTCATGCAGAGGTCTGGTTAACAAAATGCCTTGGGATATGTTTATTGGAGACAGATCCAAGAGGAAGACAACCTTTAGTGAACTGATACTTTGCCAAAGGCTCTGCAAGCACATTTTTTACCATTCCTGTAACATTGAGCTTGTGTCTCAAGTGTTTCTTCTTGAGGCTGTTTTCTAGAATGGTTAGGAGAAGATAATTGGGCTAAAGAGGGCTTCTGTATTTATTAACTTCCCTCTTTTTCATGTGGTTTTAGGTCTATGGACCTGGAACTCAGACAAGAGCTTTCCAGTATGTCAGGTAAGCCTTGTTTGTTCTTGCTGATAATTTACTTCATGGTTCACATAGCATGGTCAGCTTTGTATGCACGTGCAGTTGCTTTACTTTTTAAAATCACTTTTTAATACAAGCACTCAAAAAGCATGCACCCATCAAAATCTGATTTCAGCATTCCTCAGCTGCCCAATCTGCTTTACTGGAGCTCTTAGGATCCAGCTTTACTTTCAGAAGGGAGACATGAAAGTTTTTGAAAATATCAAGGAGAAAAATATTAATTGGTTTAGATTTTTACTTGAGATACTAACATGCTCTTCCCTTCCAGAGACAGCAAATAGCAGACAAGTTTTTAGTGCTGAACAGTTTGTCACTCCTTGCATTTTAGTGCAATGCTGCCACCTCGTGTCCTTGGGACAGCTGTGGTTGCTGTGCAGACTGTGCACAAAAAAAAAAGCTAAAAAAAACCCCATGCTGGACTTCTGGGTCGTTTTAAGCATTCTTGGCTTGGAAATATTCTTTCCCTTTGCTTAAGGAAGTATCAGTGGTATCAGATTTTAAAGAAACCCGACCAGGTCAAAGTACCCATTCCTTTCTTGATTATAAGTAATAATGAAAAGGATATGGATTTCTATGTCTAGGGCCAAGGTGCTACATCTGTGGCTAATAATCCAAAATAGCTTTGGGTTATATTGCTGGGAGAAAGTAACACCAAAATACTGGTTTTTAACCAACTTGGTTTAAGAAATTTTGAAAATAAGAAGACAAGTCAAACAGCAGGCTGCAAAGCAGGTGGTAGTGTTATGTGCCTCTGCATTACAGCTTGCTTTATTCTGTTTGAAATTCATTGGAAATCAGCCTCCAGATATGTTTGGATATTGGAAAGAAAAGGAAATATTAATCATTTTTTAATACAAACACTTGAGAAAACGTGCACCCATTGAAACCTGATTTCAGCATTCCTCAGCTGCCTGATCTGCTTTACTGGAGCTCTTAGGAGTCAGCTCTCTTTTTAAATCAAGAATATTATTTATAGAGAAGTGGAAATTGCGCCAATCTGTTCTTCCCTCTTTTACAGTGATCTTGTGAACGGGTTGGTGGCATTGATGAACAGCAATGTCAGCAGTCCTGTCAACTTGGTGAGTATGAGTGCTCCCCTCTCCTGAGTTACAGTGCACTGGTCAACACCATCTCTGTTTTCCTCTTTGTCACTGATAGTGATCTCTATAAAAAATAAATGGAACAATAAAATGTCCTTCCATTATGAAGAACATATTCTCCCATTCTCTTTATAAATAAGAAGACTGAGCCCCTGATATTGAGATCTTACATCTCCAAGAACAGGATAAAGTTGCTGGAGTTTTTAATTTGTTTTAGGAAGATGTATGTAATCAGAACATTAAGGGGAAAAATATGTGGGGCACATATGCAAAGTGCAGCAAGAAAATGACTGAAGACTGATTTTAGTAGGAAAAAAGCACTGAAGGAATGCTTAGCTCTAGATAAATAGAAATAGTTTCATACTACCCTGGATTCAAGGAAAATGTGATAGTATTTTATGGTATAGTTCTCTAATACTGTTTAAAGTGCTTGGAACTTAACTTGTCAAGTAAGATTTTTGTTCTGTCCTGTTTGTTGTCACCTTATTCTTAGTAGTGGATTTAAGAATAGAAAAGGATGCATATCCCAGGTAATTTCTTGTGTGTGCTTTTGCCAAATCAGATACTCAACTCTGCAGGGCAGTTCACTAGATTTTCCTTTTCTCCTGTGGCCATGAGTTAATTTCTGTGTTTCTATACAAGTGCTGATATGTTTAAACTCTATCACATACTTTGTCTTCAGAAAACTCAGTATTTAAATCTATATGTATCTTAAGTGCTCTGCTTTTGGTCAAACGAGATGGTGTAAAGCAGTGTTTTGAAACAAGGAAAGCTGGGGATGGAGGGAATTGAGTCTGATGAAGGGGAGCTAATGCTAGCAGAAAGTGTTCAGCATTTGATTGTAAAATATTGAAATTAGGAGATTATGTGGTTAAAATAAATAAATAATTATGTGGTTAAAAAAATATGGTTTAAAAAAAAGAAAAGGAATATTGTATAGGAAAGCAAATAGCCCTTATGTGTTGATATGTAAGCTGTAGTAGATTCAGAAGCAATTGTTGGCAGCTAAATGAGCCTGTGTTCCTAACTTTGGATGAGCCAAGAACTTGGCATACTTCATGATACCTCAACTGGGCACAGTCCTTGAATCCAGATTTCCAAATGATGTGGCTGTGGGCCGCTCAGTGACATAGGCCTTTTCTGTGATTTCCAGCCCTTTACAGACTGACATTTTTTTGGGGAGCAGGGGGGGAGGCAGGGAACAACACCTCTCTACATACACTGAATTACCAACAGGAATATAATGGAGGACAAATTTTCTAATGAGTAAGGAACTTGTTAAAGTTGGTTTTTTTTTCAACAAAGTAGAATAAAGCTTGAAGTTTAGCTTTCTCAGAGCTTAACCTGCCCCTGTTGGAACCATGTCTAGCACATTGTAAGGTGTTTAATTGTTATTGAAATGAGTGTCTCTTTTATTTGTAGGGAAATCCGGAAGAGCACACTATCCTAGAGTTTGCCCAGTTAATTAAAAAGCTTGTTGGTGAGTGCAATCATTAATTCTTTTTAAAGTTTATGAAGTACTTATTGTCATTAGATAATTATTACTTGATTAGTGTGTGTAATATGTGGATAATTTAATTAGTCTTTGGATTTCTTAATAATTTTATCAAAGTCATTTAATCATATCATTAAATATTAATAAGATAATGCAAATCATCTCAATTGTCTGTACATTCCAGAAGTGCTTCTGACAGATCTGAGAAAGATGAGTTCAGACATATAATGCAGAAGCTGATGCATGTGTTGTTTCTAATAAAAGACTGTTCCACTGGAAAACTTTTGTGAATTCACAGATCGGGGAAGGAAATGGAAAAATCACAGCAACAAACCCATCAGACACATGGATTAATTGTCACCTCTGTTTGTCTGTTCACAAACAACTTGATGTGTTCCAGTCCACTTGGGGAGGTGCTTTAGTTCTAAAATGGCATGTGAACTATTTGCTAGATTGGGGTAGAAGAATTGGCCTCTTTCTGTGTGTTGTTCTGAGGAAAGGCAAGTGCCTGGTTATTTAAATCAGACTGGAGATTATGGGCAAAAAGAAACTGATGCCCTTTTGTAATGCCAAAGTGCCAACAATCATGGAATGGCTGAGGTTGGAAAGGACCTCTGGAGGTCACTTGGTCCAACCCCTCAGGTCAGGCAGGGCAACCTACAACCAGCAGTGGCCCAAGACCATGTGCAGATGGCTTTTAAGTATCTCCAAGAGTAGAGACTCCACATCCTTCTGTGTTTCAGTTTGTGCCCACTGTCTCTGATCCTGTCACTGGGCACCACTGGAAGGAGCCTGGCTTTCTCTTCTTAATCCTCTCCATCTGGTATTTATACACAAGGGTTAAATTCCCTGTAGCCTTTTCTTCTCCAGATTGAAGGGCCCCAGGTCTTTCAGCCTCTCCTCATATTCCAGTCCTTTCATCATTACTGTGGCCCCTTTGTGCACTCACTCTGTATGTCTCTGCCTCTCTTGTACTGGGGAGCCTAGAACTGGACCCAGTTCTCCATATGGATCTCATCAGTGTTGATTAGTGGGAAAGCTGATCTCCCTTGTCCTGCTGGCAGCACTTCTGCACCCCAAAGATATAATTTTCCTTCTCTGTGGCACGCACACATGGGTTCCTATTCAGCTTGGAGCCCACCAGGACCCTCAATCTTTTCCTGCCAAGTTGTATTCCAGCTGGTTGGCCCCCAGCCTGTGCTTCCCAAATTCAGGACTTTGAACTCATTGAATATCATGAGGTTCCTGTGAGCCCTTTCTCCAGCTGCCTTTCTCGAGCTCTGGATGGCAGCACAGTGCTCTGGTGTATCAGCAAATCAGTATTGATCCAACATTGACCCTTGGGATATAGCCTGAGTTACCAGTCTCTAAATAATCACCATCCTCTGGGCCTGGCCATGCAGTTTTCAGTCCTTCTAACTGGTCATCCAGCTCATCCACTCAGTGAGGATGTTGTGGGATCAAAAGCATCACTGAAGTCAAAGCAGGTGATACCCACTGCTCTGTCCTTTGCTACTGAAACTGTAATTTCCTCATAGAAGGGTAATAGACTGGTCTGTGAGTATAACTTGATTTTTGTGAATCCATGCTGAAATCTTTGTGAAATGCTTTGTGAGCCCACGTTGCTGTGGGACAGGTGGATCACCCAGCTGTTGCATGCAGTGCACCTGTGTCTGTGCAAAGCATTTCAGTGATTTAATTATGAAGCAGAGAGCTGCAGAAAGACCTGCTGCTCCAGTTGGTAGAAAAAAAGTAAATGCAAAGCATAGTGAATTGCAGATGATAAATCACAGTGTCTTGTTTAATAGGCAGTGGGAGTGAAATCCAGTTTCTCTCAGAAGCACAGGATGATCCTCAGAAACGAAAACCTGACATCAGAAAAGCCAAGTTACTGCTTGGCTGGGAACCCGTGGTACGTACAGATGAATTACTGTTGCTGTGTGGTAAAACACCAGGAGGCAGAGGGGGCTGAGGAGGGGACACATGATAACAGTAGATTTCCCTTACTGGAACATCTGCCTAATGCCATCTCCAGAACAGTTTTAACATTTTAACTTTTTCACTTGCATATTATGAGATTACCTTTCTGTAAGCCCAGTGAATCATTTGCAGCATATGGTACATAATTAATTACATTGCCAAGCCCATAGCTAATGGGTTTGCTGGTGTTGCTGCAATCCTCATTCCTGTTGCTGGCAATAGGAGTTGGTTTGCTTGGAGAGGTAAGATCTGCCTAATTCCCAGAAAAAGTGTGACTTTCATAGCCAGCTCCCCATTCTAACTAGCACAATGGTTTGTACCCTTCTTTAAATCTGCAGACAAAAATCATTCCAGGAAACATGTTAACCTACCTGGTAAATGTAAGCCTAGTAATAGAAAAAGATCCAGATCCTTCTGAAAGGATTCACTGATATTGATAGACTATGTCTGACAGCACAAGGGTGATAGCAAACTGTTGCAAACACAGAAGGCTTAACTTTTGTATTTCTGGCTTTCTGTGTTTGGCACAGGCAGTAGGAAAACTTGCTCTGAAGTAGCAGTGCAGAGTTGGTACAGCAAGGCAAGCAGTTTCTGTGCTGCTGTTTTTATCTTCCTGTACTGATGATGGTGTCAGCAAGCATATCAGAGCATATGGCTCCTGAGAAGACAACTCCTCTGTTGTTCCTGTCTCCATATTCTATGCCTGTATTTAAGCACTGCAATTTGTAGGATTACAATTATTTGTATAGGGTTGAAGAATATCAAATGAGATACTGGTTGCCAGCTTTATACCATGCTGTGAAAGATGATCTTTAATCCTTACAAACAGAAGGGGCTTAAATGATGGGTGTTTGTCTCTCTCAATGCATTAGGAACTGAAAGTAGAATTATGCATGTCTGTTTTGATACTAAACAGACCCATCATAACCATGTGTGAGATTTGAATTTGTTGAGTTTTCTACTTATGTCAGAAAATACTTGTGCTGTTTAAAAGCTGAGCTGCATCAGCAGTGAGGAGATGTAACCAGCATGTGGTGCTGTTAATACTTAGATTGGCTAAGAGTGAGATTCCCTGGCTGCCTTGTGATAGCTGTTTTATAAAAGATACTGTTGTGAAGTGAGCTGATGTGAACCTAGAGTGATACAATTCTCTCCTCACTTTTGGGAACAGGTCCCATTGGAAGAAGGTTTGAATAAAGCAATTCATTACTTCCGTAAAGAACTTGAGTATCAGGCAAACAATCAGTATATTCCCAAACCAAAACCTGCAAGGATGAAAAAAGGAAGAACAAGACATAACTGAAGACTATTAGTTGGACAGGAAATTCCCTGCTTGACATTTGATGGATGTAATTTTTTTTTAATTTTTTTTTTTTTTTTTGAGAGAGAGAGACTTTAAAACAGGTATCATGAAGAACGAACTGGAATTTCATTCTGAAGCTTGCTTTAAAGAAGTGGATGTGCCTAAAAATAACATAAATATTCCCTTTCCCTGCAAATCTTGCCTTGCACTTTTTAAATCTGTCTTTTTATGTAAAATAGAGTAGAAGCATCTTTTAGTATCTTCAAGTTTTATATCTTGATGTGAGATCATTTTGTTGTGACTGTCCTTGACAGTTTTATTTACTGGTTTCTTTGTGAAGCTGATGATAAACACAAATGGGATGAAAAATGCCAATTTATTTATAAAATGGGTACTATAAAATATGAGATGTTCTACTATGCATAAGAAAAAATTAGTGGTATTGTCAGGTGAGAGACACTGACATCTGCATATAGAAGAGTTTAAAAGAATTCTGTATGAGAGCTTTATGTATTCTTTAAAGGAGAGATTTTTTCAAAAGTTTAGTTTTAGTTGTACACTTGAATTTGAGATATTTTCATTGATTACCATGGATAAGGATATTTTGAATCACTACTGTGTTGTGCGTACTCTGGGAATAAAGTTAATGTATTATTGGTTACAGTGGTTGAATATGCTATTTTAATAAAATACTGAAACTTCTGTTTGCTCGTTTCAAGGTTTCACTGTGGGAATTTCTCTGGATTTACACATCTGTGGATTTATTGTGTATTAAATATGAAGTAACAGTCTGTAAATAATCCACTCAAAGTTAATAACTTTGGTCTTGCATTGCTTGTCTCCTAACAGATGTATAGTAAGGGCTGCAGGATGTCTGTTGAATTAGATCAGACAAAACCATCCTGATTTATTCCAATTCAGGTAGTTGATAGTGATGCAGGAATATAATATTTCTTTAAACATGGAGCCTAACTTCAGCCTTCCTGAGGAAATACTGAGGAAGTCTTTCTATTTTAAGCAGTTACCAAAGTGCCAGTAAATGCTTTCAACTTTGGTAACTATGCCCTGTTATCTTAGGAAAAACAAAACAAAAAACAACAACAACAACAAAACCACTTCAATTCCCCTTATTTTTAATATTTCTTCTAGTTTTTAAAAGGTATTTAAAAGGTATTTTGGCTTAGTACCACTCAAAATTGAAAATCCGAAACCTCATCAAGCAAAGTGACTTGACTTTATCTCGTTAGAGCTTGATGTTTTCATTAGCTTTTGAGTATCTCTAGGTGATGGTGAATTGGGAGTTAGCAGTAGCAGAGGTGTTATGCCCAGCCCTGGGAAGACTCCAGAGCAGTGTGGCATTTAGGCCCCTTTGTCTGACTGTCTGCCAGAGCCTCACAGTGGCTTGGAGTCCCTTCCAGTCTGTGTGCTCAAGTTCCCAGGGACTCCAGCAGGGTGGGATTGCTGCATTCATTGCTGTGCCCTGCCTGGAGTGGGGCTGCAGGGATCCTTTTAAGACTAATGGGTTTTTCCTTGCTCACAAGTGCACATTTTCTCCCATTGGAAATCTGCCATACAGCTGAGATGGGGAGCCATGGTGCATTTTCCTGTCTGGATTCAGAGGTGAAATTTAGATATTATACATTACTTCCATCTTTTCACAGCCAAGCAGCTTGAGATCTGCTTTTTTTGTATGAAGCCTTTTTCTAGGTCCTTGATCTGGGTTTTTATTCCACATTAAATTGCCTGAAAAGTGCACCATGGTGTGCTGCTCCAAATGTGCCTGTAACCTGTCATTACAGAAACACTCACAAAGCACAGCCTCTCCCTGTACTCGAAGCCACAGCTGGACACATGTGAAAGTAGTGCCCACTTCTTCAATAGTTCTTTGGAGAGAACTGTAATCAGCTCCCAGCACGGAGGTTTTAACCCTTAGAACTCTTAAGATGGAGATTATATTTGGAGGATGCTGCTCTTTCTCCTTAGGTTTCACTCCTTGTGCAAATTGTGCCATTGAATGCCAAAGTGTGTGAAGAGGTGGGACAGGGGTACACCCCATGTCCCACATTCAGCTCAGCCATGGAGAGTAAATGGGAGCTCTGGCTACCAGCTGTTACTTCCAGGGCTGCTTTTTGTTTAATCCAGTGACTTCAGTACTACGTATGTGAATTTGTACAGGCACAAACAAGCTACTACAGACTAGCACAAAATGTGTATGTTCAAAAAAAAAAAAAAATCCCCTGGGAAGTCTGAACCTTTAGATTCAAGAGAGAAGGATTTAAAAGCTCCTTAGGTTACATCTCAGCCTGACTTCCTTCATAAAAGGAGCAGATTGGAGAGGCCAAGTGGCTGGTACCAGTACAACCCATCTGTGGGTGTGTTTGATGCCTCCCACTGGGCCCGAATGACAAGATGCAGATTTGCTACTTTCCTCTTACTGTTCCTGATTTTTGTTTCAGAGGTTCCTGATTCAGCTCCCATATTCTTTTTTAAAAGTGTCTTCCAGCAGCAGGAGCTGAGGTAGCTGTTGCCCTTAGGTTTTGAAACAAGTGACGTGGGGCTGGTTCAAAAGGCATGAATCATGTTAAGAGTCTGTTGATGCTTGAGACTGAAAGTCTGGGGTACTTTGAAGTTGTCTGGTCTGAACTGAGTCTTCAAAAAGGCAGATGGAGGTTTTTATGTTGATGTTCTGCTCCTGTCTGGGGTTAGACATAGCAGCAGGAGAAAGGCATCAAGTGTGTTGGGAGCCACAGGTAAGAAAGAGCTGCTGCCTCTCTGGAAGAGCCACTTTTGAAGGAGGGTACTAGAATACAGCACTGAAAGCTTGGAAATACAGAATTTGGGAGTAAATGAAGCAGAGACATGCTCTCAGGACTTTTTTTTTTCCTTTAGAAAATTTGAGAATTGAAATTTTCTGCTGTCATCTGGTCAGGCAAACAAGGTAAAACTAACATGACCAAACTTGAGGTGCCTATTTACTCACAATTTACTGTACAAATGGGGAGCTCAGCTGGTGCTGGGTGCAAGTCCTCACTCTCAGTAGGAAATGCGCAATGCAGCAGAGGGAACTGGCTAGCTTGGTGCTGCTGGATGGGACCAGCTTTCCAGAAGGAAGCGTGTGCAAGGCAGCTGCTGCTGTGCATCCTTTGATCCTCACAAGTAGGACCACTCCTGTTGCTGGAGGTTACAACAGCATGAGATCCACAGTTGGATTTTATTCTTTATTTCAAGCATGATGTACTTTTCATATGTAGGCTGCTGAGGAGCATTGTCGGGCACATTGCTAGTCTACAGACAAGCTACAGAGGGGCTTGCAGACCTAATTTATTTTAAGTAGTTTCATGAATATGTAATCTAGAGAAGCCTCATGCCTAACTTTTTGCTATATGGGGAAATAATGATCTGGTAGTTTCTATGTCTAAGGTCTTTGCAGCTTCCCTTAACCTATATAGACTGGTGGATTTAGTAGCCAGTGAGTTCACTGCCATCCACGTATTTATGTCTTAATCTGCTTTTTTCAATAAATTTTTAGAAACATAATGTATTGGGAAAAAGCCTTCACTTTTTCCCAGGGTTTGATTTGAGTTTCAGAGTTGAAAGAGGCATAATTGCCTTGGAGAGGAGGCTACAGAGGGCAGAACAAGGCTTCGATTAGTTTGATGGATTGAGCCAGTCCCCAGCCTTGCTGGTATTGAGTTTAATGCTGCTTGAGGCCAGGGGGTCTCTCAGGGTTGTTAGGGGCTGGCCCACAGGAAGAAGATGCTTTGTGAACAGCAAGGGAACTGTGCACTCAACACTGCTGGCCCTAACAACCCTACATCCCTTCCCTGAAGTTGCTGGGAATGGAGCTGCCACAAATCCATAGTTCCTCTGTTTGTGAGCATTTCCCTGTGCAGGGATTTCAGGTGTCAGAAGGGAATACCTTATTGCAGCTCTTGACTCTGTAGAGGTACCATGAAGAGCAGCAGTAGTTCTGAAGCAAAACAGGGCTCTTTCTATGTGGCAGGAGGCTCCTGAATGCAATTCTGTATCAACAGGGAGGCTTTGCTAAAATAACAATTCATATTTCTTGTAAAAAACCCCCCAGATTCTGGCTTTCTGTTCCTTGTCTCAGTCCTTCTCTTGCTTATTTCATAATAGCAGATCTGACAAGTCTTTATCCATCTTGGTTTGTTGCCATATACAGCCTGGGACAGGCACCAGCTTGTTTATTCTTGCAGTGTTTTCCCTGGATGCTGGCGTGCTCTTCAGCAAGGAGCAGGATCCTGTGAATACTCTGGTCCCTGCCGTGCTGAAACAGCTGGAAGGTCCAAAGCACAAAGTCACAGGCAACAGTGGCCTTAAGTGCTGTCAAAGCCACGCACAGCAATCTAGGCTCTGTCCACCCCACTGCAGAGAAAGCTGTTCTAAGCAAGGAAGGCTACATCTTCCACCTGGGAAACAGTCCTGGGATGGAAGTGCTCAATCCCCCATCCCCAACATGTTTGTGTCACAAGTAGGAGCTTAAAGGGAATGATGACCTGTCTTCCTCCAAAAAAAAAAAAAAAAAAAATACAGCCATAATACTTCTATTCTTTGGCAGAATGGAAAGAGGCAGCACTGCCCTGTGAGTCTGATGGACCTGCCTGGCTGACATGGACAAACTCGGGGATGTTGCAGCATCAGGCTTTGAAACATGAAGCCCTGGAACATGGCCAAGCTGTTCCTGCTCTGAAAAGAGCCACAATGAACACTTGCTGCTCTTCTGTCTTGTTGGAGAGGTTACATTATGTCAGTGCTGGGGTGGTGAGGGTGATAGTGATGTGAAGTGCTCTGTGCTGTCTCCACAGCAGCATGGAAATGCTGAGAGGAGGTGCACAGTTCTGTCTATGTTTTGGGACAGAAATAGTCAAAGGAAATGAAACTTTGAAGCACTCCATGCATGTCTGATGAAATTTTTTTTTTCCCCAGTAATCTTCCTCCTTTTGCCCAAGCCTGATTGCTTATCCTTGCTTGTATCTATCATTGCAACTGCTGCACTGCAAGGAGGGTGCCCTCACCTCACAGAGCTATTGCCGTGTGGTGAGTGACCCCAGCCAGCAGCAAAGTGCCTTCACAGCCACTCCCTCCTCCTGCCCCAGTGGGAGAGAATGAGACAATCATGGGTGCTCTGGAGGGCTGAGGTAAGAGCAGTTTAAGGAATGAAGTAAAGAAGAAGAAAACCCAAGTGATGCAAAGGCCACTCACCATCTCTCCCAAGCAAGCCTGGTGCTCACCAGTCTCAGAGAAATGGCTTCCATAGAAGGCAAAGCCCCCACCCTCTTCTTCTTTCCAGCTTTTAGTGTTGAGCAATTGCATCATTTGGAATTGTCTAGTTTGGGTCAGCTCTCACCCAGGTACCCTCCCAGTCTCTTCCCCACTCAGCCTGCCTGCTGGGGGTCAGTGTGGAAAACAGGCTGTGCAGGCACTGTACACCCGAAGCAAAAACATTTGTGTTCTGCCTACGCTGGTTTAGTCCCAAATCTAAACCATGTTATCATGTGTGCTGTTATGTAGGAAGTTAACTCTGTCCCACTCCTTAACCCTGCAACACAATATAATGCAAAAGATTTTTTTTTCCTCTTAGAAAATTCAGAAGACAGAGACCATAGATTTGGTTGTGAGCCTGCAAGGCACAGAAAGCTGCTAGACTGAGTCAGCCTTCAGGAATGGACAGAGCTTACAAAGGCCTAGGGAGGGATGGTCTTTATTTACAGCACTTTTTTTATTCTTCCTCATTCAGCTGGTCTGAATTCCCAAATGTAAATTCTGGGAAATGATGGAAATTACCAGCATGGTTCAAATGTTGCCAAGTTCAGTGCACTTTTTGGATAATACACAAAATGAAAGTATTCTTCTAGGAATAGGTGTTTTCCAACTGTGCAAAAAAGTCTGTGCTTGACTCAGAATGTGATTATTCCCTATTTGGAACAAAGGCTCTTCTACCAAGGAAACACACCAGTTTAAACCAGTTATACTGGCAAGGATTCTGGAAACACACCAGTTTAAACCAGTTAAACTGGCTTAAGGATTCTGCTGAGATTAGGCCTAGGGAAGGCTGAGGGTTTGGAGCATGTTAGGCCAGTGTGGATCTGTGTGTGCAGAGAAGTGACCAACATGTTCAGTTTGGCTCCCTCAGCAAAGAGCTGTCTCCTGGGAAGTGTTCCTGCAGGGAGCTGTGCAGTGCTGCGCTGCATCTCCTAGACACCAGCCCGTCACACAACAAGGGCTTTCAGCAAAAGACTAGGCAATACACTCAGAGTTAAGAAACTAGTGAAGCGTAAAGAATGGTGTTTCCATCATCCATGCTTTGGAAATTTCTTGTAAGCTTTAGATGAGAGACAGCTAAAGCATCCATGCTGTCTTCTCTGACTGCTACAGTTGGCAGAACACATTTAATCTCTCTTTATCCTGATTCTTCAGTTCCAGAAGTCAGAGAAGCCAGCCTTCATCACCTGCCCCTTCCCAGTCCTCTGCACTTGTCAAGTGCCAGCAGTGCTCTCCTGTGCTCAGCTCCTTCTGAAGCCCTGACAGCTGAAATCTCCCTCCCAGGCTGATGTTGCTGTGATACAAAAATTGATTGTATTTTGGGATTCTTAACATACGTGATGCCACCGACAATCCCTCTTTAATCCACTGTGTTTCACTAACAGATGCCTGGTCTCTGATATGTTTTGTTGCTCAGCCTAATGTGCGTGTTTCAGTCTGAATTGGGGTAGAGGGAATTTTGCAGTTGGAAATTATGATATCAGGGGACTGTGTTGGATGCTGTCTGACACTAATTTAATTTTAAATAGCTTACTTTGTTGTTTTATTCCCTGTTTTGAGCTAGGCTGAAAGCTTGACGCTAAGTGGAATGGACACAAAGGGGAACATTCGGCAAAGATAACCTCTGGGTTATCGTGCCTGGGAGGGGCTGGGGCCGCTCAGGTTGGATGCTCTGTGCCTCAGCAATTACTGCTGAAGTCAAGTTCCAGCCTTGAGCCTGTTCCCTGGAGGATCCTTTCACAGGCTTTGTAGGTAGGCAGGCTCATCTGCACTGAATTCAGCTTTTGTGAATATCTGTGTCCTTGACCCAACAGGAGCTGCAGCAGTGCCATGTCAGGCTTGGAGGGCTGCACGCTGTGGGTATGGAAACGGCAGAGGAGGCAATAAAGCAGCACTTCAATTGACAGGAAACCTTTTTTTCTCTTTTCTCCCAAGAATAATTGGATTTATTTGTTAATAGAAAAGTGAATGGGAGGGCACATCTTAAATGTACTGGCTAATATTATGTATTCTATATGCCAGAGTAGATGATATAATGTAATTTTGCAATTGATTGTGGGACAGCAAGAGAAAAAGCCCTTTAAAAAGGAATCTGTAATAATACAGTTGGAATTAAACTTGCTGTTATGAAGTCTACTAAATAATGGCAACCTGATATCAAAAAAGCTTTATTTCTATAACACTTTTTATATATAGTGTACTACTAAGTAATGATAGTTTTAAAAAGTCATGTTGCTTTCATCAAAGTCTGGCAGTTCCTTTACTCTTTCTGTTTGACTTGAATGGAAGAAAAAGCAGGGTCATCCTGACTGAGGGAGGGCTCAGCCTCGCCCAGTGCAGCCCTACAGGCTGCAGTAGGGTTAATGGCATCAGTAATCGTCGTAGTTGACGCCTGCCCCGTGCCTGAAGGCGTGTGGGTTCCGTGGGCCAATGGGAGCATCTTCATCGTAGTGGTGCTGGTAGTGCCCCCCGTAGTACTCATTACGAGCACGCCCCAGGTTTGTCCAGTAGGAGAGGTCATCTTCGAATTTCTGCCAGAAAAGCCAGGAAAAAAAAAAAAAAAGAGAGCATTTGTGCATTTGCTTTCCAGTCTGAAAGTACAGTGATGAGATGAAACTGAAGCGGTGCAAGAGCCTCTTTCAGAAATTCGGATCATTTGCACATTTGTCATAAATGAAATCTTTAGATCTAAGGGGTTTTGTGACTTGTACCTATGGGATCCTGTGTGCAGGAGTTGTCCTGCCCTGGACCCAGCCCCACACCCCCTGCCCACTGCAGAGTGCCTAAACTGAGACCGCCTTCATCTGAAATGTGCACTAAGCACCTTTAATTTTTCAATTACCTTGTCAATAGTGGGCTGTAGAATTATGTCAATATTTTACAGTTAAAAATATAAAGGTTTAGTTCTCCCTTGCCATGTGCCTTACTTGCAATATCCCTGACTGGGGTGCAACAGCCTTTTGCTTTCTGTCTGATCTCTCTCTCCCACCTTGCCCAGGTAAAAACAGAGGTACAACACAGCCCTCCAGCTATGGAAATGCAATAGGCACTTCAGTTCTGCTCACAACAGCAGAGGAAAAATAGTGTGCAAGGATATCAAATACTTGCCAAGTCAAAGCCTTTCCATCTGAATGACTCTTTGGAAATATTTTTGGCTGAGATTTGGGGGAAAAAAAAGTTTTGCGAATATACAATGGATAAGTATGGACCAAGTCCTTTGCTGGAACAAACAGTTATTTCATTGTTAAGACTGTGTCTTAATACTCAAGAAAACCTACTAAGTGGATTCATTGTATCCCACAACAGGCCTCATATGTTTTTGAAATGCATACAGGAACTCAGAGGATAATTCACTTTATCTGCATGGTTTGTCCTTGTTCCTTTTCATATTTTCCTCCAGTCTTCAGCTTCAGGTGTATAAAACCACTTTTCCTATTTTTCCTATTTCTATTAGTGAAAGGGGATGTAGCCATGCTGTTGAGAAGTGACTTTTATCCACATAATATCCAGGAGAATTTACAAAAAAGTACCCTTCATTATTTCAGCTGAAGCAAAGGATTATTTTTCTAATTGTTGCAGCTTTGAAAATGAGTGCATTCATCTTCCAAGCAATCCACATAGCATGAAGCTTTAAAATGAACTCCAGCTTCCCCGTGCCAATGCAATCTCATTAAACATATTCATACAGCTGACAGAAGCCAAGAATTCAACATCTATAACTATTTTTACCTCTTATTAAAAGCAGAAATTATTCTACATGTGGGACTGCAAGCAAACACACTTTTTTTGCCCTATTCCAGCATCTATTTAGTAGAGCTTTGTGCAGAGTTTGATTCCACTCCAGTGTTTTTATGAATAAAGTGTATTTTAAAAATGTGTCCTTCCCATTTGAAGGGAGGTTGACTGGATATTATCCAAAGGTTTTCCTTTCACTTATAGAGTGGAGGCACAGCTGCCAGTGGTCATGATGGTCAGGAGCTGCCCACACTGTGGAGGCACAAGTGTGCATTGGGTGCATAATGTCAGTGCCATTCACTGAGGAGTGCCAGTCACAGCCAGCTTGGTGTGGATTTCCCAGCATGTTTAAAAGCTGATCAGGTTGAGGCTGACAGGAAATTACTTTCCTGAAATACGATTGATTACTTTGAGTCTGGACACCTATTCCACAAAGCAAACTTTGTTCATATGTCCAGTTGCAATTTATTAAGCTTAAGTTTGATAGCAGGCAGGAACTCCATACAAGACCTTAATGTAATTTTTTTCTACTAATAAAATAATGCAAGGATCTCTAACACATACCAGAGGTTATTTTTCTGTCTGACTTTAAAAGAAGAGTTCTGGGCAGGGACATCTTCTACTAGACCAGGTTGCTCAATGCCCCATCAAACCTGGCTTTCAACACTTAGAGGAATGGGGCATCAACCACTTCTCTAACAACTTGCTCCAGTGCCTCACCACCCTCACAGTAAATAATTTATTCCCAATATCTAATCTAAATATCTTCTTTTTTTTTCATTTAAACCCAATCCCCCTTGTTCTATGCCTGCCTATTCTCCCTCTTTTTCTAAAAGCCCTCTCCATCTCTGTCACCGACCTGCTCATCGAAGCCCAGGTAGAGGAACTGCTGGTACCACTGCTGCACGTCGGGCTGGCTCCTGTCCCACAGCTGCCGCCGCTGCCGCCTCAGGCTGCTCAGGAACTCCTTGGCTGCTGCTTCTTTCACTGACACCTCCGGCTTCTCAGCACCAGCAGGGGCTGAAATTGATCCCCCCACAAAAGGCATGCCAGGAAATTTTTGGTCAGCCTGGAGTGTACTGCTTGCAGCAAGTAAGAAAATGATTCTCACATCATGCCATTACCTTTGTGCTTGCCAGTGCAATGCCTGTAGCAGAGTAGCAGTAATAAACCCAGGAATCACCAGTGTAATAGGATTTCTCTGCTACCCTCATTCTCCTGGATTCTTGTAAAGCATTTCTGAGCTCAAGTACAGCAGCTAACTGAGGAATTTAAGTAAAACCACCCAAATTCAATGAGCATATACACTATGTGTTTGTGCTTTCAGGAGAGAGCAGGAGACTGGCCCTAAGTGCTACAATTGCAGAAATTGGGTTGAAGAAGAGAGGTGAAGTTAAAATGACTAAGTGAGCTGGAGAAACACTGCTAACATATTAGAGTGAAGGGAAAAAACACTTAAAAAGATAGATTTTTGAAACTGATGTGTAAAAAAGTAGCATTTAGATGAGTGCTACTAAATGCCGTGTATGCCTGAAAATAAAAGCCCATCAGGTTTTCATGGCACCCTACATGAGGGATGCATGGAAATGCCCTCAACCTGCCAGACCCAGATGTGCCATCTGGCTGGCTCCATGCCTCAGAGCAGCGTGCTGTGGCTGCTGGAGGAATTGATGCAGCTCCCAAAGACATGGATGAGAGGACTAAGCAGGATGAGAAGAAATGGCCTCAAGTTGTGCCACAGAAGGTTTAGATTGGATGTTTGGAAAAAGTCCTTCACTCAAAGAGTGGTCAAGCTTTGGAACAAACTGCCTAGGGAAGTGGTGGGAGTTGCCATTCCTGGAAGTGTTCAAAGGACACATGGTTTTTTGGGGACATGGTTTAGTGGTGAGCATGACTCTGCTGGGTAAATGGTTGGACTTTAACTTAGAGATCTCTCTTAATCTAACAGTGCTATGATTCTGTGACTGGACAACCCCTGACCACACACAGAAATGATAAAACATGGTATTGATCTGGCTGTGAAATAATAAGTGTGCAGGAGTAGGAGAAGCCTTGCCTTCAGATGGTTCATTTCAATGAGGGAGAAATCAGGAGGAGCGTGGGTATGCATGGGATTTTTGGAGATGTGAGGGAAGAGACTGGGATAGACAAGGAAGTGAAGTGGAAATGTGAAGAAAACCACTGAAGCAGGAGGTGGGCAGACTCACAGAGGTAGGCAAAGGACTACAGAAAAAAGGAGATTCTGAATATAAAAGATAGAAGAGTTGTTGCAGTTAGTGGGAAACAGGCTGTCCTGCAGTGATGAGCTGGAAACTGATAACTCACCATGACCTTGTTATTGCTGGGAGGGACAGCTAAGCAATGTCCCACGAATGAGCCCTCACACAAGGGACACTGCCAGCCAGGGAAGCAGCACTGTGTGCTTGGCCTGCCTGCCTTAGAAACCAACCAGAAAAGGGAGCAAGGCTGGAATTAAAGAGGCTGCATATTCCCTCTATCATCAGTTTTGCAGCTCTTCCTGATCTAAGCCATGTTGTCTGCATGCCCAAGAGCCCTCCCCAGGGGACCTGAACAAGTAAGTGGCCACTGCTGTGGTGCAGGAGGGTCACTCCTCTCTTCACACAAGCCCTGCAGAATGGTAACACAAGGAACCTACACACAAGGAAAACAGAGGTGGGTGGGATATATATTTAGTTCTGGCAAGAGGTGTGGAGTGATGCCAGAAAAAAACCCCAGAACAAAATTAGAAAGCCTGGCAGAAGTGGAAGTCCCCTCTGTGGGGGTATAAATTCTTTGCTTCAGCCATAGGGCAGGCTGAGGAGAGGT
Organism: Melospiza melodia melodia; assembly: GCF_035770615.1. NCBI lineage: Eukaryota > Metazoa > Chordata > Aves > Passeriformes > Passerellidae > Melospiza > Melospiza melodia. Next base: position 123,961,199 of record NC_086195.1, on the reverse strand, counting down.
GGCCAAAACTTCTGGGATGTTTCATCTGCTGTGGTGCAGTTTGTTCCCAGCTGGCATCGTCTCCACCACCTTCCCTCAACCAGAGAGCCATTCCATGCTTCTGACTGCTGGGCCTCTGGCCATCATCTCTCCCGTAGGAGAGCAGTCTTCCAAAAAGGAAGCACACGTGGGGCCAAGAAGAAAAAAGAGCAAGTCAAGGCATCACAGGCAAGCCAGGTTTGCACATACTCTTCCCTGTGCCTGAGCCAGCAGTATTTCCATGCATTCCTTGGAAAAGTTTGTGACTGCCCCAAATAGATAAATGCCACGTCTGCCATGCATACGCTGGAACAGGTCGGTGCTTTGCTCTGTGCAGAGCAAAGGCAGCGTTCCTGAGGCTGGGAAGCCTGGGTTTCAGAGGGAGCTGTGGTAAGCAGAGCCTCCAGCCCAGCATCCCAGCCTGGCACACCGGCAGGGCTCTGCTGAGCACGAGGTTCTGGTGTGGCCCACAGTGAGTGTGGCCCTGTGCTTGTACCTCCTGCTCCAGCTGCCCTCCTGGAGCTGGAGCTACAGGAACAGCTCTTCGACAGCTTCAACTCACAGCACTGACTCTGAGGAGAAACAAGGGAAAGCACTTTGCTGTCTCTTTACTTACCTTCTCGTTTCTGAAGCATCAGTTTAAGCTTATTTCCCCTTGAAACATCTAGACAAATAAAAATAAAACACATACATTTACTGAGAAGGCAATAACAACAACAACAACAACAGAAGTTTATTTCTCAAAAACTGCCAGAAGTATTTTTGTCATAGCTCCAGTTCAAGAGGCAAAGCAGAAACTTTCTCTCTTTGCTCCCCTTTCCACATTTGGATGCAATGCAGGGAAGCTTCTGACACTCCAGCACCTTCTCCCCAGCTCTCTTGGCAAGGGAAACCCTACAATGGCCTTCTTCACCAAGTAAACGATTATCTTTTTCATCAGAAAACTGCAGCTGGTGCTAGTACCAGCACCCAGAGCAGCACGATAATTCTGGAAGCCCCTAGTCACTGGGTGAGGGCTGTGCTAACAATCAGAGTGCTCCAAAACTGCGCCTGGCATCCCGTCCCAAAGCACATCGAAGCAGTCATCCTGCTGATCCCCACACCGGAGCGCAACGGGAGACCTGCAAGCGCTCGGCTGTTCTGCAATCAGTCGCCGGCAAAGAAGCGCCTTTTTTAAAAGATGCCCAGCTCGCACCGGGCTCGGAGCGTCCCAAGGCGCTCAGCCCCGCGGGGTGCCCGGGGAAGGAGGGCTGTTCCCGCTGTGCCGGGTTCGCGGTCCCGTGTCCCGCACGCCGCGCTCACTCACCGGGCGCCGCGCACAGCAGCGGCAGCAGCAGCAGCAGCAGCAGCAGCAGGGCGGCCCCGGGCAGGGCCCCGCGGGGACACGGCGGCGGCATCGCGGCGGGGAGAGCGCAGGAGAGGCGAGGAGAGCAGTGCCACCTGTGCCGGAGGAGACGGAGAGCGTGGAGGCGGAGGGAAGGGAAGGGCAGGGCCGGGCGGGGAGGGGCGGGAGCGGCCGGGCCGGGGCAGCGGCACCCGGGGATGCTGCGGGGCTCGGAGCGGGGCAGCACCGGGCACCACCCACTGCTGGGGCACCACCCACTGCTGGGGCACCATCCACTGCTCGGGCACCACCCACTGCTCGGGCACCATCCACTGCTGGGGCACCCATCCACTGCTGGGGCACCCACTGCTCGGGCACCATCCACTGCTCGGGCACCCATCCACTGCTCGGGCACCACCCACTGCTGGGGCACCATCCACTGCTCGGGCACCACCCACTGCTGGGGCACCATCCACTGCTCGGGCACCACCCACTGCTCGGGCACCATCCACTGCTGGGGCACCCACTGCTCGGGCACCATCCACTGCTGGGGCACCATCCACTGCTCGGGCACCATCCACTGCTGGGGCACCATCCACTGCTGGGGCACCCATCCACTGCTGGGGCACCATCCACTGCTCGGGCACCATCCACTGCTCGGGCACCACCCACTGCTGGGGCACCATCCACTGCTGGGGCACCATCCACTGCTCGGGCACCATCCACTGCTGGGGCACCACCCACTGCTCGGGCACCATCCACTGCTGGGGCACCCATCCACTGCTGGGGCACCCACTGCTCGGGCACCATCCACTGCTGGGGCACCACCCACTGCTCGGGCACCATCCACTGCTGGGGCACCACCCACTGCTGGGGCACCCATCCACTGCTGGGGCACCCACTGCTGGAGCACCCACCCACTGCTGGGGCACCCACTGCTCGGGCACCATCCACTGCTGGGGCACCCATCCACTGCTGGGGCACCATCCACTGCTGGGGCACCATCCACTGCTCGGGCATCCATCCACTGCTGGGGCACCATCCACTGCTGGGGCACCATCCACTGCTTGGGCACCCATCCACTGCTCGGGCACCCATCCACTGCTGGGGCACCATCCACTGCTCGGGCACCATCCACTGCTGGGGCACCCATCCACTGCTGGGGCACCCATCCACTGCTGGGGCACCATCCACTGCTCGGGCACCATCCACTGCTCGGGCATCCATCCACTGCTGGGGCACCCATCCACTGCTGGGGCACCATCCACTGCTGGGGCACCATCCACTGCTGGAGCACCCACCCACTGCTGGGGCACCCATCCGCTGCTGGGGCACCATCCACTGCTCGGGCACCCATCCACTCCTGGGGCACCCACTGCTGGGGCACCCATCCGCTGCTGGGGCACCACCCACTGCTCGGGCACCCATCCACTCCTGGGGCACCCACTGCTGGGGCACCCACCACCTGCTGGGGCACCCATCCACTGCTGGGGCACCACCCACTGCTCGGACACCCACCCGCTACTCGGGCACCCATCCACTGCTGGGGCACCCACTGCTCGGGCACCACCCACTGCTGGGGCACCATCCACTGCTGGGGCACCCACCCACTGCTCGGGCACCATCCACTGCTGGGGCACCACCCACTGCTCGGGCACCATCCACTGCTGGGGCACCATCCACTGCTGGGGCACCCATCCACTGCTGGGGCACCCACTGCTGGGGCACCATCCACTGCTGGGGCACCACCCACTGCTGGGGCACCATCCACTGCTGGGGCACCACCCACTGCTCGGGCACCCATCCACTGCTCGGGCACCCATCCACTGCTGGGGCACCACCCACTGCTGGGGCACCATCCACTGCTCGGGCACCACCCACTGCTGGGGCACCATCCACTGCTGGGGCACCATCCACTGCTCGGGCACCACCCACTGCTCGGGCACCACCCACTGCTCGGGCACCACCCACTGCTGGGGCACCACCCACTGCTCGGGCACCACCCACTGCTGGAGCACCACCCACTGCTGGGGCACCACCCACTGCTCGGGCACCATCCACTGCTGGGGCACCACCCACTGCTCGGGCACCCACTGCTCGGGCACCACCCACTGCTGGGGCACCATCCACTGCTCGGGCACCACCCACTGCTCGGGCACCACCCACTGCTCGGGCACCTCCCAGAAGCACTTTTTTATTGGAGCTACACACAGTCCATCCGGTGAGGCTGTAAAGACCTTTCAGCGGTTTATGCAGGCTTTTCTGACAGGGAGTTAAAAAAATAAATAAATAAAATGGCTGTAGCATGTCATTTCACATTGCTCTGGATATAAACCCAGTTTGTCAGATCCTTGTAACAGTGCATGGAAATGGAGAGATTGTCCTGATGGAAAAACTAAACAGAATCAACTATAGGTGACTTAGTTCAGTGTTTTCTCTGTCTTCTTTCTTCTCACCGCCCAAACCCACAGAAAATCACAATGCATTTTAGCTGATTAGCTTTGAAAAATAATTTGGATTTTTTTTTCTACATATGGACAGTTTTAGTTTATTGTAAGAACTCAAGGACCAAAAGCCAAACTCACAAACTTAGGGCCCTTGCTCAGCAGTTCCATGACTGTAATGGTGCCTAAACTTACTCTTGCCTTTTCCTAATTTGGACTTCAACCTTCCCTTGGTGAATTAATCTTCTATCAGTTCCTTCCCCTGCAGATGCCAGAAACACCCCAGATGAATTCCTAATGAATTCCTCACCCATCTTAAGACACAAACCTCTCTCTTCCCTCACAGCAGAGACCCACAGCACTCAGGAGACCATAATGAGCATCTCACCTCCTGCTGAAGCTGTGCCAGCAGAGAGCAAGGGAGGGCCAGGCCCCCTCTGTAAACTACTTGTGGGAAATCTGGCAGGTGCTGGGGCCTTGGCTCTGTGATAGAGGGATCAGTTCCAGATCAGTTGCAGATGAATACATACGCACACACACAGAGTGCATACTCTATATATTGCATATAAATATGTACATTGAATATGTGTGTGTACACATACACATAGCCACGAGTGCATGGTGGGGGAGCTGTGCAGTGGCAACTCCCTGTGATGAGATGTGGAACACAGGCAGGCACAGCAGATCTTGGGGTGGGACCAGACCCCATGGCTGCCTTCACCACTCACTGTAAAATGCAGAAGAATCACCAGAGTGGGGTGCTCCCTCAGCAGTGTCCCAGACCCAGCCTGAATGCTGTTCAGGAAATTGCTCCTGTTTCCCCCTCACACATCTTTTCTCTTCTGAAAAAGATCACTCGAATCTGCGCTCAAAGATTTTCCCTTGCTGCCCTTCATCCCCCAGCACCTGTGAGCTAAAGCTCAGGCATCTCTGCTCATCCTTTTTGTAAGGACTTGTTTCAAGATCATGAAGTGATAGGACAAGGGATAAGGGCTTCAAACTGAGTAACCTGTTCTCTGGGAAGGTGTCCCTGCTCATGGTGGGGAGGGGTTGGAATGAGATCATCTTTAATGCTGCTCCCAACCCAAACCATTCTATGATTCTATTACCCCATTCAAGTGGCAGTGTCAAACAACAGCTCCACACCAAGTGCCCCTTGCCCTCTGCAGGAGCCACATCTTCCCACAGAGACAGAGAGTGGGAGGGAGCAGCACCCTCCTGATCCCTGTGATGGAAGCACTTCCACAGGAGGATGGGGTCCCAGCTCAGCTCCCATGCAAAGGTAAACCAGAGCTGGTTTTTCTTTTCTGTCACTGTTTTCGAGTGTTTTTTCCCTGTAGCCCCATGCTTCACGTGTCAGCAGACAGCACCATGTGCTGGAGCAAAGGCCCCTTCTCCTGAATCAATGCACTCTTTCATCAGGTTAACTCTGACAGCCCCTTTGCTAAAACCACCAGAGCTTTGGGATAGCAATTTGCAGAACATAGCTAGAAGGGACAGAAGTGAAGAGCACATATGCAAGGCTACATGGAAAAGCTGTGATGTAGTTAATTTATAAAACCAGGGCAATAATCCATGAATATTCATGGTTTACTGCTATACTGGTAATGGCAAAGGGTGTTTTGTTCAGCTGGTTGGTTTGCAGCAAGCCTTGTGTGGGAGCTGGGGCTCTGCAGAACTTCAGGTGCTCTGTGCCTCTCAGGCAAGGAAATACAAAGCACAGAACCTCTTCTGGCTACTAGATAGACCATGATGACTCAAGAAACTGCTGGGGTAAAATGCAATCTTGTGAAACCCAGAGAAAGGATTGACTCAAGCACAAGGTTATTGTAGAAATTCATTGCTCTAGTGATGGAAGAAGTGATTGACAGAAGACTATAACCCTCAGGTTTAAAGTGAGTGCAGTGTCTTCAAGAAGAGGTCACTTTCTCAGTTCAGGGGACAGAAGTTTTTGACATAAAGTAAAAAAAGCATCACAGCACTTCTTTTCAAAGGCAGGGTGAAAGGTGACTGATGTTTCCCCAGTAGCAATCTCTATTTCTTTTCAGGCTGTTATAAGGACTTAAGGCAGTGTTGCCCAAGTATTGTAGTAAGACACTTTTCTGCTGAGCTTGAAGCTATTGCATTATTGTTCCAAGTATTTACCCCTGAGTGAATATCCAAGTTTACTGACATGTCTGCAGTACCCCTTTCTGTTATTTACCATGGAAAGCCACAGTTGTTGTGTGTACAGCTGGAATTCTGCAGTGTTTTCCTGGGATCTCTCCATCAGCAGTGACATTGCTCTCTTTAAAACCTCCCTTTCTTCAGCATCACCAGGATCACCAGTCCTTGTTCTTCTTGTAGGTGACTTTAACCTGCCAGACATCTGCTGGGAACTTAGTACAGCAGAAAAGAGGCAGTCCAGGAGGTTCTTAGAGCGTGTGGATGACAACTTTTGTCACAGCTGGTGAACGAGCTCACCAAAGGAAGGACTATGTTAGACCTGTTGTTTGTAAATATAGATGGGCTGGTGGGAGATGTCATGGTTGGAGTTCTTGATACTTGGTGAAATCAGGAGGAACATCAATAAGACTCTTACATTGAACTCCTGGAGAGCAGACTTTGAGCTATTTAGGAGATTTATTCAGAGAGTTCCTTGGGAAGCAACCCTTAAAAACAGAGGAGTCCAGGAAAGGTGAGTGTGCTTTGAAACAGAGAGCTTGAGGGCACAGGAACAGACTGTCCCTGTGTGCTGAAAGATGAGTTGATGAGACAAGCATCCAGCCTGGATGGGCAATGAGGTTTTGAGGGAACTTAGAAATAAAAAGGGGATGTATCATCTTTGGAAGGAGGGTCAGATGTCTCAGGAAATATTTAAGGGGGTTGCTAGTGCATGTAGGAAAAAATTAGAGAGTCCAAAGCTCAGTTGGAACTTCATTTGGCAACTTTTGTAAAGGATAATAATGTTTTTACAAATATATTAATGGCAAAAGGAAAGGTAAGACCAACATTTGTTCTTTACTGGATGGGAGGGAACTTAGTAACTGCCGGTGAGGAGAAGGTGGAAGTGCTTAATGGCTTCTTTGCCTCAGTCTTTAGTGGGAAGATGGCTTGTCCTCAGGACAGCTGTCCTCCTGGGCTGGCAGATGGTGTCAGGGAGCAGAATGGTCCCCCTTCTATAACGGGGAGACAGTCAGAGAACTGCTGAGCTGCTTGGATGTGCATAAATCCATGGGATCAGATGGGATCCATCCCAGGGTGATGAGGGAGCTGGCAGATGAGCTTGTGAAGCCACTCTCCATCATTTACCAGCAGTCTTGGCTCACTGGTGAGGCTCCGGATAACTGGACGCTGGCCAATGTGACACCAATTCACAAAAAGGGTGGGAAAGAGGATCCTAGAAGTTATAGGCCAGTTAGCCTGACCTCAGTACCAGGTAAGGCTATGGAACAGTTTATACTGAGTGTCCTCACACAGCACTTACAGGATGGTCAGGGTATCAGACCCAGCCCACATGGGTTTAGGAGGGGTAGGTTGTATTTGACAAACCTGATCTCCTTTTATGACCAAGCAACCTGCCTGCTGGATGCAGGAAAGGCTGTGGATGTGTCTGTTTGGACTTCAGCAAGGCCTTTGACACTGTCTCCCACAGCACACTCCTGGAGAAGCTGCAGACTGTGGCTTGGACAGGAGCACTCTGTGCTGGGTTCAGAACTGGCTGGATGGCCGGGCCCAGAGAGTGGTGGTGAATGGTGCTGCATCCAGCTGGATTGGGACCAGTGGTGTCCCTCAGGGGTCTGTGCTGGGGCCAGTTCTGTTCAATATCTTCATTGATGACATGGATGAGGGGATTGAGTCTTTCATTAGTAAATTTGCAGACGACACTAAGCTGGGATCATGTGTTGATCTGTTGGAAGGTGGGAGGGCTCTGCAGAGAAACCTGGAATGGTTGGATGGATGGGCAGAGCCCAATAAGATGAAGTTTAAATAGTTCAAGTGCTGAGTCCTGCATTTTGGCCACAATAACCCCCTGCAATGTTACAGGCTTGGGGCGGTGTGGCTGGACAGTGCCCAGGCAGAAAGGGACCTGGGGGCACTGGTTGACAGGTGAGTGAACATGAGCCAGCAGTGTGCCCTGGTGGCCAAGAAGGCCAAGGGCTCCTGGCCTGGATCAGGAACAGTGTGGCCAGCAGGAGCAGGGAGGTCACCCTTCCCCTCTACTGGGCACTGGTCAGGCCACATCTTGAGTGCTGTGTCCAGCTCTGGCCCCTCAGTTTGGGAAGGACATTGAGACACTTGAGCACATCCAGAGGAGGCAACAAGGCTGGAGAGGGGCTGGGAACACAAATCCTGTGATGAACCACTGAGGGAGCTGGGAGAAAAGGAGACTCAGGGGTGACCTTGTCAATCTCTGCAACTGAAAGGTGGCTGCAGTCAGGTAGGAGTTGGTCTCTTTCTCCAGGCAGCAGATGACAGAATGAGAGGACACAGCCTTAAGCTGCACCAAGGGAAATATAGGTTGGATATTAGGAAAAAGTGTTTTATGGAAAGAGTGATAAAGTACTGGAGTTGTATGCCCAGGAAGGTGGTGGAGTCACCAAACACATTTCTGGAAGTGTTTAAGAAAAAATTGGATGTGGCACCCGGTGCCATGGTTTAGTCGAGGTATTGGGGCATGGGTAGGACTTGATGATCTTGAAGGTCTCTTCCAACTTAATGATTCTGTCTATGGAGGGGTTTCAGGATTGTTTTAGGGCTTGATTTGCCTCTATTGGCACACCAGTGCTGGAAGCTCTCTGCTGGCATGGTTGGGCAGCGTTCTCAAGGGCATTAGGTAAGAAAGTCTGCACCAATGATGTCATTTGGTTAAATGTCTTTCATCACCACTGGTGACAGTAGTAGACCCTTGATGTCGAAATTTCATTGAAAGATGTTAATTAATGCTGTCAGCAGGGCTGTTCCCCAGGCAGCCCTGGAATGAGGAGCAGTGAGCAGGGCTCCTTTCAGCATGGTGTAAACTCCATCAAGCCCCTGAGCATAACAAAGACCATGGATTGGAAGGAAGCCTGCAGCTGGATAGCAGGATAGAACTGGTGGGTTCATTACTTTCCCAGCATGGGGTTAGACTGACGACTATGGTCTTGCAAGCCTGAGGCAAAAAATTGGGAGCAATCCAGTGGAAACCACTCTGAACCTGACTTCAAGAATATACAGGCAGGAGCAAGGCAAGGAGCTCACTGAAGAAATTCTGGTAGCTTTTTTGGTGGGAGAGCGTAATCTCTGACTCAAAGCATCCTGAATTTTAAAGTGTTTTACTATTTTTACTATAGTTAATATTCTACATTTTGCCTAAAATTTTGTACAAAGAGATCTCTGAATAAGAGAGATGCCTCTGATTTTGCCTCTCATCACAGTAGCTGTTGAGAGAACTGTGGTTTGTTCATTAAAATGTAAGAGATAGTATCAGTAATGGCTATTTAAGGATATTCAGTAATTCCAAGCACAACAAAAAACACACTAAAAAGATCGATCTTGGTTTCTTTCCCTCTTTCTTTATTAGGATTCATGATTTTAAGTGCTTCAGCACAGTAATGTTCTTAAATATAGTGTAGATTAAATGCTTATATAATCACAGGATTCCCAAAGCTGGAGTTCCAAGAAAACCCCCCCACCAAATATAATGAGACTTATGATAAAATAATGAGGCTCAATGCCATCATAACTTGACAGGCAAATAGAGAAGTTGGAAATTGGCCAGGGAGTGCAGGAGATGACACTTTATCTTTTACAAGTAAGCACGTGTAGATTTTAACAATCCACTAAAATGACCCATTTGATCAAGAACATGGCAGCACTGAACAGTGTTCCTAATACCCAGAAAATCATTACTTTCTGCTAATAAGGTTTCCATAAATCTCCCAGCCATATTGTCCAGGTTGCCTGCCTTAGGGTAGAGGCACTTGGCATTCCAAATGATTTTCTGCAGCCTCTTCCAAGAAAACTGCAGGAGCTGTGTTTTGCTTCCAAACAGAAGGAAGAATATTTAAATCATCAGTCAGTTCTTTCCAAAATATTTTGAGTTGCATACTATTTCTTCCACTGCCTCAGAGATGTCCTGACAGTGAGAGGATCAGCCCCAAGACCCAGAGCAAACATCTTTTCTTTGGGAAAAATTTATTTGTTGTCAGCTGTGAGTCTCATTGTCCTTGGCACATGGCTTTCAGCCATTGCATCTCAACTGGTTGCACTATTTTTTTGGTCCATTTTAGTAATAAATATTAGAGCTCACATTTTCCATAGAAAATAGCTTAAAATAAAGTTGTTGGGATTTTTTTTTCTCCTGCTTGGCTACTGCTGATATTTTTCTCAGCTTCTGTTGGAGCCTGCCAGGTAAGAAATGGTGTCTGTTGGTCTGTCCATCCTCCTCCCTTCACTGACTGACAGTACTTTGCTGCCCTCACTGCAGAATTTACCTTACTGCTCTGCTGATAAGCACAGTGAGAAGCAGATTAGTTCAGCAACGTTATCAGATCATGGCTGCTTCCTTTCCACAGAGGGATAAAAACATTCTCTAAGAAATCCTTCTCCTTTTTCTCTCTTACTGCCTCCAGCACACTTTTAAGATAAACCTGGAAGCATATAGAAAACCTGTATGTCAGATTTAACAGGAAGGGAGGTGGAGAGGGACTGTAGTACATTAATACCTGTTTTTCTGACATGGCCTGATTTCATTCAAATCATTCTTTCCTTTACTGCTATCATTTGGGGTACTTAGTTTTTATGCTTCTTATTTCTGAGCAATATTTTACTTGTGTTCATTGCCTTATTTTATTATTCACATCCAGAACGTACACACACTCTCATAAAAAAAACCCTGAACAAACAAACAAGAAAATAAAATCCCAGATCCACCCAACAAACAAGCTGCACCTACTCAAAGATTAGAAAATGCAAAATCTCAAAAATCTGAAATCTTAGCGATGGCAGCGGGTAAAATGTGGGCATGTTCTGGAGTGGATTTCAGCCTGTGCAGGGAAGTTCACCAGCAGAACAGGCTTGCCTTCGGAGGAGCAAAGAGCCTGAGACAGTGACAGGTGGATCTGTAGTAGGTCTGTGCAAGGTTTCCCTCCCTGCGCCTCAGCCCCACAGCGCCAGGAGCTGCAGCAGTGCTGGGCAGCCTGGGCAGCAGGGCCAGCCCTGTGCTGCTCCTCTGCTCCTCACCTGGGCAGCAGGGCCAGCCCTGTGCTGCTCCTCTGCTCCTCACCTGGGCAGCAGGGCCAGCCCTGTGCTGCTCCTCTGCTCCTCACCTGGGCAGCAGGGCCAGCCCCGTGCTCCTCCTCTGCTCCTCACCTGGGCAGCAGGGCCAGCCCTGTGCTCCTCCTCTGCTCCTCACCTGGGCAGCAGGGCCAGCCCTGTGCTCCTCCTCTGCTCCTCACCTGGGCAGCAGGGCCAGCCCTGTGCTCCTCCTCTGCTCCTCACCTGGGCAGCAGGGCCAGCCCCGTGCTCCTCCTCTGCTCCTCACCTGGGCAGCAGGGCCAGCCCTGTGCTGCTCCTCTGCTCCTCACCTGGGCAGCAGGGCCAGCCCCGTGCTCCTCCTCTGCTCCTCACCTGGGCAGCAGGGCCAGCCCCGTGCTCCTCCTCTGCTCCTCACCTGGGCAGCCAGGAGCCTCGGAGACCTGCAGAGACACAGCCCCTGCCTGCTGAGTGCGTGCTGTAAAAATATATGGGTTTCGTTTGAAACAGGAGAAAGTGTGTGCAATTTCATGGGGAAGGAAAAGGGGGGCATCCCAGAGAGCCTGAAGAGTTTGAAGCCCACGTTTCAAAGCAGAGGAGCGGGAACATTGCCTGGAGTGTGCCAGGCATTTTCAGCATTAACAAACAATCTGCTTTTCCCTGCCTGCCTTCCCAGGCAGGTGGGATCACACGGGCTGCAGTTTCCAGCAGCACTGCCAGCCTGCCCGAGGCAGGCCCACGGGATGCAAAACGTCTGCCCACACAGCCAAAATACAAAGCACAGCAGCAGAGGGCAGGTGACTGCTCTCTCCTTGGGTCAAAAACGAGCCCTTGGGAGCATTGGGAACATACAGTGCATGGCAGCTTGGAGCATGATTCTCAGGTTATTAGAGCAGAAACCTCACTTGTCATCCTGGCTTTATCAAACATGACCTTACACCTCTCTTGATCTGTCTGGGGCTGCTCTTGCTGGCTCTGCTTTATATCTGTGCTTCCCAGATCCGCCAGTGCCCTGCCTGTGAACAAGCCCACGCTTCTGCCCATCTGATGCTGGATTACCTCTCTGATTTGCAGCTCAGTTTGTTTCCAGGAGGATGCACTCTCTGTACTGTCTCTGTGCTGCTGCTGAGTAAGAGATCATGGCATCTTTAATCTTCCCCTGTGAAGCCCTGCTGCATCCAGCTGTCCCTGGATGCCAGTGACTTCAAAGGGTGGGTGGCTGTGAGCTATGGAAATTTGAGGGAAGGCTTTTTGCCTATTGTGACCATTTAGGCACCCACCCTGCAGCTACTCATGCACACATGCATTTTTAATCACAAGAGCCCTAAGGAATTCCATTTATCTCAGAAAGATTAAATCCCATTCCGTGCCTGGATCTCACAAAACCGTTGTACTGAAATGTGACTCAGCTGGAAATGTGGGCATTTCATCCCCATCTCTGCTCTCCTGGGCCTGTGGTGAGTGACAGAAAGAAAGGCTGCTGGTCTCTGATCCCAAATCACAGCATGGGGCCCAACCCAGCTCACATCAGCTCTCCTTGTGCTGGTAGGACTGCACAGCTCCTGAACCCATGCTGGCTCTTATCAGCTGAGCAGAAGAGCCTGCCTGCACTTGTCAGTGCAGAGAGGCCTCCGGGGTCCCAGCTCACTCCTCGAGGCACTGGCATAATTGCTCCTTTGCCCTGGCACTCCAGCCACAGAGGATGGCACAGAGGAGATAACATGCTGCCATCTACCTCCAGCATGTTTTTCCCCTTCCATCAAAAATATCCTGGCAGGCAAGACAGCCATGGGTTTGGTCAGATCACTCAGGTTTTGGGCCAGACCAGACATCAGCTTTAATCTGAAAGTTAATCAGCTTCAGAGAGAGGAATTCTGAGGATGTAATTCTTCAAGCAGGAATAAGTAATTCAATCACTTGCATTTACCAAAACCAACAAAAAATTATTTTGCCTCCTCCTCTCTCAAGATCTGCCATTACAAATCTTTGTATCTGACTCCTTTTTTATTTTAAAGAGAACCACAGTGATTTTTGCTTTGAAGAACCTTGTCCTGGTTTAACACATTTTCACATCCTGCATGGCAGATCTGAAGTACTGCTCCTGAATGAAGGATAGTGACTGCCTTTTTATTAGGTAATGTTCCCTAATGGCTACAATCCAAAGATTCTTTTAGCTGGTAATTATTCATTAAAATGATCTGCAAGTGTAGTACATATTCCTGAATGGTATTTGGAATTAGGGGGGACCTGAGCTGGGTAATGCCCTGATGCCCTGATGACACCAATCTCTTTCTCTCACATGTGATTCCAGGTTAGGGTTTAGCCATACAGCAGCGAGTAAACACCCAGACAAACCTTTGAGGATTTATTTTATCTTACAGAAATGACACTGGCACAGTAATGACTCTATGATATATTGGGGGAGGCCACACAGTGGTATTGGACTGTTTATATTTACAAACTTATGACTAGAAAAGAAACATCTTCTTAAAGATGATCACTTAAACCTGTAATTTTTATGTTGATTAATGTAGATATAGGGACAACAATGTAACTGATGTTGGTAGTCAAATAGAATCATTTAGGCTGGAAAAGACTTCCGAGGTCAGCAGGTCCAACCACTGACCAATCACCACTTGGTTAACTGAACAATGGCAGTGCCATGCAGTGCCACATCCAGCTGTTTCTTGGACACTCCCAGGGATGGTGACTCCAGTGATTTACCCTTTCTATGAAGAAGTTCTTTCTCAATCTCTGTTGTTGGTAATCACTTGTTAACCAGTCATGGTAAGATCAATGTATCATAGAAACATTTAGTAGGGAAAGACCTTTAAGACCATGGAGTCCCACAACAAACCTTCCACTGTTGAGTCCATCACTAAACCATGTCTCTAAGTGCCAAATCTATGCATCTTTTAAAAACCTCCAGGGACCATGACTCCAATGCTTTGCTGGACAGCAGGGAGGAGATAGGAGCAGATAGGAAGTTTCTGCTGTTTGTTTTTGGGTTTTTTTTCAACTAAGAGAAAATGACAAATCAGTTATACTTTGAAGACCACCACACCCATCATGGGAGTGCAATTTTCAGAGACTGGGCCTGACCAGATGCTGTGCAAAATTTAGGCACTTGGATAAGAAAAGTTGTGTTTCTGCTAATTTAAATACAGTACTTGTTCTTGGGTTTAGTAAAGCCAATCCTTTACCCTTGATAATTTCATTGAAATTTTTGTAATGGGTTTGAGTTGGCCATGCCATGAAAAATTATTTTACGCTTAAAAAAAAAAGCACCTAATACAACCAAATCATTGAATCATTACAAATTCACTATATATGTCCACAGAAAAGCTTTTCCATAATACTAATCTTACTTGACTTAATAATTTTATTTTGTACTTAAAACAATGCATACTGAGAAGTTTGAAGAGGAAGGAGAGAAACGCACAAAAGAGACAAGAAATGCATAGCAGAAAGAAGAGAGGAATACAGAGTGGAGAGAGGACTTTTTATCTGATAAGAAGGAACACATGTTGTAAGGTATGCATTTTAGTGAAGAAGCCAAAACCCTAAAGTCTCCACTGCTGTCACCATTCCTATAGAATTCTCATCAAACCTACAGTCTCAATATATGAAACAATCAATCAGTGTCCCTAGCCATGGAGAGATCCCACTGCACAAGGCACAGATTGATTTCCCAGGCAACTCCAGGCAAGTCTAAAAAAAGAAACAGATTAAAACAAAGGCTGACAAATACCTTCATTTTGATTTCATTATGAACAAATTCCAACTCTTATTATTTCATCCAAGCTTTCTCCTATTTGACTCCAATCTCCACTTAAATATGATATATTTTCATTTTAAAATAAGCTCTCATAACAGAGGACTAAACCCTTATATGTAAATAAACAATACAAACCAGGAATATTAATCAAAGATCTGAGCACATTTTCTGCATAGCAAATATGTTGGAAAATGTATCTTCCTATTCCCTTCCCCTACTGTAAAGGCAGCTTCAGGAACAAATTATCCCAAATGATCCGAGTTTATGACAATGACAACTACACTTATGAAACACATGTAATTTGCTTACTGATATTTGAATTCTGTACATGGACAATGCATGTGCAGGTAGAAAGCAGCTTCCCTTCTGAAGCACTTTTAACTTAATTGGATGTGTAATGGGCTCAGAGTCCAAGGGGAAACATCAGATGGATGTTAACAATACCAGAACAACTTCTAAAGAATTCTCTTGGACTATGGGGATCTTTCTTAATCAAGGAGAGGGTTTTTCTCCTTTTCAAAAGACAGTATCTGTCACAGGTACTCTTCTTGATCCTGAAATATTACTTTATACAGGGATGTCAGAGGACCTGAATTTTGCATGTGGTCAGCCCAGAGTGATGTCATCTAGCCTTAAAATCAATGCATCTCTCTTGGATGTGAAAGGAAGGAGAAGACAGGTGGTAGTGTAGAGTTTTTACATTCACAAGTCACCTGTAAAATGGATTTCTCCAAATTTATACAAAAATGCCAGCTGAAGCCATCTTTCCTCCAACCTAAGCAATATTGTTTTCCCATCAATTGCTCAGCAGTGGCTTCAGGCAATACCTGAAAAAAGTTGGTGGCTGATGACAGCACTACAAGGAGCAGAGAGGCTGCAAGTAAGAGGCAGAGGAGGTAAAGGGCACTGGTGTAACATTAGAAAAGCCAACAGGCAAGAGTGATTTTACAAGGCCTTGACAAATTCCATTTACTCCCCAAAGTTAACGACTTGTGCTTGTGCCTCCTGCCTAGAATGAAAACTCATTCTCCAGCTGAGGATGAAATCTGTGTGTGTCAGAACTCAGTACATCCCTCTAAGTGTCCAGAGTTGCTGGGGCCCCTGCCAGGGGGCTCGGAGACCCTGGCACGCAGCCCAGAACCCCTGGGGATTTGATTATGACCCGTGGAGCAAATTACCAGCTTTGTATGAGGACCTGAAAGCCACAGAAATTTAAATAATGTAACAGTAAAATTATCACTGGGTGAAAAGGTAGATTTTGGGATTTTTAGAATGGGGGTTTTGGGGACAAGATGGAGGAACTTGGGCATGTCCATTCCTTCTTCTTCTTCTTCTTCTTCTTCTTCTCTACCTCCATCTTCTGCTGTGATGCTGGCACTTTGGGACTGGTTTAGAATAGAAGTTCACTGTCTAACATAGGTGATAGGTGTTGGAAAATAATTGTAAATATGTTATATGTAGTTTGTAGTATAAAAAGACACCACTGTCCTGAGGGCAGTCAGAGTGCCGATGGCTGCCCTGCTGAGTGGACCTCGGCTGGGCAGGGAGAAAAATTTTATAGAGAAGGTATAATAAACAACTTTAAGAATGAAAACTGAAGAACTCCGGCTCGTTCTTCGGATGCTCGGGCCAAAACAGAGACTTTTCACATATCTCAGGGCTGCAATTAACAACTAAACTCCTGAGATGTGTGGTGAGTGGTAAGAATAATCTCTGCAAGCACAGCCTTCACAAAGCAGAGGAACACAGATGTGCATCTTCCCATAGCTACACTGAGACCCAGCCATCAGATTTAATGGCTGCCACAGGGAAGGATTGACGTCAGGGCTTATCCTTCCTATAACTGAAAATTCACATTTGATGCATGCTCTGTTAACTGTTCAATTCCAAAGGTTTCAGCATCTTTTCTCAGTAACCACACTTGGCAATCAATATTTTCAGAGGCCTCTGACACAGCCTTAAAGGCATCCCATCTGTCTGTCATTGGAAGGCTTCTCATCTCTATACATCCACATTAGTATTCACAGGGAATGAAGCCATATTAAAAAATACATTGAGTATGAGGCCTCTAAAAATGCCCTGGTGGATTTATTACTGAGTGTCAGTGTGTTGGAACACCCAAATGAACATTCACGTGAGAGGCCCCAGAAAACAGCAGACCCCACACACTGTCTTACAGACAATGATTCTTTATATCATTAAGTCTTCCCTATGGTAAATCAAGCCAAGCACAGCATGCAAACATTTCTGTGATTCAGCCTGTGCTAAATAAATGCTTTTTCCTATTACTTTTTAATGACAGATGTTTCTCTTTGAATTTTTATGCTCTAGCACAGATCATTCTACAGTCACCTTAAACTCTACAGGTATGCATGAAGGTATGTGAATAAACTGCAAATGGTAATATATGCAGAACGTCTGCATGCCAATTTTTAAAAAAATATTATCTGCACATCACTGCTCTCTGCACTTTTTAAGGGATGGTGATCTTCCACCCTACCAAAACTTCCCTAAACAAGACAGATTCTTTAAGAAGTCCAAAGTAAGAGTTATTCATGGGAATGATCTTCTATATTAGGCACTTGTTTGAGGCCAAGAATATAGCTTGGCTGAAACCAAGACCTTAGGAGGCCTTAGCATAAGTTCAGTTCAAAGAGTTTAGGAGCAGCCCCTGCCTGATTTAGCCAGATGCCTCCAAACATCACACACAGAACAGGCTGCCTTGCTCCAGGTCCTCTTGCCCAGCCTGCAGCACAGCATTTTCCTGCAGGATTGTGGTGAGCTGTCACTTCTGACCATTTTAATCAGTCCAGCTGTAGGGATGCTGTGGCTGGGCTGGGACGTGTGTGCCCTTGGAGCACTGCAGCTGCATCACTGAGTTTTTAATGTCTTCTGCAAACCTGGCTCCAGCCTTCAGGCTGTCTGGACTATGAATAAAGTCCAGCCTGAGGAGGTGGGGCGAACATATTAACTGATGATCAGATTTGAAGAGTAAAAGTACACTCTAGCTGCTGCCTTCAGCTTGCTTCCAGGGATCACAGTGAAACTGAATCACTCAATTGTCAAGCCTGCTTTTGTTGCAAGTACTCTCCCTTTATTCCCCAAACATGGCATTCTTAATTGTACCTATAAATTACTTCTTCAGTCCTCTAGTGTAGCAGCATGAAAAGCAAGTTTTAACATGGAATGTGACAAATCTACAGAAGTACACAAACCATAAGACATCTGTGTTACAAACTGCACATTTCATCAAAGTGATTTTTTTAGTTGTTTTCTCATTGGTTAGCTGCAACAAAGAAAGTAATAACAAACAAACATTAGATTTCCCAGAGACTCTGCTAATATCCCCTCTATGTCCACTCACTTCTAATACTTTCAGTCATTTCCTCCTCTGCAGAGCACACATTCACACCCCGGTGTGCACACACAGGCGTGCACAGGCAGACAAAGAGCATCCTTGTAGCAAGGAAAATGCCCTGCATGAGCCTACAGATCACTGAAGGCTAGAACATTTCTTTATGACACCCCACAGCTGTTGTCAGGGAAGGAGTAAGACGCCACAATAATTTTTTCTAAAGAACACTGACACGTTTTCGACATTCCTCCCCTTCTTCCAGCAGACAAATATTTTATCAGTTTACCTTTAATGCAATATGCTTCCTCTCTCCTTCTGCCCAGAAGAAACGACCTTTCCTGCCCCAGCACAGGTTTCTCTTTATTTCAGCGTGCCTTGCCTCCTGCAAGCAGGGCAAGAGGCGAGCCGGGCTGGGAGCCGCGGCACTGGTGGGGATGCCGGGCGCGAGAGGCGCGTTTATTGCGCCTCGCCCAAATCCAGCCCCTCGGCCGCAGGCGTCTGCCCAGCACCCCTTGGACCAAGCGTGGGGAATCACATTTCCCCTTGATCAGGCTGGCTGCCTGCAGGAAGATGATTGCAAGCAGATGTGCCCGTGTTCTCATGTGAAAGGAATTTCAGCTTTTGTGTCAGCTGTACTGCACGATGAGCGCCCAGCTCCAAGGAGCATTTTAGGGAACTTTAATTCCTTGCAGGTGCTGGGAACCAGCATGTGTAGGAGGGACAGCACACCTGGAGTCAGCAGGAGGGCCAGAGGTCAAAGGCATGACCAGCAGGCTCCCCTTACTGCAGGGAACAAGGCTGGGGTTCATAAAGGCCCATTTTCCTGGTCAATTTGAGCACCCATATTGTGCTCAAAACTTCACAAGGCTGTGGCAGCAAAACTATGTTTTACCACAAGTGCAGTGGTTTCAACTTCTTGTTATGGATGATCAAGGAGGAATTAACAAGATGGACACCAATAATATCTAATTAATTTATCTGAATATGTAGGTAATGAGGAACAGACAATGAGTGTGGCATCTGTATATTAAAAATCTCTTTTATTTAGTGAGATATCCCAGTAATGTTCCAAATGGCCAAAGGAAATTGCAATCGATTTAAAGAAACACTTGATGCAGTTACAGCTGTGTTTTGGAGGCACATTATGTATTTTTAGTGCCAGAATAGCTAAGATACATATCCAGATGTTCAATGGAAATGGATGTACCCTTTGGATCATACTTCAGGACGTCTGGCCACATCAGGGTGAATGTTCCTGCTCATGGGACATACCTGGAGGTACACTGACAAAGCAGCTGTAAGCAGTCCACAAGGGCCCAGACCCTGCACATGGGGCTCCCCTCCAGGCAGCCAGGCACATGTCCACCTTCATGTAGGAGCACTGGGAGGAGAGGCTTTACTTACTGCCACCGCTTGGAAATAACATGATCATGCAGGCTTCAAAAGCACCACCACTGGGGCTTGCTCTTTACTCAGCCAAACCCAGTCCACTTGGCACAGATTTTTAAACCTAAAGGAGCAGCACCTGGAAGCCACCAAAAGCCTTTTCTTTGCTTTGCTGACTCCACAGAAAACATCAGTGCTTACTTGAGGAGTTGTCTTCTTAAAAAAACAAAATTCAGCTTCAGGTCTGATCTGGGAAGCTCCAATGTAGCAAATGCTTTTTTAACAGCAAAGGTGGGTTAAGCACACTCTGCCCTGATTTTCCCCACATTGCTGTGTCTGCCCACACAGTTCTTCACAGAGTCGTGCAGTGGTCCAGGTCAGGGAAGTAGCTCTGACAGCAAATACCCCAAGGGAAAAGAAAGAAAGAGCCTTCCCATTATTTGGCTTGATCTCCTGATTCACCCTCCTACTGATTGAATGAGACACAGCACAGGGGACAGGAAAACACCATGCAATGTTGAGAGCCAAGTCAGATGAGACTGAGACACACTGGGATGTCTCACCACCAAGAAGAGCCTCTCTTCTCCCTTCACCTCTTCCAGGAGCTACTCTCATCACCTATGCCACCTTGACTCCAACATCACATCTTTACCCACACAGCTTAACTCATTAAATCACCAGAAGAATAATCTGGCAGAAGAATAACCCAGCAAAAACGAACCCATCAGTAATGGAAGGTTCACCCCTGCTTTAACTGCACACTTAGATTCTTTGTGATAAGGGCTGTACCAGCACACAGGGAGGTGTGCTTGCTGTAGGTATTCCTTAAGAAGCTCTCATAACATTTCAGCCTGTTGTCCTGGAAAATGAAGAAGTCTCTGCAGAGATACCTGCTCAAAAGCCACCCAGATGACAAGCCACTCCAGTTTTTTGTCCTGTAAGGGCCCTAAAATCCCCGTCCCTCCGTCTGGCCCAAAGGTTGTGTGTTTTGTGAGTCATTTCCCTGCCAATCAGTGTAATCTGGAAGAGAAATCTAGTCCTTGGGACAATTTTGGCCTGGGAGGTGGAGAGACAAATCTGTCACAAGTATTATTTTTACAGCAACAGGAAGAAAGAGGCACTCCAGCGGCTTGATTGCTTTTTATCACCTTGCTGACTCCAACTTTTGCAGCAAGAAGAGAGTGCATGTCCTTGCTCGTGCCCAGGCACTCATCTTCATTCAGGTTTCTGTCTGCACACACCTTGCTGGCTTTTTAGAGGCTCAAGCACGTGCCAAGGAGTTGCCTCCATGGATGTTTGGCAGTATGCAAGGGACACATGCCTGCATTGCCCCGTGGAGGGGGTTTCATGTGCCTCCCTCTACTGCACACATGCAGCTCGTAGCACCCTGACCCTCACTGCCCAGCTGCCACAGGGCAGGGGATGCTGAGGCCACCCAGCTCTCTGCCCCAGCCCCTCATGGAAGTGTAGCTGATGTTACACTTGTGGCTGACTGAAGGCCACTCATGGGGGAGCTTTGCTGCTCCTTCTTTCTGGCTGCCATGATTCGTGACCACCCATGACTGTCCATGACTGTCCTCCAGCCAGAAGAGCCCGATGGTGCCCCAGTGTGCCACTGCCAGGGGTGAAGGGAGACTGCAGCTACACCAGAAAGGCTCATGAGCAAGAACAATCCTGCCAAGTTGCTTAATCCAGGCTCCTTCTGCAGGCTGCATTTCCCAGCCCGAACATTCAGCACATGGGTGAGGCAACAAATCACCTGTCAGACAAAAGTCTAATTCCCTGTCTGTCTGGTGAAACACCCTGGGACAAACCTTCCATAATACAGAAACTGAAATTTCAGCTAAGCAAGAACTGCATAAAAGGGTTTCTGATATTCACAGCCACCTTTCTTATAGAGCCTGTGACTCTAAGACTGCATTTTTTGCAATCAAAACTTTGCTGCATTAACCCAGTGTCCAGAAGAACAGCTCTGAAGCAATACCCCAAATCAGAAGTACAAATTTCTATATCTTTAGAATTAGTTGCTCAGATAATGTTTTTCAAACACCAAAAAATAAGGATTAGGAAAACAGTCATGAGACAAATCAAGTAAGACTGGGTGAGAGTTTTGCCTCAGTACATAGCCTTGTGTTATTAAACCAGTAACTGGAGCAGAAAGCTCCTTCTAGACAGATGCAAAAGGCAAAAAAAAAAAGGGGTGTTGACAAGTCATTAGTCTGAATTACTGGAAAGTGGGCAGCAAACTGACAGATAGCTTCCAGCAAATTTCTGTGTAAAGGTTTAGTAGAACTTTCCCACCAAAAGATTTGAGAGTTTCAGGACTTTCACTCCCAATCACTAAGAAAGGCTTAGACATTACCCCAAGGAAGCTTCGATATTTAGAAATCTGATAACACACATGTGATGGGGAAATGTCAGCAGGAGGTGGCTACTTTTAGCACTGTGGGAGATGGACAGAAGGGAATTCTGTTCATTAAGATATTTTATTTCAGATTGCTTGATCCATATTATTGAAATAGTATGTCAGCCTAAATCAGAAAGAAAGACAGTTTGCTTTTTTATGTTAGTGATATTGCTTTGTGTTGTCTGTAATTGCTGTAAACAGATCCTGCAGCTACTGAGCTACAGAGTAACTAAATCATCTGTCCTGGGGAAATTCTTCCTGTTCTCCTGCCAACTCTGCCTCTTTTTGGCCAGCCCCTACCTCCTCACATTCCAGCCATGGCTCTGTTTGTACTCCTCTGTTTTTCACAGTGCCAGTGGCTCAGAGTGGGACATATTTGCACCTCTCTCCCTTATGCTAATGGCCCTTGCTATGAATGGCCCCTCTGTGAGGGCACTCGTGAGCTCTCAGAGCTCAGCAGCATTTTGTTGGGGGCACTGACACTGAGGTACCCTCCTGCCAGCTTTATTCCATAAATAACTACAGCATCATTTTTTGGAGAGGGGTGGTGAGAGTGGTGAGAAACCACAGCATCGCTTCCACCATCACCCTGTCCCAGTTAAACGAGTGAATTCCATCAAAATCCTCCTCCCCTTCAGACTTCAATGCTTGTCTAAAGCAGATGGCCCCATAAATAATACATCCTAGGAAACCCTATCAGTCACCTCTGGGATGTGCTTGAGCTCCTGTCTCTCATCATATCATCACTAGATTAGCTCTGGGAATTCTTTTAATTTAATCCTTTTAACAGGTCATGTGTGCAAGAAGCAGTGACTGGGAAATTAGATGCATTTGACTGGACTGTATTGTTGGTAGCCTGAAGTCAGCAGGTCCCCACTCGGCCCTTTTGGGGATTTTTTGGGCATTGCACTCAGCTGCTGACCCCTCCCTACCCAAGCCCGAGGCAACGAGACCCAGGACTGGTGTGGGTGAACGTGGGGAGGCCAGGAGAAAGGGGCCAGGGGCCAGAGTATCTGAGCAGCACCATCACATGTGGCCAGAGTGTTCTCAGCAGGAAAACTTTGAGCAGGGAGGTACTTACTACCTCCACTGGGAATGGAAAATGTTGTATTTATTTTAGGATGTAAGACGGAAATCCGTAAATTCCATTGTCTTTGTCTTTAGTCCCCTACACTTATTCAAATTATGGATTTTAGCAGGGGCTCAGAGACATCCCGCAGGATTTATTCTCACATTCATGCAAACCTCATTTCAGGTAAGTGGAAAGAAATTCTGGGTACAGTGATGAGGTGGGTCCTCTGTACAGTTACTGCCATGGTGACACCACCCTTGGGGCTTCCTGCCCTCCCTGCCCTGCCACAGCCCCAGCTCCACACACACTGGGAAAATGTCCCTGCTTGGTTTGTGCTCCCTTCATTGCAGTGCACACAAGTGTGACAGTGGTCACAAGGGTTGCAGGGTGAAGAGAGAGGTGAGAATGCTGACCTCATGTTTAGAAAGCTTGATTTATTATTTTATGATATATATATTACATTATGACTATACTAAAAAGAATAGAAAGAAAAGTTTTCAGAAAGCTAGCTAAGCTAAGAATAGAAAAGAACGAATAACAAAGATCTGAGTTCTGGCAGAGAGCGAGACCCAGCTCCGCTGTGAGTAGTCAGTAAATCTAAACATCCACAAGAAACTAATCACAGATCCACCTGTTGCAATCCACAGCATCAGATAACCATTGTTTACATTTGTTGCTGAAGCCACAGCTTCTCAGAAAAGAGGAAAATCCCAAGAAAGGATTTTTCACAAAAGATGTCCGTGACACACAAGGATGGGTGTGCAGGGTGAAGCTGAGGGAGATATGGGGTCTGTTCACATGGGAAACACAGGCAAGAACAGAACAGCTTTCCATGCCTCCGGGCCTGTGGAGCCACAGCCTGGTCCATGTGGTCATACGGGCTGCAGCAGGCAAGCTCAAAGTTCCATTTCCAAAGGTTTGGAAACCACTCTGCTTTTTTAAAAAAATTGGTACCGGAAAAGAAAAGCTGGGCTTGAGTCCTTCTCTGGAAATGCCTGCAGGATGCAAATATTTGAAAGTAACATTGCTAAACCAGAATGGCTTTTAAATCATAACAAATCATATCTTGCATTTCTGCAACGTCTTTCATCCTATGTTCTCTTCACAAACATAAACACATGAAGTTCAACAACACATCTGGCAAAGCGTTGTGCTGTGTGGGAGCTTTCACATCCCAGTTTGGCAGATGAGCAGACATGTGGGGTCAGTGGTGGCTGCCCGCCCCACATCAGACAGGATATCTGCAGCAGTGGTTGGAACACGGCCAGGATCTCAGCTCAAGTTGGGAGAAATCTTTCCCTGGTATCCCTGGGGATTTATTTGTCAAGAGACTTGGTCACAAATCCAGAAAATAAAATCTTGAAGACTGCAGGGAACAAAACAAACTCAACTTTTCCAGCTATCTTTTTTGAGCTTTTCTGTGTCCATCCAATGCTTTGGCAATGAGGAGATGTCACCAATTTAGGTTTCTGTCTTCTGCATGCCCAGTTGGTATTCTGCTGGAAACCGATTATCAAGAGACACATTTGCTGTGTGGCGAATCAGAATTTGTTATTATCACCACCCCATTAATTTCCACACACATCTGCTAGAGTACTTGTTTCTGCCTGTGTCTCACATTTATCTTCATCTAATCCACTTTTTACTGCCCTTGTCTTAGTGCCAGCAACTATCATGAGGTACTGTAAACACTTGTTAGTTAACCATTTGTGAGCTTCAAACTCCACATTACACTAGTTGTTGGACTTTAGTGAGTTTAAGATTTCCCATATCGTTATTATTTTGCTACACCATGGAATAAGTCACAAGTAAGCACCCTGAGATGGCCCCAGTCCCCCAGGGGCAGGCGGGGAGAGGAAGTTTGGGATTTTCAAAGAGGTCCAGGAAGTGAGGAGCCCATTTCCTCCTGGATATCTGTGGGGCTGAGATGAGCTCAGTCTGTGCCAGCTTCTAGCAAGCTAAACCTAAATCCTTTGATAAGCAAATAAGTCAAGAAGTTTTGTGCATCCTAAGCCTTCTTCAGGTCCAACACCAGCCTAAATGTGCCCTGGCAGGTCACACCCCACTGGTTGCTGCCACCCCTCTGATGCAGCAGGAAGGTGGAGTAGTGCCAGCTGGGAGGAAATGTCAGGCTCAGCAGCCTTTCATCTCCTGTCTGTCAGCCACTGTCCAAATAGGACACATCTCCAGTGAAGGGGGAATGCTTCTGAAAAGACAACATATCCTGCTCTCAGAAATGCTGGCTTCATATCTGCACCTACTTCCTACAGGACACCTCAGGTTAAAATGACTTCTGCTAAATCAAAAGTAGTTTTTCCCATACTACTTGACAGCCTCTTCCTCTGTCAAATGCAATTATTTCCCATTAATTAAAGGGCTGCATCCAGGCTCAGTGGGAGGTTGGAGAAGTCCAGCTCTCAATGGAAAACTCTTCATTTCTGCTCAGCATTCAGGCACCCAAAGCTCAGCAAACCCAAGCTGACTCCCTCCATGGCACTGCATCCCACTGGCACTCTCCTCTTTGGAGACAGGAGCAAAGCTGGGCTCCCTCAGCTGAGGAGGCAGTGGTGGTGTCAGACAGGAGCGGGCAGCAGGAGTCAGCACGCCCATGGTGGCCTCTCAGCATGGTGGACACCAGCACATGTTACTCAAAGGTTTCTTCTGGCCCAATTCTGTATCTCTCAATGGGCTAAATAAAATGCAAAATATGTGTTGATATCATCTCCGAGCACCTATCAATTGCCTTGGTGTGCTGTGATCCATCCTGTTTGGATTTACTGCACCCTGTTGGAGGTAAATTTCCTCTTTCTGCCTTTTTCTGAAATACATATACAGTAGGCAAACATTGGCAGGATAAAAATACTCCTCCAGAACCTCCCAGGCAACTGCACAAAGCCTGGGCACAGGGAGTTTCGTTGCACTGATGGCCTTATCTACACCTGCTGGCACTGCCTGCACCTGTAGCGTTCCCAGCCTCTCTGTGGAGCAAGGAGGCACCCGAGAGAGGAATCTCTGCATTTTCACCCATGCAGCAAGGAGGCACCCGAGAGAGGAATCTCTGCATTTTCACCCATGCAGCAAGGAGGCACCCGAGAGAGGAATCACTGCATTTTCACCCATGCAGCAAGGAGGCACCAGGGAGAGGAATCTCTGCATTCTCATCCACACAGCCACCTGCAGCAGTGCAAATAACAAGTATGTGCCTGTACCAGATCTAATCTGCCCCAATATTCCCTCTGCACCTGATCCCTGTGCCTAGGTCCCTCCTGCCTGCTCGCCACTTTGTGACTCTGAATGGATTATGTGCAGCTGATCCAAAGAGAGCAGCCTGTTGTAAAGGGCATGTGTTATCACAAATTGGCAGAGGCACCCACCTTCTTTCCCTTTCAGGCTCTGCAACAGCCCATTAACTTCAGCAGTAGGAGATTAGCTCTTGTGTTAAGGTTGAATTCACCCAACTTAAATTTCTACCCACTGGATCTTGTTGTCCCCTTGCCTGTAACTTTATACCACCCCACCATCCCTTATCAGATAGATTTTTGTATCTGCCTGAGCATAAGGCTGCTGGGATTTCTCCTAGGTGAGAATGACAGCCTTTCTGCCCCAAGTCACACCTGGGGAAGGGAAGGCTTGGTCTCCAGGCTGAGGGTCACCTGCACTGTTTTCCTGTGCCTCTCCCAGTATTTCCTCATTTGTTGTGCAGCATGGACCCCATACCTGGGCATCTCTCTCCAGAGTGGTCTTCTGCATGCTGCACAGACAAATAGCAATGAGACTGCTTCTGTTTGGTGCTCCTCTTCTTGTCCAGCATTGCCCTGGGAAGCTGTGCTGAGGAGGCTATTCATAATCACTCCATGGCCTGCCTGGGACAGATTTCTCCTGTCTTACACGTACTCTTTATATTTTCCAAGCTGCAATGTGCCTCTATTCTAAAAATATTTAAACATGTTTTAGATGGTGACTACTAACCAGACATTGTTCTTTCTCACTAACCTGTCATTATCACTGTAGCTTCATCCCCTGACTTTCCCACAATCCATTTTATTTTATAGCACAAGCTGATTGTAGCACTTAATGATTTAAATACCAGATGAAATTTTGCTAGTCACAACTCTTTAATGTTTTTCTTTTTGCACAGGTCTTCTTCACTATAATTAAATATGGATCTATTCCTCCTGAAATCTGTTTTTGGTGGTGGCTTGAACTATAATGATGGCTGCCAGAATTCTGCTCCAGACTCTTGTAGCGTAGAAGACAAGAATACTGTTGATCTCCATGCCAAAAATAAATCCCAGGAGCTTATTTAGAAGCAATTTAGCTTCTAAAGTTAAAGTTTAATTACTAAAGTATCTGAACATTTACCAGGTTAATTAGACTGGATCAGCAAAATCTCATTCAGATGTAGTGGTTTCCCCATTTCCATTTAGATACGGATCTCTTTCAGCTTTATGCTGTTAACCTTCATATCCAAGTCAGCAAAAATGCCTGCAGCCTTTTTTCTCTTCTCACTTGCTTCTTTTTTTTCCCTTCTTTCTAATTTTTGTCATTACATAATGGTGCTCTGCTTCACTCCAAATGCATTGTTCTGTGTGAAACCCACAGGAGCTGATGAAAGTCCTTCCACTGCTCTCAGAGGGCCCTACCTGAGGCTCATAATTTATGCATTACCTCGGCTGCAAGCAGCTGAGATATGTAAAGAATATAATCTCTTTCTATCATGTCTTCTTTTTGTTCCTTCTATTTTTTTTCAAACACTCCATACAAGCTGTTAATGGAGCAAATGACATGGAAACATAATCTGTATTCCTGCAGGTTTTGTGGCTGTGCTTGCTGCTTATTCCTTATCACCTGAAGAGATAAAGCAGTGTTGGTGATACCATAATTGAGTTAGTGGAAGTGATTTATCAAGTTGCCAACAGAGAATGAAAACTTTGGGGGGCGTGGGGGGAAACAAGCAGCAGGAGAATATGGACTTTTCAGAAACAAGATTCTTGCTTTTTATGCAAATGGTTATGTTAATGAAAATCGAGGGGGGGGAAGCCCATAATCACAAGAACTTTGCTTACAGAGCGGGTGATGGCTTATCTAAGGAAAAAGCTTTCAAAGCTAGCCCTGAAATGTCATGTGGGTTTCATTATCTCTCTGATAAAGCCTAGTGTGTAGGATCTGTTCTTCACTCCTTGCTGCTAGCTGATTATGAATAAGTCTATAGTTCTTCATTATGCAGAGAAAATGTGGAAGAATCCTATACTTGAATGCAGGGACAACATACTTCTAGTGTTTCTTTCATGGAAGAAAAAAATTTTCTTAAGAACCAAACCAAAATCCTAGTCTTCCAAAGAAAAGCCACAACAGAGTCTGAGGCAAGCTTTTGGAGTTCATTTTCCTCTTCTTACTTCTATAAATTATTATCTAATATTTGCATTGTAGGTCCATTCAAAAGCCCCAAACTTGGGGTTCCATTGAGCTAAGCTCCAGATAAGCTTCAAGACATCAAACTTTGTAAGTGAACGTGCACTAACAGCAGCTGCAGCCTGTGAAAGGGCAGAGCCCAGCAGCCTCAGCCCTGGGAGCTGCCCCTCTGCCCACGCGTCCCACAGGGGCTGCTGTGGGGCTGTGACCTCCAGCCCATCCTGGGGTGATGCCAACGGGCAGAGGGAGCAGCTGCCCACATGTCCCGGGCCTGGCGCTGGGTGAAACTGCACCTCAGCAGTTAATCAGTGAGCCAATGAGTTTAAAATTAAGCTGCTCTTCAAATGTTGCTGAACGGCTCAGGAGAAAGTGCTGACACCTGGCAAGAGCGCTGCAGTTTGAGAGCCCACACAGCTTCTGGGCACTGGTGTCTGTGGGAGCTGCTCACCTTTGGAGATCACCACCTTGCTCACCAAGCCCAAAATAAATTCATTACCGCAAGAGGTTGAATTTTATTTGGCTGGGGAGTGATTGCTTTGGAGAAATTGTCCCTTTTATTTAATTAATTGTTGTGTTTTCCTCTCTACAGGTACAGGAACTGTGAAACAGCCCTATCAGTTATTCCTAATTTTGATAAATTAATTGTCTCCCTGTAGAGTGATTGATTACAGGAGATGCTGAGAAATGCATTTGCACATTTCAGAGTGCCTCAAATTAATTAATTATTCCACTTGAGTTACAAGTTAGTGAGCAGGATGAAGAAAATGCCTTTGGAATAACTGCTTGCATCTCCCTTGTTTTTAAATAGGCAGCTAACAATTTACTGCTCCTTCCTTTTCACTTTCCGTTTAAACTAAAGAATTTATTAAACTTGAAGATTAACAAATTTTTTAAAATTTGTTAAAACAAAGTTTGCCAGGGAAGAAAACTCAGTCATCCCTTCCAGTTTGATGCCAGGGCCAGCATGAGATGCCCAGAGCCTGGAGAAGGATCACAGGTCATCAGCAGAGCACCCGTAGGGCAGCACAAAGGAATTCCTGCCCCCCAGCCAGTAACTCATCTCTATCAGGGGCCCAGCTTAAATACCTCTGTTCAAACACACAGCATGGGGAGTAAATGAGAGAAGTTATGGTTGTGTGCCCTCCTGCAGAGCTACAGCCTCATCAGCATCGTGGAGATGTGGCTCCCGTGGCTGGGGTGTTGGAAGGGAAGGACACAGCTCTTCAGGAGGGACAGGCAGGGGACACCAAGGAGGTGGGGATGCTCTCTGTGCCAGTGACCAGCTGGGACCAAGGGAGGGGGCTCTGCCACACTGCTCCACTCTGTAAGACCCCATCTGGAGTGCTGCATCCCCTTCTGGGGGCATAGGAGGCGTGTGGGCCTGTTGATATGAGTGCAGAGAAGGGCCACAAAGATGATCACAGGGCTGGAACATCTCTCCTGTGTAGACAGGGTGAGATTGGGTTGTTCAGCCTTGGGAAAAGAAACCTCCAGGGAGACTTTATAACAGCCTTCCAGTTCCTAAAGGGAAAGGTGGAGAGGGACTTCTTACAAGGGCATGTAGTGGTAGGACAAGGGATAATGGCTTCACACTGAAAGAGGGCAGGTTTAGGTTAGATACTAGGAAGAAATTATTTATTGTGAGGGTGGTGAGGCACTGGGGCAGGTTGCCCAGAGAAACTGCAGATGCCCCATTCCTGGAAGTGTTTAAAACAAAAAAGGTTGGATAGGGCTCTGAGCAACCTGGGCTAGAAGAAAGAGTCCCTGCCCAAGGTGGGGAGGGGGGGGGAATAAGAATGAGGTAATTTTTGATGCCCCTTCCAACCTGAACCATTCTATGATTTTATGATTTTTCATATGAAAGAGAATGCAATCAGCTTTTCTATTAAATAAAAAAGATGAGGCTCCCATTTTTAAAACACATTCACTGGCATCTCTTTATCTCTGCAGCGCAATAGATGTTTTCTAAACCTTCTATTTCCAATTATATTGTGTGGTTTTAGTTCCTGCTTTTTCTATCAATATATCTCTAATATATCTGTAAAACTGCTGTGGCATCATTTTGACACATCTTTTCTTCTCTTCTTTGTAGACAGAGGCAGCTTCCTTCCTTGTAAGTCATTCCAGAAGCCATGCACGGCTCATTACCATGGGGCCACTCTCACCTCATCTGCAGCACAGTCCCCTGTGCTTTCCCTTTCAGAAAAGCCACGGAGATGCTCAGAGGCATTGAGGGTGCAGTGCAGGAGGTACCTCTAGTCTGTCATAGCTGATGTTGCATTCAGACCCATTGGGCCATGTGAATCCACGATAAAGCACTGAAGAGCAGCTTTGGTAACTCTCCCTCAGTCCCTTCATGTGCCCTGATTGTTTGCTCTCAGTTCCCATGCCAGGGCAACACCTCCTGGCCAGAACAGAAATGCAGCCTTGCAGATTTGTTAAACATCTGTGGGGTGAGGATGCCTCTACCTGCACAGTGTCTGAGAGACTGCATGATCCTGCCTGATGAAAGATGATGAAAGAGACATGACAAACAAAGGAGCATGGAGGGGGTGATAGGAAGAACTGTGATGAGGTCTCCAAAACCCCAGCAGAGAAGCAGGGAATGAAGAAATAGTCCCACAGCCAATTCAGCCAAATTCTGCAGAAAACTCACAGAGAAAATAAGGAAGGGACTGTATCTTCAGGATTGTGGTGCCTGCCAAAAGTCCTTCCTGTTGATTCTTGAATTTCTGTTTCATGATTAAAGTGTTAGAGGCCTCAGGCAGGTTTAAGACTGTGATATGCAAAGAGACTCCATTGCTGCGTGGGTACTGAGAAAGTCTTTCTCTAAAAATCAAATTCAGAAGAAGAGTTTGGGATGCAAAAGTCAAAAGGTTTTAAATATTTTACATCTGTGGACTTCAGGTTCCCTTCAGCTCTTTCCTCTGGGTTACTTGTGACTTTCAGAACCGATTACAAGAGTCCTGCTCCCAACACAGGCCTGAATGCAAAGTAAAGCATAGTCAGGGCAATAATCCAAATTCTCCTACAAGCTCAGCCTGAACTGCTAGTATCAGTAATACAACTGGAAGAGGCCTTTGAGTGACTAAATTCAGTCTTTGGCAGTCACAGGCAACCATACAAAGGAAGGACCCACACCCTTTCCTTGCTTTGGCACAAAACACTTCATTAATCCATGAGAAAATCAAGATCTTTGGTGCAGAAATAAGGTATGCAACAGCCACCCCAAAGGACCACAGAAAGGCAGCAATAAGGATCCTAAAGGCCTAAGGCAATGCCAGACTAAGAAGCATGTCAGCAGAATAAGCCCAGATGGTATCTTTAGAGGCAACTCATCAGTTCTTGATTTGATTCTTGTTTCTAACCCGGCGATCATATCAGCTCTGAGTTTGAGGAGCAGAGACAGGACTCAGCACTCACGAGGTTGCTTGGTCCTACATGGAGAAGCTTTGCCTTTTGTCCACCTTCTCCCCTCCTGCTGCAGCCGGTCTCTGACCTCCAGAAGGAGGAGAGGCACCAAGAACCACTTCTTGTCCAAGCCTTCCCTATTCCCCCTGCTCAGATAAACTGAGCATCACGGGACAACAGGATGGGCCCTGGTCCTACAAAGGACTGTCAGGAGCATGGAATTAACTAGTCCTTATCCCACCCTGGCAGAAGTCCCAATCAATTGAGCATTTTGCCAGGAAATCTGTGGCTGAGGATCTAGCTGCATTTTTGGGATAAACCCTGGTTTAGAAGTTAAAATATTTAGCCAGTGTTGAACATATCATCTTGAAAAAGGAAAACTCTGGGTAACCATACATGTTAGCAAGGGACATGGCAAGTAGGTAGGTAGGTAGGTAGGTAGGTAGGTTGTTTATTGTCTACAAAATTATGTTTTCAGGCAAACTGATTTAAATCAGGGTTTGAGAAAACAAAACATGAAAATGAGGACACCTTTAAAAGTTGCCCAGATACGCTGTTATTTCCCTGCATTATGTCATGTTCTTCTATTTTTGTGTTGCTACTACAGCAACAATTTGATGTCACAAACAGAAAATAAGAGTTTAAGGAGAGAGAGATATGAAGCAGGAGCAGATGACCTTTTTAAAGTTAATAATAATAATCCTCTTTTCCTGCAAAAACCTTCGGTGACAAAAAGCTAGAAGAAAAGTAGAAAAATGAAGTAATATACAAGTCCTAGAACTGTCACTAAAAAGTGGGGTTTGTTTTAAAGCATTCAAACAAGAAGTAAGTGGGTCTTTTAGCCTGTAGCTATTGCTGCACTAAAAAAAATGTCAAAAGAAAATAAAAAAGATTCTTCTTTCTACTCTGGAATTCTTACCAGAACATGGTCTTGAGCACCACATCAGTGCAGTTCCCACAGAAGACAAGGTCAGAGTTTGACCCTTCACTTTATTTTTAAACACACTTTTTTGCATTTGAACATGTAAGTAGTAGTAGTTCAAGGGAAAAATAAAAAGGTCCAGATACTTGATGAAATATCAGCAAGGAATAAGTTGATTCTGCTTCCAGTTGATGCATTTATTGTCCCTATTGCCATGGCAGGACACCACAGTACACTGGACAAGCACACCCAAGTGGATACATTATTTTGATGAGGGTGAAATAAATGTCTCAGAAAAAGCAGAATAAAAATTAAAATTAAAAAAAAAGGAGTATCAGATCATAAATTAGGGTAAATTTATGATCTGCCTTGAGTCAAGAGAATACAGAAGATAAATCAGGGAGAATTGAAGGATGTTACGAGCTGTTCTGAAGGTGGGCGAAAGAAGACTTTTCATTGAAGTGCCTTGAAAGAAAAGAAGACTTTGGAAAGAAAAACTTCTTAAACATCAAAAGATAAAGGACACCAATCAGGCTTAGTGAGCTAGTCTTTGAAATGCAGTACCAACTTCTAAGTCAGCAAAACGTGCAGATTTAAGTAAAACAGCACAATGCTCTCCCATACTTATGGAGTTATTTTCACAAATGAGACTGCATGTCTCTATTAACAAAATTCCTTTTTCTACAGCCTGCATATCCAAAAATAAACCAGTAAAGCAGAAAATCCTCATGTTGAGAGAAACTGAGAGGACTGCCAGAGCTGCCTATTTAAAATCTCTCCCAGAGTTGGATTCATCCATTGGTTACACATGTAGTGCATATCTAATCACTGCAGTTCACAACCCAGCTGCAGGGTGTAATCCAGGCCCTTTCATAGTCCAGACTGGGTGCATCAGGTTGGACATGGAAGCACCTTCCCCCCATTGCTGTCAGTCCACTTTTGGGAGGATATTTTAGCACTAAGATGCTCAGTGAGAGGAGCCAGGGGAGGGAAGTTGCAGTGCTGGTTTTCTTGCATAGCTCATGAGTTAAAGCACCCAAACAGGGGACACACTTAAACCCACACCCATCCAGGCACACACATCATCGTGTACTGCCTTCCATGAGATAAAAGGTTTCATTTCCAGCTTGCAAGAGATGATGGCAAACAACCTGGAGAACAACAGGGCTGTTGAAGTGATTTTGAGGTTTGTTTGAAGGTGCTGGAATACAGCAGCAGAAAGAAAACCACAGTGGAGTCTGTAAGAGGAGCTGGACACATATATTGTAAAAATGGTATGTTATCACATAAGCACGGTTTCTGAGGAACTTCCTCGCCACAGCAGGGACGTTTGTCCATAGCCCTGTGCTGCAGATGAGGTGAGAGTGGCACTTCTTTGAGCCACACCATGGGACAGGACAAGCATGGCCACCTTCCCCTTCTGGCAAAACTTCTTAAGGAAAAATTTCCACAAATCCAAGGGAGCAAGACAGGGAATCTCATTCTTTATTAAAAAAGAAAATGAGAAAAAAAAATGGTTCTTGTCCCACTAAGGAAACCTGAATAAAGAAGGCACAGAAGGAAGATATTTACCTATTAAAAATAAATGATTCAGACATTAATTTTTGAGACTGGCACCATATGGCTGGAGAACATCTAAAAGAAAAAAAAATCAATCCTCCTGAGACTGAATCTCCATTTGATAGGAGCTTGAGCAAGGGTGTGCTCCCTGGGGGCCTTTTGACACTCCTTGTTAAAGCAGATGCCTGGCTGCTCACCTGTGGTACCAGCACATGGCTTTTCCTTTCATCAGTGACTTGTGTAACTTTGGAGGTGTTGGGTTTGTAGCTCTTCCAGGACTATAAAAAAGCATCACTTGTTGTTTCTCTCCCTGTACACTGCTCTTTCAAGCAAAGACTAGACAGCATGCAAACCACATGCTAAATAATATTTAAATACATGTCATCTCAAGCACCCCTGTGGTTAGGAGGCAGGTCTGTGCCAGGGTGGCACCCCTGAAGTGCTTTGGGAGGAAAGAGGGAAGGAAAGGCTGCAGGCACGGTGCTGCTGGCACTGCTGGGACATGGAGAAAGGGCCAGGGGTGCAGCCCCACACCTGCACTGCCCAGACCTACAGCTTCTGCCAGCCCCGAGCCCGAGTCTCCTGTCTGGGAGACCTCTTACATCACTTCAGACTCCAGTCCAGGACTGAAACAAACATGCTGGACAGGCTGGGAGGAGGTGGGGGAGCAGAACCAGACCAAGCTAATAGTGGGTTTGAGACTGAAATTCCCAGTATGACTACATACATGCTGAATGAGAATACAGCAAAACTCAGGCAGGCTAGGCAGGCCTCATCCCAGGATTCAGGATCAGACATGGGAGAGCCCTGACCTTCTTTCTCACCTGCCCCTGGGGGACCAGACTGTCCAGAGGGCCCATTTTACTCCATCCTTTTACTTGCATCTTGCACGTGAATGGCAAAAATTTAGTCTTGTGTGGGATTTCAGCTCAGAAACCCTACTGATGTTTTAGCAGCTCTAAAATAAGGTGAGGATTGAAGAGGGCAGGTGCCTGGGAGACAAGGGATGTGACCTGTTGAGGAGAGCTGCCACTCCTTCCTTGTGAGTAATGGGTTAACAGTGTGTGATAGACAGGTCATGTATGTATTCTAATTATGTGCCATTTATTGTTTGAATCCTGAAATGTCACAGTCTTGCTCAGGCAAAGCCACTGCATAACCACGAAGGGAAAAACATCTTTGGGAGAAGGCTGTAGGACTTGTCTGGGACCAGTAAGGGAGAAGAGGCTCCTGTGTGTCAATAATGGATGGAGGACAGGGCTGTGGGAGCACCCCAGCAGCTGCAACACAGCTGGGGCAGGTCTGGGAGGTGATGGAGAGACCAGATACTGTGCAGCAGCTGCTTCAGCCCCTGGAGGGGATGTGCACATCCCATGCCATGCTCTTTGGCCTTCTGGCTGTCACACCTAGG
This sequence comes from Melospiza melodia melodia, assembly GCF_035770615.1. Taxonomy (NCBI): domain Eukaryota; kingdom Metazoa; phylum Chordata; class Aves; order Passeriformes; family Passerellidae; genus Melospiza; species Melospiza melodia. Next base: position 123,925,484 of record NC_086195.1, on the reverse strand, counting down.
GAGGCTCATGGAGCTCAAAGCAAGTTAATGATTTTTCAGAAATGAAAGCTCGAGTGAAGGGGGGAAGTGTGAAGCTCATTGCCCACAGGAGGTGATTATGCCCCAATTCCTTAAAAAGCAAAGATAGATGAGAGGTCTTAACCTAGGTCAAGCTACCCTAATATGATCTGTGAGGGATGGCAATCAATCAGCAATTAGCGCGCACACACACACACACAGGAGGAGGAAGAGGAGGAGGAGGAAGGGGAGACCATTCCTGTGGACTCATATCTAGCCCTGTTTTCTGCTCTCCCTCCCTGTATGCAGGACTTGCAGCCATGCCAGATCTCGTGCCACTGCCCCAAACCCCAGAGAAGCTGTGCTCCCCCATGCAGGCCACTCTCACCAGCCTTTGTTTCACAGATTTTTGCACAATGTTTACATCCTCTGGCTGCTTTCCCCGCCCCCATCCTGCTGCTGCTTTTTAAGGCAGTTTCTGAAAGGAAGGTCCATCCCTGAGGATGGCCAGCACATTCCCAGGAGCCCCAGGGAGCTGATGTGACTGCGGGGCTGGAAAGCTGTCCTGTCCTGGGAGTACAGGCACGGCCCCGTGCGCACAAGGACGCACAGCAGTTGTGGGGCCTTGATACTCTTCCTTTGTTTAATATTCTTCTGTATCATATACAAAGCTGTATATACAGCACAACAGCTGTCACAAGGGTGGACATGTCCTGTCATGCAATGCTTGACTCTCTCCTGCTGCCCCACAGCCTGATCTTGCAGCTATTTCCAGCAGTGGGACAACAGCGCCTTTTGTTTGGATTCGCTTTGAGCAGCTGGGCCCCTGAAATATGAATGCTTACATTTTCCCCCTTTCCTTCTCCTTCTCCCATTCTCAGCAGGCTCAGCTGGAGCTCTGGCATAATAGATTGAGCCTCTGGCAGTCGAGCATTTGAGAGTTTCTTGTGTGACCACCCTCTGTACCAAAGCACCTTTGCTTTGTCATCACTGAGCTGCTGGCAGGACTGGACTCTGACAATGATTGCAGGCATGAAGTAATATCTGCCTTGCATCACTGTTTTCTTCTGCATGTGGTGATCAGGTAGCTGTCACCATTTCTCTTTGTCCCTGTGGCAGATGACAGAGGTGTCTGTGTCCCCAGCACTGTCAGGCCCTGCCAGTGTCTGTATCTGCTGCTGGGAGTCCCTCAGGTGACACTTTCCATTTTCTTCTGCTTCTGTCAGCAAAAATGATGTTGCTTTTGTTGTTTCTTCCCTTCCCTCAGTCCTGCCTTCCTGCCAAGGTGTTGCCACACATTACTCCCCCTGCTGCCCCAAATGTTAGTACAGATCCAGCTGCCTGCACCCCCCACCATGCAGAACCTGTAACAGGCCTTTTGCACTTATCTGGGTTATTAAGAGCTATTATTCAAGAACCTGAATGCACTGGGCTATGCAGAAAGATAATTTTCTTCTTGCTTTTTCTCTTCTGCAGCAAGCCTTCCCTCACAGCAGTCAGATGCCAAACTCCTACCCATGCACTTAATTTTTGGTATGGATGCCTAGAAACAGAGAAGCTAGATTGGAAACCCTTCTTCACTGCTGCATCTGGCAGACATTATCAGCCAGGGGTCTGCAAGCTTTGATTCAGGTCTGCTGGCATCAAAGGAGACTTGGGAGTGTTTGCTTTCAATCCCAAGGTTGAACAAAATAATCTTTTCTAAAGCTCAGGCCTCTGCCTGCCCCTCATCAGGGGTCACTTTGTGCAGGGAGAACAGGGCAGAGGAGAAATGGTGTGCAGAGCAAAAGTCTCTGCTTTGTTCCCTGTGTTAGGGCTGGCGTCAGCAGACCTCTGAAAGAGGGAGGTAACCATGCTACCACTTGTTCAAATATTTTGAATAATAAAGGTGTTGGTTTAATAAATGTTCTGGAGGAGGAAGAATTGTCCAGCAATAACAGTTCAGCATTTTCTCTTTTGAGCCTGGAGAAGCTGCAATCAATGGTTAGTGATCTGAGAGGGAGGCAGGATGGGGATCAAGATTTAATTTTTGTAAGAGAGCTCTTTTGGCTTTGCTTTCAGGCATGGTAATCACCACAGCAAGCTCTTCCCTGACTGATCCCTCCTTAAATACAGAGTGGCAATGTACAAAGCTGGAAAAATATTCAAATGCAAGCTCAGGCTCTGCTTTTGCACAGTCATTTACCTTCCTGATTAGGCAAATTCTGCATCTGCTAATACAAATAATTTTCAGCAATTTTGATATTCTTTCCTTTTTGTCATTTCCCTACTCTTTAATTTTTTGTTGTGCAAAAGGAATTATTCACCCTGATTTCTGAGGACCAGCTGTGTTCTCTCCCAGGCAGAGCTGGACAGGCAGCAACCCTGCATTTCTGGCTGTGTTGGACAGTAAGAAGAGTTTGGAAGGGACAGCAGACATGGGTTTGCTTCCTTGGTGTCCTTCTGTCTCACATATGGAGAGCAGGGCCAACAAATCTCCTCTCTCCTGTCCTCTCAGAGGTACAAGCAAATAATCAGAAAAATGGTCAGAACTCAATGTGATTCTTGAAGCTGTCAAGAGTAAATTATTATTATTATTATTATTATTACTACTACTACTACCAAGATTATTACTGCAGTTGCCTTGTATTTGTTCTTTTTTTCTCTAGCCAAGTGACTACTGAAACCAAGGGAAGCAGTTTCAACAGGAAAGTGTGAGAGATGAGCCCAAGGAGCTCGAGGGAAAGAGGAGGAAGCTAATCCCTTTCTGCCACATCCTGGACTAATCCTGGCACTTTCTAAGGAAAGGGGGTGCTCTTCTTCCTCCTGATGTAATTTTTGAGAAAGACTTAGAAAACACATTTCATCCAATGCATCCCCCTCAGGCACTGGAAAAGACCCTGGGCTGGGGAGCTGTGTGTGCAACAAAGCACTGCCCTGACACCAGACACAGCCCCCACTCAGAGTAACCATGGGAAGCAATAATCACTCACTCCTGGAAAAATAAAATCCACCTCCATGCAGCTAGTCATTTTAGAGGCCCACAGGTTTCCTTGGGCTCTCTAAATGTCACCCCAAATGCTGTGACCAGAGAGGACCGTAATTTAAAAGCACATTTTCGGTTTGTTGCATGAGTGGTGGTTATGCATGTCCTTCATGCCTCCTGCTGGAAATGCACTTCCTGATTTCAATAATGAGAATGAACTTATTTGTTGTGAATATATAATCTAAGAAATTCAGTGTCTTTTCAAATCTAAATAAGTGTTCTTCCGCTTAATTTGATCCCATGAGCAGGTTGTGATCTTCTGTAAGCTTTTGTGAGCATAATTAACAAAAAACATCAACAAATATTGGCCAATTGTTATTTCTGCTGCTTCCTCTGTTTTGCATAACCACTGACTTGGGCCTGAAAACATCATGGCAAGACAAAATAAAGACCTCACCCAGCCTGCACATTCACACCACCTCAACACACAGTAAAACAAAGAAAAAAAAAGGCTTTTTAAAGGTCTTTTTATTTCCCCCCTAGTTGCTGCTCTGATCTGGTGTCATAGCCCCATGCCCAGGGGACAGGGGACCTCTGTCCTGCAGCAGCACTGCAGAATTCACTGCTCCATCAGATCACAGGCTGCTTGTTAATTCAGTTAAATCGCATGAAAAAGTGTTCTGGCTGAGGTGAAAGGGTCAGGAATAAATAATATATCTTGCTTCACAGTGTTATTTCTACTAAATTGCAACACATTTCAGGACACAATGATTTGATGAATAAGTCTTTCATCACTGGCCTAGCCAGCACATGAAATGGCCAGATTTGAGCCAGGGCTGAAGATTTATGAGTTTACCAATGGCTTTACCCTTGTACTGGCCCCACCATTCATTCCTCCCCTAGGCACCTTCCCCACTGCTGTCCCTACAGCTGGAGAGCCCTTTGGCAATTGCAGCCTCAAACTCTGAGCCCCTGCTCCTGCTGGCTGTCACCCTGCACAGCAACAGCCCCACGGGAGGTACAGAATCACAGAATCACACAATCATGAGGTTGGAACAGACCTCTCAGATCACTGAGTCCAACCTATGCCCTAACACCTCAACTAGACTATAGCACCAAGTGCCATGTCCAGTCTTTTTTAAAACACATCCAGAGATGGTGATTCTACCACCTCCCTGGGAAGAGCATTCCAGTACTTCATCATTCTTTTGGTGAAAAACTTTTTCCTAATATCCAACCTATCCCTTCCCGGATGTAGCTTGAGATTGTGTCCTCTGGTTCTGTCAGTGCTGCCAGGTGAGGAGCTGACCATGAGAAATCACTGAGAAGGTATGGGAACTTTTGCAATAAGATGACAACACCACCTATCTCCAGCCTCCCTTCAGGAGGCGGCAGTGACAGCACAGCGTCAGAGTGCTGTGCCAGGACAGCCCTTGCGCCCCTGGCTCACCCAGCCTTTCACCTCTTCTGCCTGCAGATCCATGTATCCCTCTGCACTTTCGTGTCAAGGAGCTGGGAAGATGAACATGCAGCAAAACAAATCTTTCTTTTTTATTCAAATTTTGTTACAGGGGTTTGGTTTGGGTTTTTTACTGATTTACCTTTGGGTAGGGAGTTGTCACTGAATGGCAGTGTCATTACAATGATCAAATTTTTGTGCATGTGATGGCTCTGTCAGCTTGGAGTTTTTCACCTCCACAGAGCCTTCTCTATTAAATGTGTGGGAATGGGGTCCCATCGGTCTAACTGAACCCAGGCCACAGGGATGTCCTGATTGAATTGCTACAGGTGGAGTTACAGCACTACCAAAACATGTAGGTAAGCCTTGTGTATCACATGAACATGCAGCAGGGCTCTTTCTGCTGAATGAGGATGCTCAGTGTAGTAAATTACTTTCCAGCACAAAATAACTCATGAGTTATGTTTGGGCAGTTACCGTTCATCAGCACTCAACCTGGTATTTGCCTACAGAAATCTTTACTACAGCAATTTTCTTTCTTATCAGTGGCTCTTTCCGTTTTTCTTTCTAACTTTTAGAGTCATCCTCCCTTTCTGCCCTCAAACCCTCTGAAAAAGCAATCACACATGCTGCACATTTACCCTGATTTCCACTGCACCAATCTAAATTCAGTCCTACAGCTCTGAGTTGTGGTACAGTCACAGCTTTAGATGCAGTTGGGCTGATCCCAAGGAGCAGATTTTATTCTTTTGCTAAAAATCTGAGAAGCTACAGGAGATAACTCACCCAGAGTCGCCTGAAACAATAATTACCAGGGAGAACACTTCAGGGTGAGGACCTGTTAACATTTACTGTTCCATTTTCCAGACACACTGGCTCATTCCTTTTCCTGATGGAAAATATTTCTGGGGGGCGAATGCCCCATCCTTCCCAGCATTAAAGCACAACAGGGAAGATGCAGAGGTCCCTGAGAATATTGGAATACACAGCAGAAGTTACAGAAATAATCTTTCCTAATATGGGCAGGTTTTTTTATTTTATTAATGAGTGACTTTCCAAATGGGCACACAGATTTGAAGGGGGTGGAAGGAGAGGAAAATGTCTGCAGGATTTAGATGACAGGGATCCATGGCTCACTCCAGCAGATGGGTGGGAGACTACATGAAAATAAACACGTGGTCTTTCCCAGGGTGCTGTTGACAGGAACAGCAAGAGCCGGATGCAAGAGAACAGGGAGCTGGTTTGATCCTTCTGTTCTTCCAGCTGGATGCCAGGGGAGAGTTCAGCAGGGGGGCAAACAGTGCAGGACCTGTACCAGAGCAGGCAGGAATGTGGCTGGTGTCTGAAGCTCTTGTCCCCACCACTTCATCACACAGTCCACACAGGTTAGTGGACAAATGTGCTCATCTCACAAGGATGTCACCTGGTCTTCAATCCTGCCCGTAATTAACCACAGACACAACAGGGCTACCTGGCAAAAGCATTTGGGTTTGGTTTGTTTTCTCCATTAGAGAGGAAGAACCCTAAATGGAGCTCAGAAACACACTAGCAATACATGTCTGTTACTAATCTTTAATTGTGCTGAGCCTGGCTGTGGCATTAAGAGGCAAAAGGAACACAGGGTTTAAACTGTAAAAACAAGTCACTGTAGCTGGAAGGAAGCCTAGAGACTGTCAGCACTCCAACACTGGAGTTATGTGATTATTTCTTGAAGAGCCCACTTTAGAGACAAGGATAAAACTCAGGTTACAGTAAGATTGTTTAGGAATGGAACAAAGCCTAAAGCCCTAGTTAGCATTAGAGTGCCAAAGCGATGTATAGAGTGAAAAAATTTACCCCCAGACAACCTTTGTCCCTGGGCTCTAGGTAAGCTGAGTTGAGAGTCTGGGGCAGGGTTGGGTTTGGGACAGAAACAGGGAGAAATTTGGGACAGGAGCTCTGCTGGCACGGGGCTGCCAAGGGGATTCCAAACTGAGGCGGAGGATAGAAAAATGTTTCTTCTCTACACTTTCTCATTTTGATGATGGCCCAGGGCTCATTTCACATTTAGTACTAGGATTAAGGTTTGAGTTTCCTGAAAGATTGCTCCTCTAACATCTTTGTTGGGACCACAGCAGGTTATCCATAATTATAGCTAACTCAAGGTCAGGCTTCTGCTTTAGGAGGGAGATGCCCTGGGGATTCAGTGGATGCTGCATTTCCCACAGGCTGCCAGGAGAAGCAGCAGTCTCCTAGAATGTCATTCCTTTGACAATTGCTTGATTTGGGCTTCAGTTCCTTCAGCAAAGGATTACCCCATGCACAGCCTTAGAGTTGAGTTCAGTGTTGGGAAAGGGAAAAAGCCTACAGCAACAGTTAGCATGGCAATGGTGAGGGACTTGTGCAGGGAAGTGAAGGTCACAGCATTAAATATTTCTCCTCTGATTGCTTTTTCATCTGGACCATTGCTCTGTGTGCTTGGCTGAGGATCAGCTGTCCTCAGGGTTTAGGGCTATGGATGGAAGAGGGACAAAGCCTAGCACTCTAAATAGCAAAAGTCTGCAAAGGGTTTGGAAAAGGCTGGAATGAACAGTAAAAATTTTAAGTCCCTGCTACACTTTCCATGTCAGGCACAGCTGAGTGTTCTTGCCTGTGAAGCAGCCCACACCTGAGCTTGGGGTACAGTTTGAGCACTTAGAGGTGCTACAGCTCCAGCTGGCAAGGGGTTGTTAATGCACTGCCAAAGGCAAAGGAGAGGCTACAAAGAGCTTTTTCCCCTCACAAGTTTGTTATCTTGGGCAAGGCTTAGTCTCGTTGGCAAATGCTCAGTTCACACAGAAGGTTTAGGGCTAGGGTTAGCTCAGGGCAATGTCAAAGCCTAGAACTGCATGTGATGTGGAGCTGCCAAGGAGCTCCCTCAGAGGGAGGGACTGGATACATTAGGATTTTGTCTCTGAAAATTTCATCATTGGTGTGGCTTGTGATAATCCAGCCAAGGCCAATGTTTAGGGTTAGGAGAGGGAAAACCCTTGAACTCCAGTTGTGTTGTGGCTGACAAGGGAGAATGTAAAAATATTTCTCCCATGATAGCTTTTTGATTTCTGCTACAGCTTGTGGTCCTTGGAAAAAAGGGTTTCATCTGTGCCTAGGGTTAGAGTTTGGGTTGAGAAAGGAACAAGGTTTAGAAGTCTCATTTGCCTAGGAAGCCTGGGGTTGCCAACAGAAAGAACAAGCTGCATAAAGACTTCTCTGGGAACCTCTTCATCCAGTCCCACGGCTTAGAGTCCTTGGTTAAGCCTCACTCAAGTCCATTTGTCAAAAGATGTTAATAAATTTTTTTCTAAGTAAGTGGGAATTTGGTCATGCTCATTAGTTTTACTTTCCTCCTCAGAGTTAAAATCAAATCTTATTTTTATGTACCTAGAAGTCCTTTCAAATAAAACTCCCAAATCTCACAAACTTGGCTGTACAAAATATGATTGTTCACAGTGCTCAAAAGGAGGAAAATATTATTGATATGAACACCAAAAATAACTCCATGAGACTGGCTCTGCACAGTTGTGCAAGCCAGGGGATATGATCCACAGACAAATTCATAATTTTCTTGAAGGGGATAGAGGTCTACCAGAACTTGCTCATAGATAGCTTCATACTTGCAAGCCTGTTGACATTTCCATTTAAGTAGCACCAAGTAATTCCCTACTGAGATATGGCCAATTCAAAGCTATTGACAAAACAATTGAGCTCTTTGGGGGGCAGTCATACATGCAAGAGCTCAGGAAAATGGGTCACAGTACACATGCTTGGGCAGGCTAAGAAAATTTCTAGCCTTCAATTCTTCTCTTTTTCTCAACAGAATCAGTGGGACAGTTCACCATGCCCAAAACCTGAGCAATACCAACCAAATGTACTCTTCACCCAGGGAGTGGAGGGAAATAAAGCAATGCTTTGCAACCTCGTCTGCTAAGAAGGTGATGAGGAGGGGCAAGCTCACTCTGAGGCACTGCAACTTGAGTCCAGTGAGAAATCTAAAAAACACTTGAAGCTAAAAAATTCTTCTTGGCAAAAATTAAGAGAAAATGGGGTATAATAGTGTGAAATTGTGAGGCAAGTGTCTGTGGGAAGGAGAAGGCTGAGAGCTCCTGTTAATGGGGAAGGGTAGTTATCAGTGTGGGTGAGATACAGGAGGTCCCTCAGAGCTCCTTCTCACATCTGCAGTAGAAAAGGGGACAAGGAGCAAGACTTGACTTATGGTCAATGGGTCAGGAGTGTGAGTGGCCCAGTGGGATGAAAAGGACATTCCTGTACTGACACTCATGCCTGGCACTTATCTGAGGCAGGATGAAGGCAGAAATAGACTTAACAATTCATAGGTTTGCTGGTATCAAAACCACCAACTAATAGCTGTGCCTAGGGAACACTAAAAAATGTGATCCATAGGAAACCCTGCAGAAAAATGTTCACCCTCCTCTAGTGTATCACAGATGGCAATCTCCAGGAACATCAGAACCTGTGCTGGCCACTGACAATTGGCACAACAAGGATCACTGGTGGTGCAGGAGCTGCAGGTGGCCTTGCATGACAGGTCAACCTGTGCCCAGACAAGTGTGTTCAGGGAGCAGTGAGACCCAGGCACAGCCTGCTGTGCTGCCCAGAAAAACTGCTCTCATGGCCAAAGCCAGAGTGCTGCAGGTAAGTCCCAGCAGCTGCACCCATCTTTGAAGGTCAGCGGGTGAAATGTAGGGACTTGCACCTTCACTTGGCATTTCCTGGTTTGTCACCCTGACCTTGGTGCTCTTGGAAGATGACTTTACTCAGCACTAACATAGACTGGGCCTGGCAGGGGCAGGTGGCCCCAGAAGTTGTCCTGTTTTTTCATTGAAAATGCAGTTCAGCACACAGTGAGACGTGCCAGGAGGTCCCATCCTGTGCCTGCACCTGCACACAGTTAAACGGCTTGTTGGACCAGGGCCACAAGGAAAACTTTGCTGAGATGGAAGAAGAGAAGGGCAAAAATTACAGGATTAACACAATGCACTTGGCTCTATTTCAAGAGCCTGTTTTGGTGCCACAAGGATCCCAGCCCTTCCCAAAGCACAGAGGGCACAACTTGTCTCGGGTCATGCTACTACCTCAGCCATGTTATGGGCCTGGAAGTGCCGGAGCAGCCATCAGTTTTTAGAAGCATGGATGCAAAACTAACATGAACTGAAAGAAAGATGTTTGTGTCCTCACACAAAAACATGACATTCAAGTCCTATTCAGAAGTAACCCTGCAAAAATCAAGCAAAATTAATAGCTCATATCAAAGTTGGCCTCACTTCAGGAAAATTTCTGTTGCCTTGGTAAACACAGCTGAGTCTCCATTTTCCTCCTTCCTATTGGCAATGTACTTTACTTGCTAAATAAAGATATCTAAACAATCTCTCTTTGTACAATAATTTTCATGCTTTCCCCATCGGTCTGTTTCAGTCACTTGCCCCTGCTCTGTGCAGTGTAGTGCAAGGCAGTATTCAGAGTATGCATTAAAAAATGTTTGGGGTTTTGGTCAAGATACTAACAGAAAAAAACCCAAATTTTCTGGATGTAAATGTAAGGTGAGAGTAAGTCCTTCTCTTTTTCTGAGACAATGTCCTACTACTGTCTCCCTTACAAAAATCTTATTTTTTCTGCACAGAACTAATGGTATAAATTTACTCCTGTATACAGTCTAGGATTCAGAATCTATCAAAAGTACTTCCACTAATAAAATATTTCATTTTTCTGTTTTATATCCTAAGATCTTTATTGCTGAATACTGATTAGTTATTTCTGCAACATAAATACTTACCTTATGATTAAATGGCTTTCATTTTTGCCTTCCCTTGGAACTTGCTGTAACTAATTTCCATTCATTCTCCTCCCCCAGAGGAGCATTATCTGGGCAGAAATATCTGCTCAAGGAGAACTGGAAACTGATAGCTTTCTCTGTACAGTCATTTCAGCCTTTATGGCAATGAGCATAAATCCCTGTTCATCAGTCTAACACTGATTTTAATGGGTCTTTGGGTTGAGAACAATCCCAGAAGCAGTTTCTGGAAAATGCCCCACCCAGGTGGTTCTCTGGAGCTACTCGCCAGCTTCTCCAGCAGATGGTACATAATGGAGCAGCAAACCTCACCCTGCGCCTCTGCTGCAAAGAGCAGCATTGCTGCATCCAGCCTTGACTTTTTCCATCCCAAAAATCCTAGAAAAGCAAGAGTATCATTACCTTTGAATGGAAATAGGCTAGGCCCTACTCCTCATGCACTCCAGCTTTAGTATAACAATTTCCCATGTGTCAATCAACCCCAGCTTTTTTCCTAACAATCATCCTGAGATGAGGAAGAGCCCTGTGAAACAAATTGTTATGCTGCTGGTGTAGCCTGCTCCCTATTAAAATGAAAAAATGGGGGATGATGATGAGAGGGCACACACATTACTAGGTCGAGGAGAAGAAAACTGTGTGCTTGCCAGTGGTGTCATCTGAACAGCAGCACGGGCTCTGTAACTGATACATGGCATTTTAAACACTCATGAGCCCTTCTCCTGTGCTGCAGGGCAAAAGCAACTCCCCTGAGACTAGAAAGAAGGATTTACTTGCCTCCCAATGCCTTGGCTTATGAGTGCATGGCATTAATTTGGTTTTAAATTACTCTGAATACAGTGCACAGTTACTGCTTCATCTATTCAAATAAATTATTTGGTTTTAAAAAAAAAGATGTTGTTGTTTCTATGCAAGAGCGAGCACTTCTTGCTTCACCAGCTGGACAGGCAAAGCTTTGTTCCATAACCCCTACAAGCTTTTCCAGTGGTCAGCACAGAGGGACAGACTGTGCCTGGCAGAGAGAGGATGGGTGTGGAGAGCATGCTGCTGGTGTGCCAGAGCAGTGGCTAACCATGGTCTGCATTAGGGGCAGAGCAACTGTGCCGGTCTGTTGGAGCTGCCAGATTTCCTTAAAGGACATGGTTTTCCCTCTGCCTGCTCCTCAGTCTAGACCAAACTTTGGCCCTTTGTGAGCGTGGCCTGTTGTCAGCCATACCCAGGAGCTGCAGGGCTTGTAATTCAGCTCCATGCCTTGGTCAGGGTGAGAGAGGTGAAAGAGAAGAGCTGTGTACAAAGGAATACTGATTTTTCAAATAGCATTTGGTATTGCAGCACTGCTCAGTCAGAAGAGACTGAAACACCTCCCTTTAGGCTTCTGGAAAAGGATCCTCCCCCATGTTTTGGTACTCACTGGTGCAGGCAAGGGCAGCTCAGCCTGATGCTGCTGTCCTTGTGCGAACACAGCCCAGCCCAGAGAGAGATGGGCATCCAGGCCTGCAACAGGGATATGTGCAGAGCTCATGGAAACTCTTTGTTCCACAGTCTGGGGCAGGGACAAGTACCTTGTTGAGACCCTCCACAGAGACAGACATGGCCTCTCTCCAGCCCTGTGTGCAGGTGACTTGATTCATATGCTAGACACATGCCACTGTCCCCATGCTTCAAGAGAGAAGATGGTAAGCATCAGGAGAGAGGAAGATGAAAGGTCTGCCTGATTTTTGCATGTTGTTCAGCTTCAAAAGAGCATCAGAAAGACATTTTTTTAGTCCATGACAAGGTAGAAAGAGCCTAGAAATAAGGACAAATTATTGGCTCCATCTGCACTCATATTGCTGGAAATTATTTTGAATCACAAATGTAGTAAGGGCACCTTGTGCTTTTACAGAAGCAGCACCACCCACAGAGTGATTCAAAACCAAAAGGTCTGGTTTAGCCTCCAAGTTGGACTCATTGCTTAAATAACATTGTTACGATCCAAGTTCTCCCCCATTTGCTTTTTTTTTTTTTTCTTTTAAATGTAATTAAAAAAAAAATAGAGAAAAAACGACCAGGCTCAAGATTAGACAACAGGACATTTTCTCAGCAAACACGTTGCCGAAGCCCAGCAGCTGCAGGAAGTACAAAACCTGCTACCAAGAGGAGTAAAGAGGCAGGGTTTATAAGTAGTAAGTAGTGACATGGATGGAAGAGCTGCAATACCACCAGTCATTTTACTTCAGTCAGCTGCATAACTTCTGCATCATGAAAGTTCATGCTTGTGCTGAAAACAAAATTGCTGACTTTCTCTGCTGGCACAGAGGTTTCTTCAGAGCAAATCAGAGGTGCTCAAGCACACCTAAACTAGCAGTTTAATTGTGTTACTGTACAGGATCTGCTTTATGAACAGACAGCATCTACATCTGGAACTGCCAAACCAACCCCTTTAATTTACTCAGAACTGAAAACACAAGATTTCATAAAGGACAAAACAAAAAGGGGGTGTAAGAATACCACATGGCAATGCCTCCCATTACAAACAAGTATCTGCAAAATTACAATAAGAAGGCCTCAATCACAATGCTGATTTTATACAAAAGTAAAATTACTAGAAATGAAATAGAACAACCTCTTCTCTGATCTTTTTCTGTCTCTTCTAGTTGCATTAGACATGCAAACTACATAATTTGCTTTTTCAGATGAACACATGCAAGACAATTAAGTGATCTTGTCTGTAGCAGGTTCTGGGTGCCTACTTAACATGTTTTACTAAAATTTCTGTGTCAGCCTTTCAGCTGAGCCCGAAGACAAAGCAGGGTATCAAGCCCAGGTTCACTGACTTTGCCAGGTGCTCTGTGACACAGAACCTTGATGTTCACTGTTCCCCCCTCCTCTCAGCCAGAGCAGGGATGACACCAAGCACCAAGAAATGCCTGCTCAGGTGGGAAGCCCTGGCAGAGTGGGGTGGCTGCTGGCAGAGGCAATTCCTCCAGTTCTTGCTGTGCCTCCAGTACAGAAGCTCGGGGCATGCAGAGCAAGATGTGCTTTAGTGGCACTGGGAGAAGGGGCTGTTTGACTACAGAACTGGTTAAAAGTTCAACAACTTCACAGCAGGATGAGACACAGAGAGACTGAAGCTGATTTCACAGCCTGGAGAGGAGCTGGAGCCATGGAAGAAAGGGACAAAGATCTTGGTATTCCAAAAACATCTCAGGCCCAAGAGTAAAGAAAGAAAAGACAACTATCAGAAGGAAGTTGATACAAGCCCATCAGCAATTTCTGCCATAGTTATAATTGTTTTGAGTGCTCCCCAAGTAACAGAAAAGAACTGGTTTTAGAAGCCTTTCCCAGGTAGCTGGTTACTACAATGAACAACCCTGCATTTGTGAGGTAGGCCCCCAGCTGTGCATGGAGCAGCCCCACTCATAGCTACAAGAAAGCCCCACACTTCCAGCAAATACCCTCTCAGAGGAGACAATGCTCTGCCTTGCCTTCCCTTCCTAAAGCTGTTCCAAGGCTCTCCAGAGTCACCACATACCAGCCTGTTAAGAGACACCAAACTGACTATACTTGTTCATAAAATGTGTTTACAAAACTACTTAATTCCTGTTATTTGCCCTTAACACGATGGACTGGTTTTCTTGACACGACTGCAGCTCCACTCAGCACTCAGCCAGTGCCCCAAGAGCAATGCTGAGACATTCCTGCAGCTCAGCCACACGTGGGCAAGCTGGGTCTCACCTCCAGGCGGGCTGATGGCAGAGACAAACACATGCAGTGCTCTTAGCTGTCTGTGTAGCATCCTTGGCACTTGCCAGCTCCCAAAACTGTTAACGTTTATCTGCTCACCCACCACTTGCTCCAGCTTTCTTACTGCTGACCAGTGGGATGATCCAGTTCTAAAAGGCTCCACTGCTGCACTGTACATCTTAAATTATACATACAGCACTGTGCCATAGGAGAAAAGCAATCAAAGTGATTTATTTCTGGGTGAGCATAAAGCATCCCCTTTGTCTCAAAACAGTAATTACTGTAGGCCACATTCCAATGCTAGCCTTAGCCATGGCAGGAGTTACTACAACAGAGATTTTTTGTGGAGTAAGGTATTTCTCAGCAGGTATCAGGATGCTGGTTTTCAGCCCTAAAGTCTCTACATTAAATACCACACCTTTAATTATTTCAATTTACCTTTAATCAAAGGATGTAAAACTAGAATGCCTCCCTTTCTCTTTGCTGATAGCCACTCCCACAGATATTCAGAAAAGCAATTAATTACTGCAAATTTTAGAACAGAAATAGCTATCCAGGTATCTGTGAAGATGCTAAAAATGTCAGAAGTGAGATAAGATAAATGCCAATGTTATTAAAAAGAGATGTCTACTTAATGCAGCATTTCCCTAAATGTTTGCCAGAAAACAGCAAATAAGGGATTTAAATCCTGATGCAGCACAATAACATACTGAGGGTAAACTCCACCCCTGCACTGAAAGGCAGACCAAGATGAAAATCTCATTCCAAGCCCCGATAGCATCTGTGCTAGCCCTCTGCACAAAAGTGGATTTTATCCAACGTACAGTGACTTTGTAAACAACCCACTTCCTTTCTACCAATACTGAGTCTAGTTTTCTAATGTTTCCTTCCACATCCACAATGGTGCCTTATCAAACCCCACAGCCTGGCAGGGTGTTGGGATTTATATCCCCTTTTCCATCCACCAGGGCCTCTTGGTTGCTGCTCTGGCAGACCAAAGCCTCAGGCCCTTCAACACCTGCTGTCTTGAGTTTAAATAGAAGACCCTGTACCAGGCAAATAATGCACGAGTGTTTCTTACATTCTCACAGTTTATCACATAATGTGGGTGGCTCTTACAGTGAGCTTAGTTATTCCCTCAGTTGTGTCTGGTCTGCATGCCCCTCTACAGACAGTAGCAGCAATCATTTCACATTTTTAGCAAGGTACTGGCACAAGTATTCAATAGTAAAAAGACAGCAAATGACCCTGGAGGAACCCTCTGATATACACCAAGAGCTCAGAGATGATTCTCTCCATCCACCTCCACCTGGAGAATCATCAGGATCAAAACCACTTTCTGTTGGACACTGCTCATTTTCTCTCTGGATCAAGATGTGAAGAAGGCCCACTCAGGCAACTACCCCAACTGTTATCAGGCAAGATTGCACTCTTGGTAAAGCAAAATACATCGGGCTGATTTGATAAGGTCCATTTTCCTTAGGCTCAGGTAGAGATTTGCTAAGTGCTGTTCCCTATATTTGTTAATAAAGGGCTCCAATTTCAGTAGTTCGATTGTTTTGCTTTGGATCAATGTCAAGCTGATAGACCAGCACTCAATTTTCACAGCCTGTTATCTGTACACTTTTTTCTACTCACTGACTAAAACTCAACATACAGAGATCAACTGAGCTCCTATCTCCAGGTCTTTAAAATTTCAGGGATTCAAATTTGTTGGATTTAAGAATTCTAAAACATTCAGAGTCAGCAGTTGTCCACAGTAACCTTCTCTAGCTTCTATCTCAATGCAAAGTAGTTCAATTTCATTATCTGTGATAAAGCTACATCTTCTATTTGTTAGGTCATGCAAAACTGTATATTAACACTGTCTTGAGAACCAATCTTAATAGAAACAATCAAAACTGAGCCAGCTTCTTGGCCGGACAGTCAAGCTTCCATTTGAAAAGCTCCTGAAAGATAGTTGCTGCTCTGCACAAGCTTATCCTCTCAGCTCAGTGACAATAAGCTCTTTTCTAGAACATCTTTAAGCATTTCTAGCCAAGCTATAACAATTTCTTTGATGCTTGTGTGATGGACTAGAAGAGAGTACAGAGGGCTTCATGCCAAAGAGTTAAACCTCTTCGAAACCAGAATAAAATACAAGCTTTGTTTGAATTTGGGTTATGAGCAAGATATTGGATCACTTCCTAATTTGACTGGCATTATTTATTTCCCCCAAAAAGCTGTGCTGGAAGCAATCACTGTAACACCAGGGTAACACTCAGCTTCATACACATGCAAGAACAGTGACAGAAAACAGCAAACGTCCTCACATGCACTGGCAGCTCCGAAACCTGCGGGGGCTGTTCTGCCTGACAGGGAGAGAGCTGGGACCTTGACACTGTTCAGACTAATAAGCACATGCTTGACTAAGATTTGAACAGTGGTTGTAATTGCCATTGCATTATTTGCCTCTGCTGTGTAAAAACACTGGCAGGCCCACATTTTTTGACTTTTCAAGGAGGAAATTCAAGATGTCAAGATGTGCCTTCACAGACTGCGGGGTTCTTACATTGTCCATTTCTTTTCATACACTACCTCCCCTCCTTTGGATCACTTCTGACAATGTAATGACACAGCTTGAGTTCTGCGGCATTTCACAGCAAGCTCTAAAAACTTATCTTCCTCATAGAGGGCAGAAGGAGGTATCTGCAGACCATAAAAGATTGCATTTGCATAGCTTAGATATTATCAGCTAACATGGAAATATAATATTCTTCCTTGTATCCCAGTAATATCTAACCCATCCTAATTTCCTGTTCTGAACATCAGAACATCTGTGGCAGCAAATACACCCCTCAACAAGTTGGAGATGCTGTACAGAGAGCTCCTGCACTCCATTCATGGGAGTTCCCATGAAATGGCTCCCATTAGATACCTGTCAGCAATCCTTCCCTTTCCATTGCTTCAGCCCACTCCCACTGCTTGATGCACAAGAAAAACAATGCTCTATAGCCAGACTTGAGTGAACAGCACAACTCTTTAGGAGTTTGCATTGTCAAAGATACAGCTCTTTGTGTCTCTTGGAGAAAAAACACTCCCTCCCCAATTACATTTTAAAAATCCATTGTAGATTTTACTGGCACTGCTGCCAATGACAGAAACCACATTGTCAGTATGAAAGATGAAACCGCAACGTAACTAAGAATGAATGCCCACTTTTGTGCAAAAATGCAATCCTAGAAAGCTACAAAAACATGCAGAAACAACAGCTCTTTCATTTGGCCCTGATACTGCCCTCGTGTACAACCCAGAATAAGACAACCCCCTATCATCAGAGATGATCTCATCCAAGAGCAGCTCCTAGCAAGTTTTCTTGCATGGGAGGCTTTAACTGCCAGCCCTGATGCAGCCTGACTGGGAGCGGTGTTTGCTCAGCACATTCTGGTGGTTTCAGAGACAAAGCCAGCATTCCCAAGGCTGGAGATAATCAAACAGATGAAGTCATGCACTCTGAATGCTCCAGAAAGAGAAATTGATGGGGGGGGGTGTGAAGGGTGGGTGTTGGAGGCAGGAATGGGGGACCACATTTCACATTACCACGCAGAAAAGTAGACAGGAAAAATGTTCCTCATGTAATGATTCACTACATTAATGACATGGTGACATTACCAATAGGATAGAATTTGAAAGAGTGAAGCATCTAATCCCAGGAGGAGTCAGACTGACAGGCAGCACATCTAAATGCAGGCACTACAATGCAGCACCTACGTGTTCTCCCCAAGGACAGATCTTTGGTGGCTGCAGACAGAGCCTAAAGCCAGTGAGGTCCTCTCAGGGGCCTCAATTAAGCCCCTGTTATCATCCTCATCTCTTTTGAGGAAGGTACTGCTAATGCCAGTCTACAGCACGTAGAAGTAAAAGGTGAAGCACATGCCTACAACAAACCCTTTCATTCAGAGCCTGCTCAGGGAGTAGGCCAGGGCAGAGAGGAGCACAGAGCAGTTCTCAGTAGTGATACTTCAAAGGCAGCCCCAGGTTGGGAAACAGGCTAGAATTAGATACTGATAACCACCAACATCTCGGAAAGCAACCGGTGTTTCAAGAGCCTTTGAGTTCAGCTACAACTGCTTAAGGGAAATAAGATTTCCAGCCCTTTCTAGAAACCCTGTACTAGCTGCTTAAAAACTGAAATCATTGTATTGACCTACCCCTGAACTCCTGTGACTTTTTTATATTCATCTCTGCCTGCAAGGCCTCCAGGGACGGATCTGGCTTCACACTGCAGCATATTTCTGGGGCTTACACTGCAATTATTATAATGGACATATTTCTTTTCAGATTCGGGGAGAGTGTGGTGAAAATCCTTCCCTTTCTCATGTGTTTTCAATCATGTTTTCCTCCTTCTTACACACACGCATCTCTTTCCAATTCAAAAATATATCATTTCCCTGCAGATAGCACAGCTGGATGGGTACAGCTCATTACTTTCTAAGAAGCTTCTTTTCTTCCAAATTCCCTATTTTTACTTGAACCCTAGCCTTATGCTTTCTTCTGCCTGGGAAGGGATTATGGGCTTGGTCTCTGCTGCTGGATGGAAGTGTACTATATTCCAGTTATCTGCTGCATATTAGATACAGCCACCTCTGGATAAACTGGAAATCTCCCAAGGGAGCATTTCTGAAGGAAAGCCCATGCCAGGTGCCAGGCCAGAATTTCTCTCCTTGCGAGACAGGCAGCTGCAGTCAGGCTCAATTCTCCTATTGCCACTGAAATGGCAGCATGAAACTTCAGCAGAGAAAACATTTACACTTCAGCATTCCAGCCACAGATAAGACACAGCTAGCATCTCTGTTGTCAAACATCCTGCTGTCTCTTGCCACACTGATTTCACCCCGTGCTGGGTCTAGTGGCACAATCCCAGCACTAATGAAGTTAATGGGAGTTTCACCAGTGGATTCAAGAGGGCTGAAATTTCACACTGACTCTTCAGTCATAAAATTCCCTCTGCTCACCTCTGAGCTTAACAACTGTGCCCGTTACACCCAGCATGGAGGATCTGGGGTTGATCCAATATCCTTTTAAGTTAATGGAAAGGCTCCCAGTAACTTTAATGAGGACAGAGACAGATGAGTTAGTGGATGAGAGCATTTTATTTGAGAAAGGGAAGATGATGTTTCACAGCCAATTACATCGTCTTTTTAACCCCTCATGTACTATTTCTGTGCTTCTCTAATCCCCTGCGTTGATGTCACTTGTTGCCAAAAATGATTTTGCAACAGTGAGGGAACATTATAAGCATACAGGTTTTTACTCTTCTCTCCTCCTACCACTTAATGTGAGCAATAACAATGAGAAAGTTGGACTATCAACAGAAGCATTCAGGAGAGAAAAATACAGATGTAAAAATGCACTAGAAAAAAATTGTCTGTGTAACCATGCTTGAGAATATGCCACAGCTGCAGTTATGCCTGCAGCTCACAGCGACCTCTCTGTATTAAGGCAATGTCTTTTGTTGGGAGCACACATCAGTAACCAAAAAGCTGTGACAGCAGAGTTGTGCTTAAGAGAAAAGCATTACTTTTCTATCAGAACCAATCAATAGACCTGATTTAATGCTCTTCCCTTTCTGTGTGAATATCAGTGGAGGCTCATTCCTCATCCTGATCTTTATTGCTCATCCCCACCCCATGCTTGCTGCATGAAAAACTCACACTCATGTTTCTCTTTTTCTTCCTGTGATCAGTTTTTCTTCAAATCATGATCAGTTTTTCTTCAAATACCATTCCACAGGGCACCTTTTTAAAAAGGGCTAACTTAATACTTATTCTTAGTACCACCCATTTGTTTTAAAGGCCAGTCTTAGAACTGTGAAGCAGTTTCTTTAGTTCTGGATGAAGCAAGATGGGAGAAAACAGTTGCACTGATAATCCAGGCAAAAGTAGGTCTGATTCAAGTCTCAGAGACTGTTGGAGGACTGTGAATGTCAGCGATGGCACACATCCCATGTGAATATCTTACAAACCTTCACTGTGGTTCCCCCCAACCAGTGGCATGAAATTGGGCTTCTACAAGTATTTCACAACTTTATTTTCACTGCTCCCTTTAAATCTTACCCTCAGTATTATGGCATGATTGATAACTGAGCAGAAAGTCTCAAGGCCACGTGAATGGTGGAAATGATAATCCCAGTTACCTGAAGCATCAGCCTGTGGGTTTTAATGCTGTGGCACTGAAGGGAAACACATTTCAGCCCCAGAGTTCCCACTCCAAGGCCCCATGTCTCCATTTTCTAATTTTTTGGATCCCAAGAATATTCTCAGAGCAATGTATTCAAAATGGAAATGAATAATCACCAGCTTAACAACAGTCATTAATCCCCTGTAAGCACGCTTCTGCATGAATCTATTAATTCTCATTTCCAAGTTTTCAGAATTAAAGTGTTTGATACAGCACATGCTACTTATTCCCTTTAATTAAACAGCCCCCCACTGCTAAAACGGGTGAAACGTTTCATCAGTCAAGAGCACGCACAGCCCTCATGAAGAAAGTTTCTGGGCTTGCCTGACACACAATAAAATATGCTGACAATTCGGCATCAGCTGAAGTTTCTTAGCTCACCTTAAATCCCACTTGTGGCAGAAGCAGCAGGGGAATTAATTCCCTGCCTTCTTTACAACATGTACCTTAAGAGAGAATTGCACAGTTCAGATTTATATTGAATGTGTGTACCCTCTGTACCCTTCTTCACAGCCTGAAGGGTGGCTGTGATCAACAGCAAGAAGAAATGAGGACCTGAATGACAGCAAATCAGTGACCTACAGGGAACTGTTTTGCATCACCAAAGCAATTCCACATGAACAAATATCTATTCATGTGATGAATCCATGTAATTTGCCACTTGGTAACTCTGGCAATAAATTTGAGTAGCAAAGGGATACACTACCTAAGCAGTGCTGAAAAAGGAAGAGACTAGCTGTGTTTATACTCCTCAGTGCTGCAAAGCACGTGGAAGAACAGGAGCTCTAACAAGCCAATGGCAGAAAATGCACAGTACCATTTAATTTTTCTAATTCCTGATGTAATTACATTTTGGGGGGCATATAGAAAGCATATATAAAGTGTACAGAAGTAATCTTATGATATTTGTGATTCATTATTGTTTTCATAAATAGAAAATGGAAATGTACCACTCTGTTGAGAAGGTGGATGGACCTTCACACATTCAAGACCAGCTGAAGTTTGTAGAGGCTTTTTAAATGGTGTTTCATAAGTAGGGCCCAAGGTTGAGCTTTCATCTTTGCATGTGATTGAGAAATCTCACAAACTGAGCACACGGATACAAGAGGGCACAACAGTGAATGCACTGG
This sequence comes from Melospiza melodia melodia, assembly GCF_035770615.1. Taxonomy (NCBI): domain Eukaryota; kingdom Metazoa; phylum Chordata; class Aves; order Passeriformes; family Passerellidae; genus Melospiza; species Melospiza melodia. The sequence goes on along the minus strand of NC_086195.1, from coordinate 123,904,164 downwards.
GGTTGTAGGGGATCATTTGACATGGGTGCCTCACATCCAAGCAGGACTGTGACCCTGCTTGCTCAGAGGAGTTTAGGACTAGAGGAAAGCAAAAAGGAGAGTTTGGCATGGAGCAAGACACTCGCCCAAAGGAGCCCAGGCATTTGAGGAAGTCATGTTTTTGAGCCCAGAGCTGAAAAATGGTGATTCCCTTGAGACTTTAAAGTTTTTAGGTCACTTTGAACAAGCTTCCTATAAGTGTGTGCAATGCAAGTCATTCCTGAAAATCCCAGAGGCCTAACACCATCTGCTTGATGGAATCAGATTACAAGGAAAACTTGGGTCATTCAAAAAACATCAACTAATAACAAAGTCATCTCTGGCAGTCCCAGTGGACTGCAGTGTAGGAGGATGTGAATCACTGAAGACATGGGAAAATGGCAGCAAGAGAAAGAAAAAAGGACCAGTTTGCAGCAGATAAACAGGTAAAACCTCACTAAATTCTTGTCTATTAAAATCTTTGTCAAACTAAAGCAGTTGTCAGGATCTGATTCCTGCCTGGAAACTCCCTGCTCTTTTAAGTATCCAGCCCCCAATACTAAATATCTTCTAATGATTACTGCAATATGAAGCTTATGAAGCTAGCCAGTTCCAAGCAGTAGGGAAGAAAGGAACATCACTAAGCAGCAAGCTTAATGCTTCTTCTTACAGACAAGCTGAAAGAGAACTCAAGAGGAACAAACTATCAAACTTCAGCTACAGTTGTGTTGTATTGCTATACCACCAGAAAGATAAAAAAGATCATGGATCAAAATCAAGGAGATAAAGGAATTGAAAGCAATCATTCCTAATCTCTTTCATACACTGAAAAAATTTTTCACTACCATGGTGCAACAAGTGACAATCTCACAAGGCAAGTCCTGAAACTGGGAATATATGTGACACTGTCTTCTCTGTAATTCCAAAAGACTCGAAAAAAATATATTTCTACATAAATACAGGCCGGGCATGACCTGGTAACATGCACATTGCAGCTCAGAAAGTTAATGGTTCTGGGTTGCATCAAAAGCAGTGTAGGCAGCAGGGCAAGGGAGGGGATTCTGCCCCCCTCCTCTGCTCTACTCTGTGAGACCCTACCTGGAGAGCTGCATCCAGCACAGGGAAGATGGGGACCTACTGGAGCTCAGAGGAGGGCTGCAAACACAACCAGAGGGCTGGAACACCTCACCTAGGAAAACAGGCTGAGAGAATCTGGGTTGTTCAGCCTGGAGAAGAGAAGGCTCTGGGGAGACATTATAGCTCCTTCCAGTGCCTAAAGGGAGCTGACAAGAGAGCTGCAGAGGGACCTCTCACAAGGGGTGTAGTGACAGGACATCTTTAAACTGAAAGATGTAGATTTAGATTAGATATTAGGAAGAAATTATTTACTTGTGAGGGTGGTGGGGCACTGCAACAGATTCCCCCAGAGAAGCTGTGGATCTCTGCAAGTGTCTAAGACAGACTGGATGGGGTTTTGAGCAAACTGGTCTAAAGGAAGGCGTCCCTGCCCACGGCAGGGGGTTGGAACTAGATGATCTTTAAGGTCCCTTCCAACCAAAACCATTATGTGATTCTTTGAGACATCCAGAATTTATTTTTAATATTGGCTTATTATAGATGAAGAAAACTTGCAAAATCTCTATGGAATAGGAATGTAAGGTCCAAGTGCATAGGCACAGTAACATCACAGTGTTCCTTAAAGACCTGGAACATTATTTAAAGGTGAAATAAACTGAGAAAACAAATAACATTCTTGTTTTCTCCAGCTTGAGGTTTTTAAGTCCCAAAGTATAATATTCTTTAAATTCTTACTCTTAAGGTTTTATCCAATAAAAATATCTAACACTTAAAACACATTCCCCTAGGTAGGATCAAATAACATTAGACAAGGGAGCTCTGAAGTTGGAGGGCTGAATGTTAATAACTAGAAAATCTGAGAAAAGCCACAGTAATTCTACAGCAGAAAACTTAGGAAGCCAGATTCAGATAAAGAACAGTGCAATAGTTCATACTGAAGTAAGCATGAAATCCCCTTTCATATAACATTCTCTTTGCAGATTTGGCATTATCTTCACTCTTTATATGAGAGATTGGTAAAGTAAATATGCCTCGCCTAAGATAGTTTAGAAAACACAGATTTATAATTTAGTCAGCTGCTCTGGAATACAAGTTAACATTTCTGATCCCCTATATCATCTAAAATTAGGCCTCTTAAAATCATAAGTGTAAGGGCCTTAATACCTTCTGATATCAAACAGAAGTCAGGAAGGAATGAATTGTATTAGAGTTTGAGCCAAAGCCAAGTGCAGTCATTTTGATCTTTCCATTGAATTTCAGCCAGTCTTGGTATAAGCCCTTAGAGAACATGTAAAGTAAATGTTGATGCTCTTTGTGGTTATTGCATAATGTTGAGAGGTTCTTTGCAAATAATTTCCTTTTTCTGCATCTCAAGTTCGTGGCCACTGTCAATTGAAAACAAAAGCATTCTCAAACTAACAATCAGGGTGCCTGATAATGTATATGTGTGCTTCTCAGTGTAGGCAGCATCACTGAGGAGCAGGGATTTTTGTCTGTGCTCACATAACGATAGACAAATCTTGCTGAAACATGCCTGTATGCCATGCTTGCTTAACAAATATATATATCTATATCTATATCTATATATAGATATAGATAGATATATATATTCAAAACATGTGGCGAGTGTAAATTGTAATCATTTAAGAGAACACAGTGCCAAGACTGGCCAGTTTCCTGAGTTTTGGGGGAAGAAATTCAGAGGGAGGGAAGGGAAGTACTGTCAAACCTCTCTATCAGCTGGAAAGGATAAGGATTACAGGAAGGGTGAATGACATTCAGAGAAAAATAACATCTTCATTAATTTTTCCTCTTTTTTTCAGTACCTGTCTTTCATCTTAGATGAGCATAAAAAATCTATAGCTCTCTAGATCACAATTTACCGTGACTTAATTTCAAGACTGTTCTTCCTAATGCCTGCTGACAGAGATAAAACCTTCTGGAAAAATCTCTCTGCTTTCTTTTTCAGGCCAGTAAAAGACAGCTTTCATGACTGGGAAGCACAGCAGCTGAAAGCTCAGGGGAGGACTAGTTCAGAGCACCCTGCTAAGAGTTCATAACTCACTTGCTCCTATCCTGACCGGGAAGAGATGGGTCCCATTCAAACGTACAAGGCCTCACAAGGACTGATGAGGAACCAGCAAAGAGACCAGCTCAGCCAGTATCACTAACAAGAAAGGTGTATTTTAGCTCAGATTCACATGCTCTCACTTTAAAAATAAGAATCACAGTCAGTGTTTTTAAGGCCCTGCATCCCTCTCATGTATGTGTACTGGTAAGTCTGCTGTTATAACTGCATAAATAGGAGGGCCACAACAGACATTAAGACCTCTTCACTGAAAAAGAGATGATTCAGAATTGACACACACCATATTTTACATCTCCTCAACAAGTTTTATGCTTCAGCAGCTCCCAATCCAACTTATATCCATGCTTTTGTCAAATGACTTAGTATTGACCGATAGCTTCATACTGCTCTTCCACCAGGGATGTAGAGTCTAGGACTATGTGGATTACACTCATGCTCAAGGGTAATCAAACCTTTCTCTGGTGACTAGTCTGATATGGAAAGGCTTGCACTGATTTTGAATGGTGAACTGAGTCAGTTCTCAAACAAATAAAATCTGAAGCAGTCTTTTAAATGGAGGGAAAGTAAACATGCACACACACACATCTATCTGGGACAAAGGGGATTTCTTAGATGTCTTCATTTCCGGCTGCAGAGGCCGACTGCTTATTCAAGCCCACTGCTATTTATATCCCGCCTCTGTGTCTTGAGAGAAAAAGCACAAACTTCTTTAGAGTGAAACTGAAGTTTCTCTGGCCTGGGCCTGCTGAGCCCAGTCCCTTAGCAAATGCCTTGTGCAATCATTTTGAACTCCACTCCAGCTCACTGATGCAAACACATACATCACTCCATTCGTGTGGGTGAGCACACTCCCAATGGTGCTGTCACCAGTCCTTTCATGCTGCTTCATTTCCATGGCTCCTTGGTGTATGCTCTTCGTCTGCTCTCCATCATCACTGTACAGCGCATAACAATTACTTTGGCTCCTCTTTTCAGTTTGAGCTGTTCCTTCCTTTTATATGTGGGCTGGAGGCTATTTTTCATTTTCAATTAAAGGGCTTTGTTTATGATATCAGGTTTTGAATGAAGATTTTATAGCACACACCATAATTGTAACAGTCCCAATAAATAGCACAAACTGGCATTTACAGCTATAACATAGTATTATAGTTACATGCCAGTGTAAAAACTCCACTATATCAGCCTAAATATGGATTGATGCATTCAAGCAAATCACATCTCAAAAGCTGCTACTGCTGAATTGCAACTCTCTTGGAGGAATCCTTGCTATTCTTTCTGTTCAGTGCTGGAAAATACCAGCCGGTAGGTCAAGAAGAAACTTCAGTAAGGAAGAAAGAAGGGATGGGCCAACACTCCCAAATACCAACATAAGAATTTCACTGCCCCTGTTTTGATGAGCATGCTGTATGGCATTTGTGGTAAATATGCTGGAATACTGGCCATGTATTTTCCCACTCCCCATTTCAGAATTGCAGATGTTTAGCCTGTCTGAGCACCTTCCACAGTGAGAACACATGCACTGAAGCTCCAAAGTCAAGCTGCTGATTCAAGTGGGCATTGCACCATCCAATAACCAGCTCTGTGAGCAAGAACAGGTTTGCTCAGGCCATATAGTTGTTTGCTTGATTATCTGTTCCCTGATGTTCCCACAGCACAAATACAGCTCCATGCACGGAATTGGGCCTGCTCCTCTGCAATCTGAGGGTGTAAGGGAGAAGTGTGGAGCAAAGCAATCATTCCTCCTCATTAGGCAGGCTCTGAATATTAAAGCTTGTAAATGAAAGGAGAGTAGAAATACTTGAACACAAGAAGGAGATGAAAAACTGAAGAAGCTCTAGGGCACAAGAGAAAACAGGTGAGAAAAGCAAAAAAGCAGAATAGAAGACCAAGCACAAATGAGGCAGGAAGACAAGGCAGATGAATAAAACACAGGACAAGCAGGATTCCTGGAAGCTCAACCAGCTTCAATGAAAATTATGCTGGACCACATGCAACTGCACTAGGAAAAATACAAGACAAATTATACATCTGAGTCATCATAAAAGCAAAATCATTGCAGTTAACAGTAAAATAATAAAAATTCAAGTGAGGTGACTGTGTGGTGCCCTACCCTCAAAGATTCAGATCTGTACTACGCACAGCTAGATTTCAGATATATTCCTGAAGGAGGTTGGGCTTGTTTTTCAGAAATTCTAAGACTATTGCAGAATTAACATCTTGCTACTGCTGAAGAAAGCAATCTCCTCCTTCCATAAGTAACCAAATAGTTCCTGACATTGCATTATATAATGAGCTCCTCCATTTTTACTGTTTTAGAATGATTTGCAAGCTTTTACTACAGAGCATTTGATTTAAACCGGAAGGGTAATCTGTTCCCTCTTTTTCTTTGTTTCTTTTCTAAAGATCGGCCAGAGTTCATTCTATTAGGACAAAGTGCTTCCCAGAACTATCATGAAGGAGGAAAGCACCTTTGGCTCTTATGTCCCCAACACAGGATAATGCAATTCAACATGAAGAGTATTATTTCCCAAGAAGCCAATACTGGATGGAAAGGCCATTGTTCCAAATGATCCACAAAGTTCCAGAACAGCAGCCAAAGACCAGAAGACTTTCCAGGAACTAAAAAGACTGTAAAGACAGATGCACATGTATTTCTAAGGAAAAATATTGGAGAGAGAGAAAAAAAAAAGACAAATCTGATGCTAATTTAAGGAGACAAGTCTCCAAGACCGCTGTTAAACAATATGGGATGTTGCCATGGAGGGGCCCATGACTGCTAATCTAATGCTCATCACATGGCAAAGGACTGAGTTGAGAATGCTCAGGCTTCTAATTTTTACAGAAATAGTAATATTAAAGAGCATCAGAAGGCTGACAATACAGGTATAGTTACATACCGCACCAGAAATGCCAGCTAAAATGCAGACCTATTTCTCTTGAACTTTTCTGAACTTCATAGCAGAATGATTACACAGAGACAAGCCAGAGAAGTGGCACACCTGATCTCTGTTAGCACAAGAAAAACTCTGAGACATATTAACACCCAACACTGATAATGTCAGCATGCACTGCTGAATTAGTAAGGGCAAAGGACAAACATAACTAGGTCTAATGAGTTCTCTGTGTCATCCACCCATTCCTGGTGGGTTCTTCAACACTTTGTTCTTCTCTTCACACTGCACTCTGTGCTTAGCCCAACCTAGTTACACAAGAGCCTTGACACTACGGAAATCTCTTCTAACATAATCACAGCTGCCCTGTCTTTGGTGGAGAAAGGTCGTGGCAGCACAGACACAGGCCAATGCCAGTGCTAAACCAAGGAACATGAATTAACACCCCACTTTTCACAGGGACATAAATCTGCAAGGATTTTCATTAGGAAAGCTGTCATAAACACCAGAACGCTTAATTTTCCTGGGGCCTTAACATGCACATTCTGTCCTGCAGTAATTCCTGTGAATTTACTTAAGTATAAACACACTGTACACCTAAAAAGGGTTAAGTTTCACTTCTACAAATTAGCTATGTATATAAATGAAAATAAACATCCTAATTCTACAAAGAGAACCATCAAGACACTTGGTTAATGATGCCAGAGCCTGTTCTCTCTAACTGTCTGCTGGTGCCCTTACCTGCAGTTCTTTATGGCTGTATTATCATCACCATCATCTCTGGACTTAGTATTCCAAACATACCAGCTGCCCACAACTGAAGGGCCTCTTTGCATTGCCAATTATAATTGCACTGAATGCACTACTGGTTCTGTGACATAAAAAGGAATTAAAAAAAAACACCTCATCAAGCTTATTTCAACTTGAGAGAGTTGAACCCAGGTGAAAAACTAAGGCAGTAACCCGCAGAACCCACTAATTAATTACCATATAGATGTATGTATCCAATCTAATGGAGATCAAAATTAAAAAAAAAAAAAGTAGCCTATTATTCACCACCAGTTTCAATTACAGGTGGGAGAATAATTCCACTTAACAGATTCCCTGTGGCCTGGCCCACACCCAAGAGATGTTTTTTGGGAAGAAGCTTAGAAGCAAAATCTGGCTTGAAAACTGGAGCAAGGCACCTCTTTTGAAGTCTTCCCTCAAAAATCAAAACAAAAAGCCCCACCACCAACAAAGCAGTCCCCAAAATCCCAGCTCTCCCCTTCTGAAGATGACTATTTTCTATAGTAAGACATTGAGATCAACAGCTTTATCCATGCATTCCTTCAATAAAATGGACTAAATCAGCATTATTTTGGTAATCTTTGTATTACTTCATGCACTCATGCCATATGATGTCAGGCTAAATTTCAAAGAAAATCCATTTAAGAAAATAGAAAAGAACATTTCTTACCTGTTACTTTTTCCTCAAAACTGTGGACTCCCACTGCTGAAGATAATCTGTCAAGTTAGAGTCTTCTTTCTTCTCTCTTTTTGTTTAACCTCCCACTCTTCAACCATTTAATATTACCACATGGGAAAGAAAATACAAGGAAAAACTTGTCTAATGTGTCAATGGCTACATGCCACTTCTATTAGTCAGCTTCAGTATCAGCCTGGGTGGATAGTTCAAGTAACAACAGGGGAAACATCCTATTTTCTAACAAGAAAAGACACACTAAGAATATGCCAGAAAAAAAATTACATTTTAAAATACAAAAAGAGCATAGAGTTCCAGCAGCACACAGAAGACCAGAAAATACTACAGTTTTAAGTATACCATATATAAATTATTTTTCACATTAAGTCAATTTATGTCAAAAAACATTATGTGTTGATTTCTCCAACAAATTATAACTATATCCAACAACATGAACGCCCATCCAAAAAAGAGAAAAAGACAGCAAGCTATTGCTTTTGCAAGACAATGGCACAAGAACATACATTAGGCCTTGTTATCACATACTAAAGCTGGTGCACACTTGGGTTGCAATTGCAGTATACTTTCTAGAAGATTATTGCACAACTGATTTACTTGTTAATCAAAATAGTGAATGAATGGTAGCATTTACTTGCATCCTTTCATTCATGTGGCACAGGTAATGCCCTTCAGGACTGTGCATGCTGTACTCTTGCTGGCTTGCACTTTTCCACTTCACAAAAAAGGCACTGAATTTTGAATGTACTGAAAAGAAATTAATAGGAAAGTTCACAGTTCCTAGAGCATTTTAAGAGATCAGTGTTACTTCAGCAATACAATTTCCACAGCTTATTATATGTTAACAAGCTTCCATTTAAAAATGAGTCATCCCATCCCACTGGAGTAAGAAAACAGAACCTGTCAGATCCAGATTGTAGCAACTGCCCAAGTTTCATTTACCTCTGAAGCACTGAATTAAACTACCTTAAGATCAAGGAGAAATCAAAGTCCTTACAGTTATTTAGTAGCTTTTGCCAAGTAAATTGTCAACCTAGTTCAACGGACCTGTAATCCATTTTCTAGTTTTTTATTTATAATTTAGGCAAAAATCTGACTCATTTTTATAGGTGAAATTGTATGGTGGCATTTTGAAAGTACTTAAGTACTTCAACTTTGTGCTGTAACAGAAGCTATTGTTCTAAGTGTGGAAGATCTCTATTTCCTCATAGTGAAACCATTAAACTAGACACCAAACTTTACAGTACAGAAAAGCTGCAATAAAGGTTTGGAGGAACAGCTGTAAACTTTAAGGATTTAATATACCTTCATGAGACATGAAGATTTGCATGGAGAACACTAAGCAGAACCATTCAAGTGTGGGACATCAGAGTTTGTTCACACAGTCAAAGATGTTTAATACCCAACTGCATGTCTTCATTGCCTCTTCTCAAAAAAGAGTAAGCAAATCCTCTGCTTTTGCAACACTGTAGGTCCATGTGAGTTTACCTGACGTATTCTCAGTGCACTTGTATATTAATCCTTTACTAATTTGTCCCCAATTAATATGTGATACCATAAACAGTCAAGATAACATCAAGTGGGAGTTTGTCATCAAGCTCCCAGAGCTAAAATTATAAACATGGACCTAAAGTTTCTGCCACTGTGTGGAAACTGTTATGGATTCACAAGTCATTCACATTCCTCCAAAGACACCAGCAAGGCAAGAAAACATTAACAGCTGTACAGGAATGAGAAGTACTTAGAAGTACAACTTAAGCACCTGTATGAATCAGGTAGGATGGCAAAAGCCAGACTAAACACCATAAAGAAAAATCACAACTTCTACTCCATCAGAAATTATTTGAGCCTTTAATGAATATTGTAAGCAAAGAAATTCAGGTCACCATGACTCTGCTCATATTTAAAAAAAAATGCCACCCCCACCACAAGCTTTGACAAAGAGGCTCTAAGTAGTCAAAAAATAAAGGTGAGATTTTGTCAAGTAATTGAAAGGTGAGTATAAAATAGGGAAATAATAATAAAATCCACATCTATTGCCCCTTTATGAAGCATATAGTACTGAAGATTATTAATGTTTAGGCCAAGTCCAACAAATGAGATCAAAAGGGCAGGAAAAGGTGGCAAAATTTGTATGAACATATCTTAATAATGATGGGAACAACTGAAGAGCTATTAATGAGCCTGTTGAATGGGAAGCATGCTGACAAAAAACAGCATGGGAAAAACCAAGGTGAGACTTACTTGAAAAAAGAGAAATTACTTGAGCTAGTAATTTACAAGTCATAAACTAACTAACTGCTTCCAAAACAAAGTACTTTACAATTTACACCTCAAGACACAGAAGTTGTTTACAGAGGATGAGGTAACAAAAACAAGCAAAGAAAATTTGATAAATCCATTAAAATATAAAGCATATAGTAAAACCCTCATTCAGATGTCTATTTGATTTAGTTCTAAGCTCCTAAGACTAGAATGGAGTTAGGAACCAAGAGAGCTTGTAAAAATGGACTCTAGAAAAAAAGAGTAAAAAAGATTCCAAGAGGCATATGAAGGCTCCTGAAACAGGAAACATAGAGAATATTTTACCAAAAAATGAACATGGGTCATGAAACAGTAATTAATCTGTTTACTGAAAAGGTAAACCATTCCCATATATAATTTCTGCAAATACTACCAAGAGACAATAAGACTGAAAAGCAATTCACTCAAACCTGAAAATGCTCATACAACATATAGCTGACTTTCTTAATATTATTGCCATACCCGGTACATGCTTCGATTCACCTAAAGAAAAAACTAGGTATTAGAAGGCAAATCCCTACATTCTCTGCAGAATTCACTCATGAACTTTAAGAGGCCCACTGTGGAGTCTTTCTGTAGGTAAGGTGTAAACAACTGGTAATCCTCACCAACTTCCTAAGGAAAACTTTTATCTTCTTAGAAGACAGTCATGGGGTAGGTGCTCTTCGGGATAATGCATGATCATTTTGGATTGCTCTGTATCACTGCTTTCTTTCCTTAAGCTTTACCAAGCACAAGTGTCACTGCCCAGTTATTAGTTAATGCACATACAGAAAAATACATTTTTTAGTTTCAGCACAAGCTGTCAATTCAGAAAATCTTACAGAAATAAGATTTCAAGAGTGGTGGAAAAACAGTATGTGCATAGAACTTCAGAAATTGTACTTGCCTCTTGGATTTGAGCAAGACTGCAGTTCATTGGCAAAGGTGCCAGGGCAGTCTCCTGGCAGTGGCATGATTCACCCCTAAGCAAGTCAGACAGTGCTGGTATCTGCTTAACCTGCTCTAGTTATACACAGAGGTAGTTGCACTACTACTGGCTGAAACACAGAATAGTAAGAAATTTGTTTTAATAGCAAAGAGGTACCAGGAAATAGGTCCATCTTGCAGATTTCATTAAAGCTATGAATGGACTTAATTATCACAGAAACAAGAAACACAGAGCTCAAAAGACACTGCCTCATATCAAAACTGTCCTCTGCAGTCGCAGATGATTTTTTAGGCCACACAAATTCCAAGACAAACAAATTAATTATTTACTCTATTTCACCTTGCTAAAATAACACCAGGACTACCACCCAAGGATAAATCCAGTACTCCATCATGACGTAATACCTTTTTTATTACAATATCCAAAAAACTGAGTATGCAAGATTTTGAGATCTCATGATCCGTTCTTCAATCTCAGGAATGTGCCATCTAAAGACTGTATATTTAAACCATAAAGGAGTTTAAATGTAAAGAAAAGAGAAAAATGCATTTTCTTCATAAACATTCTGTGTGTCTCTTCCTACCAACCACGCCATCCTCTGTAAAACCCGAAGATTTCTTTCTGTAAAGCAAATATATATATAGTGTTGGTAGCCCGCCCCACCCTGTCCCAAGATCAGTTTTTATTAATCTTCTGTATTAGTGTCAACAATCAGCTACAGATACATATTACTTTGAGAATTAAATACATAATCGTTTAATTCAAACAAGCAGAAGGGCAAGAGGAAAAAGCATTATGTGGATGGCACATTTGGTTGTAGATTACCAAAACATTCAGCCTTTACAATTCAATTATTCTTTCTCTAGTAATCAACTTTCAAATAAAATTTCTCTTTGTTGCAATTACAGACCAAAATACACTAGTTTTCTTTTACTACAATCTTACCATAGTAGTTTAAGAAGTACTATTACAAAATGCTTTTAATTAGTGTACTCTTTACGAAGAGTCAGAGAGGCAATGTAACAGCAGAGTACAGTGTAAAGAGTGCTTCTAGGAACTAGGAGGTTTTGTATTATCCTACTCGGTAAGCGATAGAGCTACAGAACTCACAGCCACAACTGTTATGTCTACTCTCTCTCACTTAAGCAGCTGCAGCTTCAGTGCATTCAAACTGTGCCCGATGTCTCTGAAGGGAGAGTTCTGCCTGCATGAGCAGTCTGAACAGATTAACACTGGTTTGAATTGAAAACGCCCCTCCTTGATCTGAGCTAACTATGTAAACGTACACAGGAGAGGGGCGTTTTGAACTCTGCTGGGAAGGTGAGTGCTCGCCACGGCCGCCCAAGGGAAACTCTCAACCTGAAGAGAGGTGGTCAGAGGTTAACAAAACTGGAACACAAAGAGAGGCAAACAAAAAAATAAAAGGACAAACAGCAACTGACAGAGCAAACACTTTAGAAAGAGCCTATTCCTTAAGCCTGCTTCAGATATTGCTCTGCTCTATAAAAGTGAATTTAGGACCTAAGGCTTGTAAGTTATAAGAGGCCCAGGTGGCCAAGTCCATCTTCAACGTCACTGAAGTGCTTTCACAAGATATAGCTTTTCCCCGTGTTCACTGGTGAAGATGGGAGCCTTTTTGTAGTGTTCCACCAACTCATCCATAGTATTAAATCGCCGCTGCCCAATACAATAGACATTGTCCACGAGCTGCACCTTGAAATGTTTGTTCTTCCCCGATGCCTTTAGAGATACTGAGAAGTCACTGGGCTGTTGAGAAGAATTGAGAAAGAAAGAAAAAATTACATAGAAGAGAACAAAATGACAGCATAATTTTGCAATTTCAGGAACAAACTGTGTCATATAGTTGACAGTAATTTACATTAGCCACAGCTCGGTGCTTTAGCTCCTTAAGAAACCCAATAGCCTATTATTCAATAAATAATTACCATTGTTATTAACGTGAGCAGTTAAGTCAGTTAAGTGAAAGCTCCCCAGATGCACAGTTTGAAGCTGCCAATTACATGACTAAACTGCAAATATTATCTTAGTTACTCAATCTAGAAGCACAAGAATGTCAAGGAGAAGGGAAGAATTTTTATCATGCATGTCTTTCTCACTAGAGTGCCCAGGAGAAAACAATTACTGCAATATTGCTTGGGCGAGATGAAGAAAATCCCCCTTCGCTTTTTTTAAAGCCGTGACCACTAGAGGGCCATTCTTGCTTTGCATTGCAAAAGACAAAAACACATGCACCTTTAATCTTCATTACCACATGCACAGGGAATAATTTCTCCCATTGAGTACATTTTCTTTGTAAAACAAGATAAAGCTATAGAAAAAAACCACCGTACAAATCTCACCATCACACCACTACCCACAAAATACAGAATTTATGCACTAATTAAATTACTCAGGACATAACAATTTCTAATGATAAATCTCTTCATCCTGGCAATCAGTTGCTTTAACAAGGCGAGAGCTGTCATCCAAACAGCCAGAATGAGACCATTCCACTTCCTTCACCACATGCCACATAGGAGGGTAGAAAGGACACAGTGTCCCTTGCTTCCAGCTGAACTCTGTCTCCAGCCACCTACTGCTGCTGGCTGGCCACAGAGATGGTGTAGGAGCCTGGGCAATAAGGATTTAATGTGCTGCTGTCTATGCCTCAAATACCAATGACCATTCAAGCAGGCAAGTTAGAGAAGGATGTGGCTGGAAAGGGGGGGATGTGCACAGGTAGGGCAGCACCCTTCTGGGGCCAATTTTCCTGTTCTGGTCCAAGCAGACCACACAACACAAAACAATGCAGGCATGGGAATGGGGTCAAGGAACAGGCAAGTCCAGCAGAGGGGGATCAAGACTACCAAAAGACCCTCAAAGCTCCCCCCATTTCCATAAAGATCCAGAAGAGTACTCATGCTGATTCATTAATATGAAGAGGAAGAAACCTAATCCTAGGGAGGGGAAAGCTTACCTGTAACCAGGTAGCCCCAAAAAGCCTTGGTGATACATTGCCCAGGTCCTGGATACCCTGTTGGCTGGACTGATCCTGCATCCAGGCCTGCAGATCTCCTTTCCTCTGCCATCTGATCTCCCTTTCACTTTCTCTTTCTTCCCTCTTTACTTTTATTATCGCTCTTACACTAGAGAGTAGGGGCAAAACATGAATTTCTATGCCAACTCCGTAGTTTGCTAATAAAACTTCACGAGCGTCTTTTGAACCCTTGTGGTTTCTGCCATTCTTTAATTAATCTTGGGTGCTCCCTTCCATGTAGGAGGGGGATATGACAGATAGGAGCACGGGTTTGCCCTGTGAGAGGTGTATGGAAGTAGGTGTCACCAGCCAGCAGTAAAATGAATAAAAAGAACACATTGGAGTTTGTAACAAGCACTAAATGGAGTTAAGTAATGCCTGGTGCTACTCTGGAGGTACTGCTGCAGTGTCTCAGCCCACTGAAGGCATGGTTTCAAGCACAAACCACTGAAGGCACATGCCAGGCTTTTGACACAACCTTACTGTGTCCCTTGGTCTCTCCCCAGCACGCCGGTGCTTTGGCTGGGCCAGCACTGCAAACCTGTGCTTGCCCAGCTTAAACAAAACCCACCTGGTTCACAGCACTGCCTTGGGAACAATCCTGAGCACAGCCGTGGCACAGAGAGGACCAACTGGAGGGGTCAGGAGCCCTCACATGTTACTGCTGACATCAGACTTCACAAAACCACACCCTGAGTCCTCTACACTGCATTTGTGAGGGGTCAAACACACACCCAGCACATACCCAAATGAGCTGGAGGACAGCCTTTTCTCAGATATGCTGTCTTTATTCCTGCAATAAAATGGGTCTCTGCCCACACATTCCTCATGTCCTGTCGATCCCAAAAATCTCATCTCCTGCATCTCCCCCTCACCTGTCTTAGCACTAACGCTTTTTCTGCCTTCCCTCTGACTCCATGGGCCCTGCCCTCAGCAAACAAAGCTCCTGCCATGCCTGCTGATCTGGCTCTGGTCCAACTCAGACTCGAGGCTCAGCTTTGGGCAGCAGCTCTTCTCCTTTTGTTCTACTAAAGGCAGCAGCAACCTCCCCACACCCTTGGCCTAACCCTCTTCTACTTCAAGCCACTACATTCCAGATCAACAGGCATCACTTCTTTAAAACTTATTTTATGTAATACCCATAGGATAATTACTTGTTCCATCTATAATCCAGGGTCACTGGGCCTTGACCGGGTCAGCGCAGGCTCCATCAGGAAGGCTTCCTCTGGCAGCGAGCAGCCACTGGCTCAAAATACATGGAACACTCTCTGTGACTGCCAAGAGGGGACTGGGAAGGGTGGGAGAACATGATGGAAAGAAATGTGCATAAGAGTGCATCTTTGGGATTTCCAGTGCTCCACCCAAGATATATTTTGTGCCCTGTCATCCATCCCTAACTCTAAGTACATAGCAGCATAGCCACACAGGCCTGGGACCTGCTTCCAGTGGGACCTCCATAGTGCCAAGCAGCAGCCATTAAACAGTAACAAAGCACAGGCCTGCACAAAGCTCTCCGGAAGCTTTGGGACCCTGAGCTCATGGAGGACAAGTTTAGACCCATGGGCAGTGTACTGATTGCTGTGCCCTGAACACAGGCAGGTCTGTAGGGTCTCACCAAGGACAGACTGAGGCAGCAAGTACAGCTTAGCCAATTAGAATTCCAAAAAAATATATCAAATCTTGCTGACTAAGTTCTGCTGTTTCCATGGGTGATGGCTACACCAAACAAAAACCAGTAACCAAAAGGCCCTCAATTAAAACAGAAGAACTTACAAATAGGAAGTTCATAATCTCAACTAAAGTTTTTTGTTTGTTTTAGAAACAGGAAACAATTTTATGGCAAAAGTTGAAAAAGAAGTTGAAATAATCACTTTGCTCTCAAAAATCTTTTACTATTTTCTGACAAAACAGTTGTTTTTAGCAAGTCCAAATTATGAGTTTTCAAAGCTCCTTGTATCTCTTAAGAAACATTATTTCTAGGCCATTAAGGATGTGCTAATGACCTGCAGAGTGATGCTGGACCTCTGACCCACTGTCCTATGACCCAGGCACTGGCCAGGCTTCTATCTCTGTGAGCTGATCCACACAATATATTAAATACTCCTTCTGCCAGTTTAATTATAACCTTAGTGAACGAACATTTCTCATGAACTACTGTCTATTCTCCACAGCCCTGGAGCCTGCTAGTTAGATTGATACCTAAGTAGAAGGCATTATCATATTTTCTGCAGCCTACGTTACAAAATTTATTTTTTCATTATCTGATTTAATTTAAAAAATGTAAAAAGCGGAAGGGCTGATCGAACTCTTTTGAGAGTCATCATCCGGTGCAAAGAGATGGAAGAGCTCAAACAGCTGTTGCAAAAATCCTGAAACCCTTTATTTGTCTCAGAGTAGTAACTTCTATAGGACTCAAGAATGAACAGCAAAAGGAATTTGACTTGTTTTTGTTTTTATTTTGGTTCCTTCTTGCCCTAACAAATGCAAATTCGTTAAAAATATTATTTTAAAAAATCTAAATAAACTATTGCTATGAACACTTCCATTTCAAAGTATGCTGGTTCGATGCAGTTTGAATTGGTTCCCTGCTGTCCTCCTTGGATTTGCTCCAAGTCTGTTTATTTTATTTACTGTTAAAGATATTTTGTTCTAACTGCTGGCCAATTTTTCTCTCTTCTCCCTCTTAAATTAATTGCTACATTTGGATGTTTACACACTAACTTTTCCAGGAAAAACAGATTCACATACACCAAATAAAAGCAGATCAGAAGTAAGCTTTAATCCCTTAAATCTATAGAACAGTTGATGATTCTGCAACAGAGTTACAGAGCATAGCTTTGTGGCAGGGAAACTATGAATATTTCTGCACCACCATAACTGGAAAGACCTACACCTGAAAAACCTAACTTGAAGTTAAATTAATTCCTAAATCAGAAAATTAAATATTAGGTTGAACGCACCTACAGTCCTTGTGTTGTAATACTTTGAATTGCTTTCAATTCCTTTAACACCTGCTTGTACCTAGAGATGATCATCAGCTAGTTGGTGCCATGTGGAAAACAAATGGTAGAAGTTGTTTCTTTATTTCTTTGGTGAGGAATTGAATGCTCTTTAAAAAAAACCCACAACCAATTAAAAAATACCACAAAAACAAGTGATAAAGCAATATAAGGAAAAACAAGTGAAACACGAAAAACTGAGTTCCCTCTTCACATCCTCAATTTGAGAATGAAATGATAATTTTATCATTTATAAATGGCAAGGTTGTGAAAAACAGTTCCCTCTGAAAATCTTTTACTGATCCTGTAACTTATTTCAAATTTTCCCTTTCATTCCATTTCTGTTTGCCAATGTCCTTTCTTCAAAAAGATATTCTCACACATTCATTCTTCAAACTATTCCAGGCTCTTTGAGCTCCCATCAGTGAGCCTGTCCTGGGGCTCCCCAACTCGTTCCATCTCCATACCCAAGTTTTCCCTCACTTCTCCTCTCACTCTTATCACCCAGCCAAAAAACTCAAAGTTATGGCTCAAAGATCTACGGTCAGGCTGGAAAGAGCCATCTGGGAGGGTTAATTCCTTTTTCTATCCCTTCTGTTTCATTTGGATATAAGCAAATACCATTCTCTTCCCTATGTAATGTTCATGTTCCAAAATCAATATTACACAGGTCACAAATATGAATTGGTTTCATTGATCTTCAACTACAGCTCTAATAAGATTTCTGTTCTTCCATTTAAAATAAGCCACTAGGATATTTCCTTATGCTGGTTTTCAAAGAAGAACTTTCTCCTCATGTCTGCTGTACTTACCAATCACTACATGTCACAGAACATGACCAATATTCACTTTTTAAACAGTTGCCACATTTCATTGCTTCTATCCAACAGCTGCAGGATTAAAACCCCAGGAAAACATGGGACACTGAATGCTACAAAATTAGCACCTCAAAAAACATACAAACTCTGAACCTCTGCCTCCTCCTTCTATTGTCATTATTGCTAGACAAAGAACAGAGAAGCTAAATATGATCTCAAAAACTGACAAATCCAGTCTCATCTACAATCCTCAGAATCATTTTAATAGGCCTAAAATCATCAGTATCATCTTAAAACTATACTCTGCAACCCTGTTTAGGATGGGTTACTGTAACCTGAATGCTGTAACACTACCAGCAGAAGGTAACCAATACTTCCTAATGAATAACTGCTCCTGAAATCATCCAATAACTTGCATAGCTCACTCACTAACATAGGCTGAGAAAAATAACACCTTCTCTGCTTCATGAGAAGACCTCATAGGACTACAAAGCCCTGGTGTTTGCCTGATCACCAGTTTCACAGCCACCTGCAGAGGACTGCAAGGGGCCCACAAATTCTGACAGAAGCTCCCTTTGAAGTTTAAGGGTGTCTGCAGCAAAGGCTCTGCTCAGAAGCTGGAGGTGACACACTACTGCTTCCTGTTAGCTGCAGTACTAGTTAGCACACTTGTTTCCTGGTGTGAACCTGAACAAAACAACCCTCTCCCATTCAAATTCGCTTCTGTACTCAGTGAAATCTGAGGTCTTCAAAGCATTACAATCACCCACCCAACCAAGACCACCAGTATCAGCCAAGACCTGTTTGTCTTGGGTTAGGAGCTACACAAAGAGACCAAAAATCTGACTGCTGAAGAGCCTGCAATCCAAAAAGTGGCTCCACAGAGACTGCATAGGTTAAATCTGCCTTTTTTTTCATTGTTTTGTTACTTAAATGAGACAAACTGCAGGTTTCATTAACCTAGCAGCCTGCAACAGAAAGAAGAACTAGCTAGCAGTATTTCTAATAAGGCATGTACCGAGTTCTTTTAGATCTCCAAAATAAGGTGACATTACCTAGGTATAACACAGTTGGCAAAAACATTATCAGTAGGGAACTGTGCCTGTTACATAAACTATGGGCTTAAATGGTTCAAACAAGTTTATGGTTCTAATAATAGTATTTCGTAATTAATGAAGATAATCAGCCTCCTAGCTACCTTACAGAGTTCATCTCAGGTTATTCTCCTCTATGGTAGCATCCTCTAGATCTAAGTGTTACTGAGGAAAATATTTTTGGCTAAAGAAATCTAGCTGTGAGATAAACATGTGGCAAGTTAAATCTAGAGAAATATTGTTAAATCTTGCAACTACTAACACTTGAAATGCAAAAACATGACAGTCTCATCAAGTGAATACCGAATAATACAAACCTTCATCTATGCAAGGACAGCTTTTCATAGCTCAGTAACAAGAGCAAAATTGAAATCTAAGGAAAACTTTTATGCAGACCAATTTTTGTAACTATGGTGATGGAAGGCTACAGAAAACTCTAAAACAGGTCAAAAATCAGGCACAGGATTAGGAGCATGACTCACAGTTTTATCTATGGACCTTTCTAGAAAGGAATAACCCCTGCATTCCTAGCATTAAAGGTGAGTTAGCAACACAGCGTAGTGGGAAGTGCTGGTCTGGTGGTCAGATGAGCAAATCAGGGAGCTGACAGCTTGGCTCTGCTCAGCCTGTTCTCTCTAATCAAGACCATCTGCTCAGATTGTGAAGACACTCCTGGTGACTTTAAGCCACAGCATGAACAACCTCTGTAGTCACATGTGTGAAATACAGCAACTGTCAGAAATTCATTAGTCATTGCTAAACTCTTTTATTCCATACATAATAAGTTTGAAATAGATTTTTACGATCCTTTTCTCAATGCTTGCAATTATGCCCATTCACTTATTGTATCATTTGTGGCACTCCAGGGAAAAAACTAGCAATCCCCAGTGTTTTATAATTCACATACATAAACACACTATATGATGGAATGATACATAAAGATTAGGGCAGATGAAAGTTTGAGATGCAGTAAATTATTTCTTTAAACCTAATAAAAACTAAAACCCACATGCAGTACTAACACAGAGGTATTTACGTGCATAACTGCAGTTTTCTCATAGCTAAAAAAAGGCTCAAATACAGGGTTTGCAAGACCAGATAAAGAGTACAAAAAGAAGGAAAAACGCTAAGTTCCTCAATTCAGTGCCTTTTTTTTACCTGCAGGTGTGCAAAAAACTTGCTGTGATATGAACTGAATAATTTTTTTGTTATCCCACTTAGTGTTAGATGCTAGAAATAGTTTGAGGAGCACATTCTGAATGAATCTTTTTGTACTCCAAAGCAATGATTTCCATCCACAATGCAGGCAAAAAGTTTGAAACTGCTTTGAATGCGAGGATTTAGTGTTATGATGTCACATTAAATAAAAAGGTTACTGTGTTTTTTGAAGGCAGTTCATTTACTCCAGAGATAGAGGCAGACTCTTAACAGCCAAAAAACCAAGCTGTAGCATAGTGGTCACTGTGACATATCATGTCCTGAGAAATGGGTAAGCATTTTTGTATTTTAAGTAATGTATTCATTTTCAAACTCTCCTTCTGGCACTTTCTCAAGAGATGAAAGGAAATTGATAGCTACTGTCTCAGGATAAATCAT
The DNA here is from genome assembly GCF_035770615.1 of Melospiza melodia melodia. NCBI lineage: Eukaryota > Metazoa > Chordata > Aves > Passeriformes > Passerellidae > Melospiza > Melospiza melodia. Next base: position 123,883,827 of record NC_086195.1, on the reverse strand, counting down.
AATGCAGCCTCTAGATCTGAAAGTGAGCTTCTACCTGCTGGACCGACATGCCAAAAATCCACCACATCCAGTATGCCTCTATCTTACAGGATGCTGATAGAAAAAGAATGTTGGGAAAAAAAGGAATTACTGTAATTTAATGGTTACCATAATCCTCCAGTGGCTTTCTACATTTTACAAGACTGTGCATCTCACATCAGTCTTTTCTTCTGTTGACTAAACAAACTTGATTCCTCTCAGCCTCTGTAAATCAGTCATGATTTCTAAATTCCTATTTTTCTTCCTATCTTCCTCTAGTTTATTTTAATTTAATCTCTAACTTTTTTCCTGTTCTCTTGAGGTTTATTTGCATTTGCCTTTGTTTAGATTATAATTAAGCAGAAATAGGAATTCAATGACACACAGCTTCAAAGAAAGGGTAGTTCGATAGCTATCACGGCTTTTGCAGAGCAAATTCATCAAGGAGAGGTGCCTGAAATTTAATCAGACAATACTGTCTTCAGATAAAAATATCTGGGACTGTTGAAAAGTTGTATTTTGTCAATTTTCTCAATGTTATGTATGACATAAGATTAAAATCTGTCATCTTTTCAAAATCACAGCCAAAGGATAATTAAATTTTAGTGCTTTAACTGTGAATTCTCTGGCCTCAGCACACATGAAAGTCCTTTCAGCTGAATTTTAAATCTGAACTTTCAGAATGACATGAACCATAATCAGCATTACTCAGATCCCTCTGATGCCATCAAGGCTCAATTTACAGGGCATACTGACCCTCTCTGCTGTATATAACAACCTTAACAACTAGATATAATAACAACTTTATCTTATTACAAACTAAATTATCTAAGTAGATCAAAAATACTTTTAAATGGAATTTTACCTGATAAAGAAACAATGTAATTTTAAAATTAAAAGTAGAACAGAACTGACCAATGCAAAGATTCTGTTTGAAAACAGATCAAATCAATGACCAATTTTTAATCACCTAGAATTATTTTATCATGTAGTGCTTTAAATTTGAGGATTGCATGAGAAACACATGAAAAGCCAAATGGAAACCTGAAATATTTTACTTGATTGTCCACAAATTTAATAAAAACCCTGGATAATACAGACCACAGCTGTTAAATTTCAGTGTAAATGTCACTGCATTTCACTGACAGACCAATTCTCACAAGGAGGGAGGATACTGGTTGGTAATGCTGAAGCCCTGCTCGTTTCTTTAAGGGTGACAAGACAGGGAGTCTGTTAAGTGCCGTGCTTGCTAACCCATGCACAGGGGTTACAAACCTGCAGGCTGAGCACCACTTACCGAAGATTCACTGTCTCTAACAAGGAAATCTCCTTCCACTCCCCTCTCGTTCAGGGCACATTCTGCTTGGTGCCGGGTAACGTTCCCGTAATACCACTCTCTTCCAGCAAATCGTCCGGTAGAAGATGGTCCCGTGTAGCTTATCTGAGGTGGATGGGAAGTGTTCATGGAAGGACCATCACTAATGATTACTACATAGTTTTTAGGAACAAGACCGATTTGACCTCTGGAATTTTTACATTTCCACCATTCTGGGTCATTTTCTGGCTTTTCAATGACTTCCATCGTTTCCCCTTTTTCAAAATTGAGCTCTTCATCCGTGACCGAGCTGAATGGGTACAGTGTCTGAACGATGTGGAGTACTTTGGTGCCCTGGCCGTTACTCATGGAAGCGCCTTTCCTAAGGCTGAGGAAGCTGGGTGAATCTGCAGTTGCCTCCTCAACCTCCTCTACCACATAGTTCGAGGGGAACCAGCCGATCTGTCCATTGTAGCTCCCTCTCCACCAGCCGTCGCTGCACTTCTCCATGACAATCACTCGGGACCCTTTAACGAGGGACAGCTCATCCTCCCTCTCGGCAACGTAGGCAAATTTCACGTAGGCGGGAATGTTCAGATCGTAAATCCGGTCGGCGCTGCTGCCGTTGGAAGGGTACTCTGCGTCTGTGCTGGGAGTGGGGGAGGCGTCTCTCGCACTCGTCTTTCTCTTGGTTTTTCCCAAGCCTGGTAAAGACAGAAATGTAAAGTGGTCACTTGGAATGCTTGTGCCCAGACTGCAAAAGCTGGATGTGGTGACATGTTGTACCCTCACTTCAACAACACTGCTAAATGAAGATCTCTTCTCTAATACTACATCGTCAGGAAATAGCAACACCTTTAAGAGATTCTTGTTAACATCCAGCTGATGCACCATTAGGTAAAGAGCAATTTGTGTTATAATTTCTATTCTCTTCTCGGAAGAAGCAGAGTTTAAGCACACTTAAACACAGTTATTTCTTCACTGGGAGAACAGCTAATCACTGAAACTGATTCTCAGCTTGCTCTTCTCTATCTTTAAATTCCAGCCAAATGACCATGCCTTTTAATTTTGGAGATGACTTCAAAAGCCTAAGTTTCTCTGCAGACTGTATTGCTCTCTTTGCAGTAGCAGTACCCAGGCAGGCACTGCTGCAATTCCTTCGAACTGCAATCCCCCTTCCAAAACTCACACCTCTTTCACCTACATTTCATCACACACTGTAACAACAGAAATCTGCTGGTGAGGAAGACCATTTGCATGTATTTCCCTATACTCTATAAATTCTGGTGTCCTGTCACGGCTTTAATTATAGTGTTAAATACAATGTACAGAAGAAACAACAATAACATTGAATACAGTATTTTTTTTTAATTAGAGAAACCATACTAATGTCTGTTTAAAAACAGAAAAACTGCACAACATAATTGGTACACTTGGTGTACTTTTCAAACTTTTGCAGCAACCCCTCCTTAAGCTTATATATAAACAAAATAATAAAGTGAACAAGTAGCCCTGTCTTGTGAAATTCACTTAAAGAATTTCTGAGAAACAAAAGATTATGACGCAGTATAGCACAACCAAGCAAAATGTCATGCAAGGGACAGAAAGCAAAACCTTCACAGAAATAAGAGCATTTGTACTTTTCTCCCTAGTCACAGAGCCTGGGCAGAAGGTGAGAGATTTATTTGAGACACAAGAGCACACATGCTGATTATAGAATACTTAATGGAGAGAAAATAAAGGTACTTTGTTTCTTCAAATAATCTGAAATATGGACATGCATGCTATTTCATTTTTAACTATTCAAGCCTATTCAATCCAGCCATTCCACTGCCAAAAACTGTGTTTTAATTTATTTAGATATATATATATATATGTACTTGCATATACAATGGGCATCTTCAGCAAAGCTGTTTGTTCACCACAGAACTTCATGCTTATTTCACAGTTATCTGTGCAGCACAGAGTAACAGTGCACATATAACCATGCAGGGATCACTGTCTAGAAGGGTTAAAAATACATTAGTTAATATGTGGTCTTATGGTCTCAGAAGATGGCAGAAAATTCTGATGCTCCTAAAGTGGTTTCCTGACCTTCCCCAGCAGGGCCTTGTTTCCTGCTGTAGCCTGCTACATCCCATTGTCATTCTAACTACATCACTCCAGCCAAGAGCCAGCGGCTGCACTTTCAGGCAAAACGAGGGAGGCAGCTTATTGTACTAGGGGACACAATCACAGGAAAAGAGTGTACAAGCAAGTACTAATCAGAAGCTGGTCAGGCTCTGATCTCTGCCAAGACTGGAAATTTTCATCACTTTAGAGATCATTTTTAACCAAAAAGACAAGGATGTTTCAGAACTAATGAGCATTAAATTACAGTGATATAAACAAACACAACTTAAAGGTCGTTCTGTTAAGAAAAGAGGGAAATTGCTTTTATAAATTCATGGAAAACAAGCAACTTTACTTCAATAGATTCTCTCTACATAAAGCCCTCCACTGAGACTAAACCTTCCAGATTAAAAACTTAGGCTTTTATCAGCTCACTAATGAAGATACCGAGTCTACTTCTTGGAATTACAGCAAAAGAACTAAGGAAAAAAGCAGTAGATGGTGAGGCAGCTGGCCTACCTAGTTGAAACATAGAGCACAGAGATAACTGTGAGAAATGTAGATGTAGAGTGGCAGGAAAATGCTACAAACGTAAGTATCTAGAGAAAAAACTGTTTACAAACAGGTAAAAATCCAGAATTTCTCAAAAACCCTTCTGAAATCTGATAAAGGTATCTAAACATGTAGGAAAAAGTTATCATTCAAGCACAGGCTTCCACTTGGAGTTGCCAAAGTTCCCTCTTTTTTCACAGACCTTCCAATAGTGCATCTGATATTTCAAATATTGCTTCCTATCATGACCATTAAACATAAATCATGACAAATTTGGGAAAACAATAAAAAAAAAAAGAAACATAGTAAAGTTTCTAATTTTTATCAATAAAGACAACTGGAGTTCTTTGGTTTGAGCTTAACATTTCATGTGAACAAACTTTTTAAGGCTGACAGCATGGTAATGATTAACATTTTGCAATAGCAGCAATGTGCACCAAAGGCTTTCCAGTTGGTTTGACCAAAGGAACAAACTATGCAGAGACTCATCTGTAGTCAGGCACAGCAAAGGGCATGCACATTATCTAAGAACAATTTTTAATGTGAGATTGCAACATTCATAACTGTGTCCATGACTGAAGAGGAAACAAGCTGTTCCATGAGCAGAACATGGAAATCTGTTCCTGTTTTGCACTTTGTACCTCCTGCTGAGCTATTCCTCCTCTTCCTCTCCCTTCTCCTGCAGGATTCACAGTAAGTATCCCGACTGTATGACTGCTTTCACGTCCCCAGGTCCTTCTCATATCTCTGGGTCCCCACTGCCATCTCCAAAATGCCCTCAAAGCTTACTCCATCTTCCCTGGTGCTGCCCTCCTCCCTACCTTTGTTGGGCTGGCCAGCCAAGCACAGTGCCTGGCACCCCCCTGCCTCTCAGCCCTGCCTGGACTCAGCCAAGAGCTGGGGGTGCTCCGGCTTCTCCTCCAGTGAGGGACACCAGCAATGACTCTCCCAGGCACAGACTGGGAGAAAACTAGTTAGTTTATCTCTGCCAGTCTGTCAAGTTTGCCTAAAATTGGCTGAGTTATCAAGGATGGACAGATGGACGGACTATGACAGCTGACTGTGACAGCATGACTAATGTAAGCTTCATTTCCTTAGGAAAGTCTAAAAATACAGTTTAGTGGGATGGCTCACCACAGCTAAGCAAGAATAAAGTCAGGCCAATTATAAACTTTGTATATGCATCTAAAAGAAAAAACACAACTCCAATAAAAAAAGAAAAGTACAATCTACGCGAGTCATCTCTAGAAGAGTAAACACTACCATTCTACTAACAGAAATGTTCACTTACTACTGTTTGTAAGGGGATGCCTATTCTTATGTCTGAATGGAATGAAACACATATAAAGGATTTAATGGAAAATGAAACATCGACACACTTTGGGAGTCTCACGTAGAAAAGTTGAATATACTTGCAATTGTAGTCATAGTTTTGGCGTATTTTATTGTCTTTGTGACAACCTATGAAAACCTATCTACTGATCTATCTACCTATCTGCTACAACTGTGCTTCTCCCGTTCTGACTCACTGGGTACAGTTCATCTGTAACCTGTGGAAGCCACAATCCTTTGTAACACAAACAGTTGTCATAAGGAGTAATCTAAAGCAAGAGGTTAGCTTTCAAGTGAAAGGAAAAGTGGGGAAGGAAAAGAAGCATTGCAAAGCAGCAGAAAGCCTGTTTTGCTACTGCAATTTGTAGGAAGCAACACTATTCACACTCAACAATAATCCACATTAAATTACTTCACTTGCACTCTTATAAATACATTCCCAAGTCACGTGAGCTGGTATAATTCTTAGGATATACTACTAAGACAAAAAAAGAGAATCAACTTGTTAGCAATATTTCTGGAGAAGGGATCCACTGCAAATCCTCCTTCTCTCTGCAGTGAAAGAAATCCTCTGGCCCCATGGTGAGTCCTAGGGAAACTCAGAAACGTGCCTGTTGCATCACTACATGCTGTCTTCCTTTCCTAGCTCAGTTGCGGCTCTAAAGAATAGCTTGTTTTTTGAGCAGCAGGCTGAAGACCAGTTTCCTGTGAATTTTCTTCCTGTCACTTAAGTTTCCATTGTGCAAGCACCCCTTCATTACCGGCTTGTCGCTGAGACAGTCTTTCCATTGTACCTAAAAGGTCCTTGAGCCTGCATCTCCAATTCCCTCTCCCCACAGCATTCCCAGCCTTCCCACCTCGTCCTCCTTAGACTTCCCTAGGAAATGTCTTGAGCTCCCCCAAGCCCCAGAGCTCCAAGTGGTGAAATTTCCCTGTGGTCCATCTCCTCTGGCCCGATGCTGGGCAGTGCCGGCTCCCCTGCCCCTGTGTGCATCTCCTGCCATGCTGGCCACACCACTGGGCCAAAGCTGGGCTGCCTGTCAGCACAGATGCCCCAACTGCCCAGGTGCTCCTGCCGAAAACAAAAGAGTTTCTCTCTCTCTTCTGCCTTCAGTGATGGCACTGAAACAAGGCTGCAGAGCTACAACCTCTCTGAAAATTGGTTCGTAGGATAAACAAGTTTAACTATATTTAAAACATGATCTTAAATCATACCTTATCAAACACATACATAACACTTGCATAGAAAGGGATTCTTGCCACTAGTATAAGTTTGTATTCCATTTGCTAATAATGATTTAATATTCCACACTACCTTTACTAGGAAAAGCCTATTTACAAAAAAACACCTTCCTAATTTTACAAAGGCTTATTTGACAAGTCTTTCCACGTTCCTGCAAGCTGGTATCCTTGTCTGAGACTGATGAACAACCACATTTTGTATTTTAACTGCATTTGATCATCCCCAGAGATGAAAGAACATCTCCACAGGCTTATCCACACTCACGGTTATTAACTTCTGCCTAAGAACAACATGAACCAAACATTAAAGGTATTTGCAGTCAAATTCTCTAGGATCCCCTTCCCAAGACTGCCCACTAAATTTGTAAAATCTTGTATGTAGCTTAACTTTAGACTAAATACAGTTGTAATTCTTTTTTGAAGGAATTTTAAGTTGATTTGATACCTGACTTTTTCTAAAGTTGATCTGCTATTACTGTCTTTTGATTTGATATTACTGCCTTTTCCATTTTTCCCTGTTCTGTATACAAAAAGCATTATTCAGTACCAAATGAGAATTTCTGAGAAATTGATCTGATAAATTGTCTCTGATTTTAATACATAATTTTAATATACAAATGATGAGAAAAGATATTTTTTGCAGCTTACCTGCATATCAAATCAAAATCAAAGGACAAAAAAACAAAAAAACCCTTTCAGAAAAACATTGCAATACAACAAAAATATTGCTTTGAGAAATTGTGAGATACCAAATTTCCAAAGCAGAATTCCTCAATTCAGAACTCAGTGAAAAAAAGACCAAATACTACTAAATACAATAGATACAACTCCTTAAGAATCCTCCAAAAATCACCTTTAAACTATAGAATACCCTGCAAAACCAACAAAACTGTCTCAATACAACTGAGTTTTGAAAACTACTTTCTCTTTAAGGAACTAGAGTTCTATTAAATGGTGTTCTTCAATTATCTTCTATCAATGTTGGAGAAGCCAGTTTTAAGTCTAAATATGCAGCTGGAAATATAAAAATGGAGGTTGCTGAGTAAAGCTGTTAGTTCTCCCCACGGCAATTAGAAAGACAACTATTTTTGCATTTTCATCTATTGCTGTATTTACATATCTTAATAGATTTTTTATCATTACACGTTGGAAATAATTTTTCTATAATGTATTCTACCCTAATGTTTGAAATTAGTTTTTGATCAGTTATTATATATTACTACAAAGCTGTAAGTTGGCAAAAGTAACTCGAGCAAGAAAAGAGTCAAAGAGATAGCTTGAAATAATACTGCATCAAATCAATAGCTTGAATTAATAGTGCATCAAACAGTGCATCAAACAGGTACTCTTTTTCACAGTCTATTTACAAACACAACAAACTCATCTCTCAAAAAATTAAAATATGCTGTATCATCTAACAAAACCACAAAAACTGGTAATAGAGCTGAAAAGGACACATGTACATGCACAACTCTCACATAGGCTGTCAAAGCATGGGCTTTAAATTTAAACTTCACATGATTATTTTAAAATTCATTTATGGAAAAAATAATTTAAAAAAAAGATCTTTCATGGGAAATATGAATTAACCAGTAACACAGTTTTTCAAAATATTACTGACCATTACTATCTGAATTTAAAAAAAACCAAAAAACAAAACAAAACCAACAACAACAAAAAAGCAAATGCAACAAAACCCCCCAAAACAAAAAAGCAATTACTTGTAAAATTCTTCATACTAATTTTAATGCATTTTAACTTAGCCACCCTCACTCTAGAGTAAAATGCTTTTAACAGTACCACTTGCTTTATAGCTATAAAACACCCTCAAAGAATCCCATAAAATTATAGATGCCGGACAAAGAACAAGAGCACAGTACAATTTTAATGGAAATATTTTCATTTTAACCATTTTTTAATAGCAATGGGTTTTGTTATTTACAATTCAAACTGAAACAATGTACTCCAGAGTGCTGAAAAATTTAACCTTATTATAATATCTGAAAACAATTTCCATTAAAGAGCTGAAGGATTCAAGATAAACAAGTTTCAGGCTGATAAATTTGAGGAAGTCAAATCAACTAGGAGAACTCCCAGTACAAATACCCAGAGAAAAAAAAATTAACATAATTGCTGCTAATTTCAGAGTTCTATAAAAAGTTAAGAAATAAATTTCAGCTGATATTTATATAGTTTTTAGTATCCCTAAACATTAAATCCCATTTTACAGAACAGCTCTCCTTATTTTAAAAATCTTCAAAGTCAAGGCAACCAGAAATTTTCATTCAATTTCCTAATCTGGTATTTTCTGTTAGATGTAACAGAAACAACCAAATTTCTCAAAATTAATTTTTAACTTAGAAGCAATATTTCTCCAACATTTGTAGGCATTTTTTAAGATAACTAAAACTATTTTTCTTGTGTATTCTAACAAAACTGAAATTCCATCTAACTTCACACAGATGCACTTAAAAACAATGATCCTTTCTTGTTTAACAAATAAGTTATTCATCTCTGAATATTACAGTAATGAATTATATTGCATATTTATGCATACATTTAATAAGAGTGCAAAGTGTACAGTGTCTGTTTTGAAATAAACTAAAAATTGCATTAAGAAAGAGGCAATTAACTTTTCAGGAAATTCTTCAGGAAAAAACCCACCACAATGCAATGTAAATTAAGTAATTCATCCACTCAATACAGAGCTAAACACAACTTCTTGTCAACTGGAACATTCAAATCAGACATTCATGTAGTTTTGTTATTTATTATTACTTTTATAATTTCAAATTAACTAGTCTTTGCTTCTTTATTACTAAGGAATTCAGCAGACCAAAGTTTCTTCTGTTACACAGAAAGAAAAACCAAACATTTCTGCACATTTTCAGACTGCAACCTCCCACTTCTTCTTCTCCCCCTCCACGTCCAGTTTCCAAGAAAATGTTCAAAGGCTAAGATCCATATGGGATAGTCAGCGTTTTAGAAGCAACATATCCATCAACAGCACTCTTTAAAGGACACTGCTATAAATTCCAGAAACCTTCAACTGCATCTGTAATACAGAAATAAAGCTTTACAGCTCAATTAATGACTTTTTGTATCTTCTCTAAGAAGCTCAATTGAAAAAAAGGCTCACTAGAACAAATCAGAAAATGGAAACTCTTCTCTAAATGTCAAAGTGAAACTCTGACATTTCAACAACCAGGCTGCTTTATCACTGCTTTTCAAATACACAAAAAAGTTTTCCATGCATCAAACACTATTCAGTCAGGAGGCTTCTGCAAAGAAATCAACTCAACAACTATTTTGAGAACAACTACTGCATTAATTCCTGTAATTTTCACTGTGCTACACATGCTTATTTGTGATTAGGAAAGGTACACTCAAATTCCAAGATCAGCTTTTTCTGTACCCAAAGCTTCATAGAACAAAAGCTTAAAATTATAAAGATGTAATATAGGGACATATGTGAACAGAGACAAATGCACAGTCTGCAGGCTTACATAAACTGCCTCAGTGGCAAGGTGAAGTGGAAGATTCATTAGGCAAATTTTAATGGTCTTAAGGTTTAAAATCCTCTATATAACAGGAAAACAGCAGGCTTGGTCTCAAATGGAAGGCATATAAAATGAATGGGGTTTCTCAAGACCTACCAATTTCCCTCTACATATTTAAATTGAAACTTGCTTGCTTTAGATAGGCAATCCCTGCTTTCAAACACAAAAACATTTCCACCTAATTTTTAATCTTATAAATGATGCTATCTTGACTTTGAAAGATGTTCTGATAAGAGAATATATGCACAAACACCTTAAATCTAAGGCAGCCTGGTAATTGTAAGAACATATCTATAAAGTGCTTGGAGAAGGCACAGCAGTCATGTAGGACTTCCCTTTGCTTTCTGTTCCCTTGGTGTAGAGAAGAAAAGCAACACTGTTTTGCCCCTCCTTCACAAACAATAACAGAGGATATTGACAAAATAAAACACTCATAGGCATGAGATGCTCCACCTCAATCCATACTCCTGTCCCTCAGGAAGTATATCACAGCTTCTGTTCCCTCTCCCCTTCCAGCACTTGGTGGAAAGATGATTTATATTTATCTATCTCACATTTATATAAAGTGAAAGAAGTGCACATGACAGCTCAGGATACAAATTTGACTTCCTAACACTAACCCACCTAATTAGAAGAAATTGGGGGAAAAAAATACAGCAAGGTACAAAGTAGACTATCCTGAATGCAGGATGACAACTCTCCAATTTAAAGACCCTTCCAAATAACCAAGATGGAATGATTCTATTTTAGATACATGTAACTATAGTTCTAACTTAGTCATTTCACTTCTTGTACGCTCAAATTTACTCTCTATTCTATATCTGAAAAGCAAAGATATAACAGATAGAGGCTGAAGTTTGGATCACCAAGCCTAAACCTGAACAGAGAAACTACAAAGCAGCTATTATACAGCACCTCAACTCAAAGAAATGCTTTAGAAGACAATGATTCAAATACTGACTAAAGAGCAGTATCTCAGCATCAAAAAGCCCAAGACAGTCCCTCCTGAAAGTACAACAGTCATCTACCCTTCGAGTTTACAGTGTTTTACTCCAGTTGACACATACCAACACCAAGCAGGATGCAAAGCCTTACTAATTCTACCATAAGGCCAGAGTGCCCATGTTATACCATACTAAGGTTTCCCAACATTAAATAAGTGTTACAAGAAAATACAAGATGTTTATTACATTTTCTCTGTAAAAATCTCAAAATTCCTCAGAAGTCATCGATACTGCAGTTTTCTCACAAACTCCTTTTAGGAAGGGGAAAGCAAACAAAGTATTACCTTTTCTGTACTGACTTCCTCTCTGAATTTCAATGCACATAGTTTCGTTAATCAAGGGCTCTCAGGTTATTTGCAATTACATACACAAAATCAGGCTTTTCCATCTCTGAAGGGGAAGTAACAGGATGAAATGGCTCACTTAAGAAAACAACCCACCTCCTCTGAGGTTTAGTCCTCACAGCTAAAACACAAAAACCCAGGATTCACACACAAACCAGAACAATTTCTTCTGTACATTTAAAAACTCAGTAGCTATAGAGGAATAATTAAGTAATACATTTATCTTCTGTTCTGGAGAACAATTTCCTGAATAAACAATTGAAAAAATATCTTACAGGTTGGTTAGGAAAGCGGTAGAGCCCATATACAAGAAGAATGTCCTTTCCACCACATCAAAATACATTTTTCCTTTCTGTTTTCTTTCACCTTCCATGTCCTTAATTTAAAAAATTCCAAAGACTGGAAACAGGCATTATGGCAATGACTGCATACAATTTAGACAGTCTACAGCCTAATTCCTAAATCAATTTCTAGTGCAAAATACAGCTAAAATAGTCATCTATTAGAAAGAGCAACCTTAAATGTCCACCTGTCCAAGCTGACCATCCATTAAGAGAGGTGTCTGTCCAAATGAACTTGCTGTAATCACAAAAATAACTTGTCAGTAAACAATCACATTCACCACTGAAGCAACTCTCAAAAAAAGCCATCTGTGCTGGAACCTTTCTCCTTAAAACAAGAGATGGGCATTCTCTCCAGCACTGCAGCTTTGTGCTTTATCTACACACACTCCACGCATGTCAATTCCTGTTTTATGGACAGACTCCACAAAACAAAACACTTTTGAGACTCAGAAAATGGAAGGAAACCTTTCCTTACACATTCTAAGACAAACCCTAGTTTTCTTTTAGTGTGAATGCTAATTTACAAATTCTATTTGCATGGTATGAGAACGTGCCATGGTCTTCGAAAAACCCGAGAAACAGAAAGCAATGGAACCCAAGTGGAAACACGTAGAGAAAAAGAAACAATATTTAAAATATACCCTGAAATATTAAACCTCAAGACACCACAAGGACACACGCACCCAAAAAAAGAGATCCATCCAGTAAAACCAAAGAATTACTTAAGGTTGCATATTGAAGGAAATCGCCACATCTGAAGGAGAAGAATTCCCCAATGATTCTAAGGTGGGAGAAGGAACAGCCACTGTCACCTATGTATTGAAAAATCTCGTGTCATTTGAGTCACTGTAATTCCTTGGAAAATGGTGTCCCTCAGAGCATATACAGAGGCTATTGCCTTTTGCCAGTTACCTTAGCTTGGTCTTTTTTAGAAGGGTGACCCAGCTTCACCCACCAAACAAGGCACACAATACCTCTAATGCCTCAGCTACTGTCATCTGTTTCTGCTCTCTGCTTCCACCTTCATGTGCTAGGACATGAAGCCAAAGGGGATGGCAGTATGCAGAGCACACACATACATGTATCCCTATAAACATGTGCTTATGGAAAAAGTCCAGCCCAGGCAGATAGGTACAATGCAGTGACCCTCACTGCAGCCCCAGTTCTGCTGCCTCAGCCAACTTCAGTTCTCCCAGGAACCTGAGCGAAAGGAAGACAGAGGGGAACACTGTGCAATGAATCCAGTACAAGACAGTACTTGGGAAAAACCCACACTCTATTTCTACTGGTTCAGAAGAAGAGACATAATTAGCAGAATGCTTTAAGTATTTTATTCTACGTAAAAAACGAAACATCAAAAGAGTTGAGGGTTCAGACATAAACTTTTAATGCTAAGAAAGTAAGACTGCCTCCACAGCTGGAACAGGGCGTAGGAGGAGCTACAGGCAATGGAGTCACTCTCTTTAATAGCGAACTGTGAAACTACCTTGGGAGCTAATTTTTGGGCTTGCTCTAAGGCCAGACATTACAGGTTGAAACATAACTGGCTCAGAAAGGGGCAAAACCAAGGGTCTGCCAAGGTGACAATTGAGGGAAATAATACCAAAGACATTAGTACACACAGCCACAGTAAGTTAAGGTGATCCTTTTATCTTTTCACATATAATTATGAATAAAATAAAGGCTCGTTCTTTGATCTGTAAATGCCAATGTACCTCCAAGCACACACAGACATTCTGCATGGGAAAGGGGGAAAAAGTATGCCTATTAGATAAAACTTCTAATACAATGAACAAATGTATTTACTCAATATGGGCTAAAAATAGGAGGATTTCTTTATGCCTTCAGCCTTGCAACATTTTACGGCAACCGTCACAGGAGAAAAATCTGCTGAAAGGTAGAACACATCATGGTTTCCATTATATTTTTCTTTGCAATTCTTGAAGCAGCACATCCTTTAAATGATCTATCCCAATAAATAATCTACCCCAATAAAGCTAAAACTTCAACAGAATACAATACATACAATTGTAAACTGAGAAAAGAAAACTTCTGAATCATTACAAGCTAGCATTGCAAGAAGCTTCAGGTTCTGCATTCACTGCTGCATTTGGCTTTTCACTTTGGAGCAAATAAAGGGCCTGCTGCATACATCCAGCAGAGAAACTCTTATCAAGCAATAAAAGAAGCATTATTCTGTACCATGAGTTCTCCAGAATATTCACCTTAATGCTTTGCTTTCAGCTCTTTAAAAGGCATGAAGTTTGTGTTCAATTTTCATTGGGGATTTTTGTTGTGGTTTTGTTTGTTTGTTGGTTTTGCATTAGTCTGCTCTGCAACTTCAGATTTTTCCTTCTCAAGCAGATGTTTCTTTAGAAATTACAACACAGTATCTTTTAGAAAGTCTCATTTCAGTTCCACCAAGCAGAGACTTGGATTCTTTTAATGTTTCTTTCAGTGGACGCAGTTGATATGCATATCAAAATTAGTTAAATGTTTGTGGGTGTACAACAGGTCCAAAACCATAAATTCATGAGTTTGTTTTGCATTTTAAAGAAATATTTAAACATTTTATAGTAACACTAATTCAAAATTAATGTATTTTTTTGCAATTACGTATCTAATTGATAGTCAGAAGACAGAGCCTACCCTGTCATCAGTGTTCTTATGTCATTTTCCATATGCAAAACTATTGCTATTGGGTATGTCTCCATACCTTCAAAGATCATCAATAAAGTGAAAATGACTACTTTAATCAAGTCTAGATTATAATGATGATTGTGAGGCAGATATATTTCCAGAAACAGCAAATTATTTCAATTACATATTATACAAATCATCTGCTACCACTCCAGTGGCATCAGCACTGCCAGCACCTATCTCCACATGCTCTAGATGGGAATCTAGAAGAAATCTCTCCCCTGTGCCTAAAATCATTGTGAACATCTCCCATTCCTCCCTTCTCAGCAATCTATGTAACCACAATCATCTATTATTATTGTGAACATGGAAAAATGTTCCGGCTTATTTTTCCCCGAAACTAAAGACACCACACCTAAAAGGAATTCCCATCACTTCTCTCACTACCACAAAACCATGTTCTCCTCAAATTCATCACTGGTGAAGAGTCACCACGGTTGCCACACTGTCTCACAAACAAACATGCTTATCCTGAGCAACACTACTACAAAGCAGGATGAAGCACAGCAGAGAAAGTGCTTCTGTTCAACAAAATCAACCATGAAATGAGCTATTCTAGGATTCTAGGAAATTGAGCAAGAATTTGTGCTGTATATAAACACTTCCACTACTTCCTCTCCCTGAATTTGAACCTAAAGTCCTGTGTGCCAACTCCTTTAAAGTGCAAAAAGAGATGACTTACTTTCATCGAATCCTCCAAGAAGCACAACAGACATGCCACTACTGTCATGCCCACAAGCTAGAAAGCTTCAAAACAGCAATAAGAGACACAGAAAAAATGCTTTTATTTTTACTGAATTCTTACAAGGGAATTGATTTTATCACCAATTTCAGCTAGAGATGTTGGGCTAAACAAAAACTTCATACAATTCCTTCTTAGGAATTTTTATATGTCATAAATAATTTGACAAGTAGATATATACTTGAAGAAGTTATTTCTTTTTTAAAATCAACTTTATTAATGGTTGTGAATGGAAAGACTAGCATTCCTTACAGGTCTGTGACAAGGAAGGCCAAAAACATTGGAAGCTTGGAGTTCTAGAGAGATTAAAATAACTGTTTGTCTTATAAGGTTGACCTGTTTTAATTAATATGAGTTGTATAAGGCTTAAGAGGCTGTGCTATACAACAATACACTTATTACACAGTGATACCATATTTATTTTTATTTCCACAATTCTTTCATTCTGTAGCAAATTTTATGCCCTTAGGGTGTCCATAGAAGACTGTAATTGGAAATAACTAATTAAGAATGAATAGAAATATTTTCAAACTGGTACTTGGGTCTATTACAAATTTAATGTGTTTTCTGTAATCTTGCAGATGAGGCTCAGACAGGTCACTGATACAGAAACAATTAATCAAGCAAATGGTACTGAAGACTCAACTTAGTGCTCTGACTGTGCCAAAAAATACTGTGCATACTTCTTATGATTACACACTTTTAAAAATTAAGTGTGGAAGAACTGGAAAATATTCAGCTAAAACAGGCAACGTTAGAGTCATAAGTAACTTTCACCAATAAAAGACTTTAGTAATCAAATTTCAGTACTTAAAACAAGATTTAGAAGCTATCTGATGAATGTCAAAATACCACCTTATACAGTTAAATCTGCCACACATATCACATCAGAGCTCCCAAAATTGGATCACTAAGATATTTTTAAAAGTCCTCAAAATCAAACCAAAAAAGGGGAAAAAAATAAAGGCCAATAACACACACACACCAGAACTTAAAGGTTGATAACTTAACTGGAGAATGAGATTTCATAACCATGTTATACAGAACTATGATGGTAATTTTTTACATCCGAGTTAAAATATTTATATGTAAAGCGGAAGTTCACCAAGCCTCTTAACCAACATTAATGAGGAACTGTTTTT
Organism: Melospiza melodia melodia; assembly: GCF_035770615.1. NCBI lineage: Eukaryota > Metazoa > Chordata > Aves > Passeriformes > Passerellidae > Melospiza > Melospiza melodia. Next base: position 123,867,420 of record NC_086195.1, on the reverse strand, counting down.
CCATTGCTAAAAAACCATTGCATTAAAAAATGAGCAATTCCTCATTTCTGCTTGTTACAGTGACTCTGCAAACAAAAAAGGGCTAACTTCCCTGTCAATTTCCAAATAAGCACTGAGAAAGTAGCACTAAGTAGCCCTCAAATGAGAAAATATGAAGTTATAAACTTGAAAAAACCCTAGCATTTTCATAACAATAACTGGGGAGAGGAGAGAGATATAAAACTGTTGATTCCTGAAAGCACCAGTATATATGGCATTCAGGGACTCCTGCAGATGTACAGAGGGACCCAGATAGACACACACCACAGGGGTTGACAAACACAGGAAATACTTCTGGATGCTCATAACACTTGTGAAATAACCTGCTAGGAACACTGATGCAAGCAAGAACTGGCTTCTCTACATTATGTCTCACTTGGCAATTCTTACTTTCCAAATCTGGTATGCTGAGTGAAAAGTTACTGAAAAGTTTTGCAGACTTCCAGAACCCTTTATTGGGTTCCAGAAGCCCAATAAAGGAGCCATTTAAAAAGACTCTCCTGCAACTCAAACATGTCTGTGAAATGTTATCAAGGTTACTGTCACTTGCCATCACTACCAAAGCTCATCTGTTTCTATTGTTTCTACAGATCTGCAAATACCTCTTCTGTATTCTTGGTGTCCAATCTCCTTTTCAATACACATTTTATTAAACCTTTTTCTTTTGCACCGCATCTGTTCAAAAACCCACACCAAGAGCAGAGCAGAAGTGTCCTCAAGGTTTCTTACGCAGTTGCTCACTAAAGGGAGCAAGACCAGAAACCTGCAAGAAAAGCCTGTATGCAGTGCTGGTTGTGAAGCAAAAGCAGCAAAACCAGCAAAAACATTCAGAAAATCACGGATTCCCATGAAAATGGCACCCTGCTGTTGGATCACACGCTTCAGTCACTAATGGCACGCTGCTGCCTGGGGAGTTGTGCTGCTGCCAGGAAAATGACTTGCAAAGGGATGGAAAAAATGTAGAAGTTTTATTTTGAGTACACAAACAACTGACTTCTCAATTATTTTGGCTTCCTTGAGATAAGGTTTCTGCTTGGCATGACAGAGACGAGCCAGCAGGCATAGATCATCTTTGCTGCAGACGGGGAAACCCGCGGAGTTGCACTCAGAGGCAGCTCTGGGGGTGGTGCTGGCAAACACCCACTCCAACCAAATGGATACGGGAATTCCTTTCCACCCCCCAGCACATGGGAAGAATTATATTACAGAAAATTACAGTTTAAAAGATGCATGCTGGAGGTCTCTTGCTTAGTAAGACTTATTCAAAATGTATAGAAAATACCCTCCCTGCAAAAGAAATACTGTAAAAGGAAACTATTTTAAGCTTCATTATAATGAATGAAGATGAAATTTTAATCACAGGCATAGAAGCTGGCTTTTGCCTTAAGAATAGTTATAATTACCAGATTTCATTCTATATGAGCAAACAGAAGACAGCAATTTGAAATGGCCAAATTACCATTAACGTTTTACTTGCAGTATCACTCAGTCAAGACAAAAAAAGGGAATGAGAAGATGAATCATTTAAAATACTCAATTGGTGGCCTATACACTGTATTTCCATAATTACAACTAGGCCATTGTAGCTGAGTATTCATTAGATCTCACTCAAGAAAGAGATTTAAGAAGACACAAGTAGTATATATCAAACAGAAAAATGACAAAACCAGACATCCATCAATCAAAGAATTACAAGACTCAAAGTTTCTCCAAGTAATTTAAGGAAAGTTAAAAGCCACAGAAAATTCCCTGATCTCAGGACTAAAAGAAGATACAACAGAATAGAGCAAGCGCCTAGAAAGGCAAAGTGAATGGTGTAGAAAAGGCTATTGTTTTGTGAAAAGGCATAGGATGATTCTAAAGTATCTCTTCAGAAAGTACTGGGGGTCATTTGAGATTTTGGGTGAGCTGTTTTTCAGTCCACAAGGAACTGATTTAAAGAACATATGCTAAACAAGCATTAATCAGTGTTTTAACAAGCATCCAACACATTTAGGAGAGCTTCTCCGAACACATTTTAATTAATTTTTTTTTAAATGCCAAAATAAAATGGAAGTTCAAGAAAGCCTTAAGACATTGCTAAGAATGGGCTGATATTTTAAAACATCAAGCTGCCTATTCTAGGTAACCATATGTCCATCAACCTTCCCATCAACCCTGAGCCAAAAAAAATGTAAAGCTGATAGGACTCTATTAATAAAATATTCAAGGGCTGAGATATAATTAATGACAGTCAACAGTTCAGGAAAAATTAGTTTTTAAAAAATTATTTTTTTCAAATAGGCATGACTTAATTCACTGATGAGATTATAAGCTTTTGTGTACAAGACACCAACATAACTGCTGGCATAAAGTTTCATTAGAAAACAGACTGCCAAAGATGAACAACTATTCAGATGATGCATCTTCAACAGCAAACCAGGGGAACTATTAATTAAATAGTTATAGCTCCTACAGGGTCTGCCACAATTTGAGCTATGGCTGGCACTTTTCATATTTATTGAATATAAAAATATAATTCAAGCACCAGTAATTAGGGTGGATAAGCACAAGAGTGGCAGATAGCTACAGGTAATCACATACACAACACACGATGACATCATTTGCATGATAACGATGCTTTCAGATGAATTCTTTTTAACACAAGGAAATGTAATCTATTAAGAAAGAGGCAGGGGAAAGTGCATCTCCATGGGAACAACCATTTGCTTGAGTGACACAGGCATGAAAAGGGGGGGGTGTAGGTACGTCACAGGAAGCAGCTATGAGTCTGCTGTTTCTCTCCTGAGGTTTCACAAGATTCATGATTAATTATTGACAGACTATTAAGTGACATTTTGTTGGGGTTTTTCTTTAAGTTCAGTACCTGATATTTTGGCAGTAGCTTCAAGATCAAAGTCGGAAACAGATTTGCTTTAAGGACTAATACTCATGACCACCATTCCCAACTGGGTAGGTGGGTTAGGAGGTATTTTAATGAGAATTTTCTTGTGATCCTTGGAGAGGTAGACATGGTGATACATTAGACATATTTGTATAAAGAGAACTTAAGAACTTGCTTCACTGGGCGAAGCAAAACTTTCAAAAGCTGTTTCACTAGAGGAAGTGTCAGTCTTGCAATTTGCAAGCCTTTGTTTAAAAAGAAGGAGTGCATTTTTGATGGCCTCTCAAAACAATGGATCCTCTAAGGAAGGACACATGCTCTGTTTGTTCTGAATGGGAAATTACTGTACAGAAAGACAGGAAAGGCTTAAATACTATAGTTTAGTTGAGGACACTGATTCAGGAAAAGTCAAAAACGTTGTACAGATACACGGTACACAGCACATACATGTTTCATTACGGTAAGGAGTTCACAGCAACTAAACTTTTTTAAAAGAATACTCTTAAGCACCAGCCCCTTTGGGTGATAGATATTAAGAATATTCTGAATCCATTTGTGATTAAGGTATGCCTTAGGCAGTTTCTCACTGTCACAGGGTATATGAACTTAAAAGAGCATGAGAGGTGCTTCACACTCTGGATGCTCACCAGGTAAGTGTGGTCACAGCACACAAAGACCAGGCCCCATCATAAGGCACTTTCTGCCTCAGCTGAACAAACACACAGAGAAAACCATTAGAAAGGGAACAAGGAATGTTGTCTGTCTGTTTTGAAGCACTGTTACTTGTCATAACAGTACTTCAGAACTTAAAAACCCATGCAGGTGTGCACAAAGGGCTGAGGCTTGGGAGGTGTGACACCTAGGGATGGTTCAGCCATGAAACTACCAAGCTTTTTTCTCACAGCTTTTCATCACTCACCTCTAGAATGAGGAGAAGCACCCTGCACCATGCAGTTTTGCTAAGACTGAAAATAAACACACACATAGGCTAGGACACACCTCTATTCCTTCACTTAAAGAGATTTCTGTTGGACATAAATAAAAACGTGTTTGCATCAAGCAAATATTGCCCCCATTTTACATGAACACTTGAAATATTATTACAAAGGACTGCAATCCTTTCCTAAGGTACCTTTCAGACAAAATACATACATTATATTTATGTTTTAAACGACATAAATCTATATAAAAGGAGCTTAATGTCACAACTGGGACTTTAATCTTTGAAAAGGCATAATCACATTTCCTGGCACTATAATCAGTATGTTCTAAGAGTATCTGTAGAAAGGACAGTGGTTCTAAATGTTACCATGGTAAATTTTATTATAACCTTGTTTGCCTGCCACCCATCCTCTAGTCCCCAATTTCCATGTGCTTTATGGCAACTCAGTAGTGGAAGACATGGTAATGAAGGAATGCCTAAGAAACAAAGCCTGTTAGAAGCAACACTGGCAAAGGATTATCCTGCATAAGCTATTGCCATGTTATTTTTAAGTGAACCTTTTAACTTTCTAGTAAATCTGATCCCTGAATCCTAATTTTTCTATTGAAGAGTCATTTTGTACAGCAGTCTGCAACTGAATAAATTTTCTCTATATAAGACTTCATAAAACACAGGCAAAAAACCAAAACAAAAGTAAAAGAAAACCCCTCAAAACACTTTTAATGTGCCTGTTTCTGTTTTATTCATAACATCCTGAAATACCACTAGTAGGTCTTCCTGGCATAAAACAACAATTTATCACTGTGTTTATAACCTTTTCTAACCTTTTCTATGCAAAGCCCTTTTTAATCAGTCTACAAAATCAAAGGGAAAAAAAAAACCATTTAACTTGACTTTCAAATACAAGATTTCTTTAAAATACACACAAAATTTTTCAAAGCTAGATTATTTTATGTGTATGATGTGCAAGTTGAAAGTAGAATACATATTTAAGGACTTGGAAGTTTACAGAACATCTCAGACTATAGAAACTTAACTGTATATAGCCAAGCTGTAAAATCCCATTCATAGAGTGATTTAGCTTTGGCTATGATACCTATGCTGAACAATCCAGTCTACATCCTTCATCTTTCAAGGGAGAGGAGTTAGTGTGAAAGGAGAGGATTCAGCAGTTGATTTGTCTATGAAACTCAGTTCTTCAGCCACTGAAAATACAGATCCTTTGAAAACTGGAACAAAAGTAACACCTTTTTCTTCTGGATGTGATGGAAGGAAACATATTGCAGATTTTTACACATGATTCTCCACCCACACCCACTCTCTCTGTCTCTCCCTCCCTCCTTCCCTCCCTCAATCATCTACCCATCATGTCACCTCAAACTAAGCATAAAGACCAAACACACATGTTAAAAAATATTTATATCCACATTTCATTCCCAACCTGAAACTCATCAAGTCTACTAAATTTATTCCAAAATAGAAAAGGACTTACCCAGTGTGTCTTTTAGATTTTTAACCAGAGAACCTTTCTTCAAGCTGTTTTTTCGCTCCACATAATTTGATGGCACATATCCCGTTTTGTTGGCCGCGTTTCTTACCCTCCACCATGTCTTAGAATCATCTAATAGCCAAAGACGCTCATTTTTCTTGATGTCAAGTTCTTGGTCCTGCTGTGCAGTGTAATCCCACTTTGCAATAACAATAACTTCTTCTGTCATCTTTCATGGAGTCCTTCTGCAACAAAATAATAAAACATTATCCTCATAAACTTTGTCATATAATTCTTACTCTTTTTTTCCTTTGAATTCTTCTAAAATAAGTAGGAAAAAGGCTAGGGGAAAATGAGAATGTCATACAGGGAAAACCATCTTAAAAATAAGGGAAATCATAATGACTTTTCTTCGTTTTTCAGCCACTAAAATATGGCAACATCTTGACAGTAAATTCTAGTCATAATGTATTACATTCACGTCTTCCAAATGTATATAAAATATTACATGGATATATATTAACAGAAGCTTATTTATAAAATCTGTTTCATTTTTTCATATAGCATTATAAAAGTATCCCACATGTGGCACTCCAAGCTCTGATCTGAGAAAAAAAATAAAATAGCAGCATTTGAAAAATGCATTTTCCCTCTGCACTAGTTCTGCATCCTCATACTAATCTCACACATATAAGTTTTCTGCATTTAAACAAAGTTGTCCATCTTTATTTAGTAGAAAGTTAAGAAATAATTCAAGAAGCAACGTAACCCAGCAGGGAAATCTACCATCAATAAGAGGGTACTGTCTTTAGCGAGCCTTTGTTCACCGTTTTGTGCAGGCAGCACAAAACTGCCTTTAAGAGCCTTCACTCCCCCTTTGTTCCCAGCAAGATCCCAGCTCAGCACAGTCCTGCACCAGGCATTAGTCAGCAGGGTGGAAAAGAGCACCCACTGGATTTCACTTCTTCCCTACCTGAAACATATCCAGAGTTCCATTAAGACTGAATGAGCTGTCTTTCTCTCACTTACCTGTAAGAACAATGATATTTTTCAAAGCTATTTGTCAGCTGCACAAAGACAGCTGCATGCCTCCACGTTTTCCTACGCATCCCTGCAATTACCAGGAACAATGCGAGGCAGCACAATAGCGTGCAAGGAAAAAGTCCAATACTAGTACCAATGACATTCAAATATGTTATAATGCCAACCAAGACATGTTGATTTTACCTTCTAAACTCTGAGAAGTCACCTAAAATGTTCTAATTGCTGCCGTGCAGGTTGCGGGAGAGGGAATGGAGGAAGAGAGAGGGAGTAGGAGGTGAGAACATATTTGAAAATTAATGTGTCCGATTTTTTTTTTTTTTAATAGAAGTTGTAGATTTCATTTGAACAATAGATTAGTAGAAAAAGGTACAAAAGTACTTCAAACTATTAATGTCCAAAGACTTCTGTAATATTTGACTTTGTTGCCTCGGTCTTGGAAGTCCACAACCCTGTCTTCTCTGATACCTAGTAGTTTATGAGACAGAAAGGTAATTAAAAACCAAGCTTCATTCAGAAATTCTGTTCAGCATGTAAATTACATCACCTATATTCCAAAAGGGTTCCTTCTGTAGTCTGTAAATACACACACAAACACACTTTCCCCTTTAGCTACAGTACAAACTGTGAAAACTGCATGCCAGACAACCCAGCTTATATACTCTAAGAAAAATAACTGGTTTACTTACTTAATCTACAATCATAAAACATAATAGTGGACCCTATTATAAATTAATAGCCTCTTCTTATAATTAATTTTGTTTCCAGGAGATCATCGCATTGGCCTGAGCTACACTTGCTAAACTATTTGATAGCAAAAAAGCTGTGCTTGCCATTTGCTGGCAAACACCAGCAAATTTACTCCTTGTAGCCAAAGCAGACATGATTTTTGAAAATCTGAAGCTGAGTTGAACAGGTTTAAGTTTTCATTTACCAATCAAAAACCAGAAAGAACATACAACAATTAAAACATTATTCAAATATGCATTTGCATTGCTGAGGTCCCCAAGACAAACTTAAAAAGGAGCTATGATGCTTTGAATAGCTGAGAAGCACAATCCTTACAGCTCAAACAGGCTGTGACTTATGCAGAGGAACTGATAGCTTTACAAGAAATAAGTCAGTAACCCATTCAAGCATTTTTTTCCCTTAAAATAATAATCCCATCTGACAATGATAGAGAAGAGTCTGAACTTTGGACCTCAGTCTCCAATAAACTGCCCTGCTTTCTGACTGACATAAAATGGACAGAGAGCCTACAGGTCGATAAGCTGATGTAGCCACAGGGAACTGCAATCAAACATGTTCTGGAGGCTGGTGTTGTCAATATAATCTATCTCTCCAATTTAGTTTGGTTTATTTTATCTCAGCAATTGTAAAATGGTCAATTCTTACTATTCCTGGGGACATGGAGAACATGAAGAAATAGGACATCATCACTGCAGTTGGTTGATGCTGCTGCCACTACATAGGGTCCCCTTCTAAAAAAGGCTATTTTCACAATACAAGCAAGTTAAAATTATCAATATTACAGCATATTAATAATAAAAACCCCACATTAGGAATAATATTTGAGTAGTGACTAGTGGAAAACTATTAAACTCTTCTATATCTCAAAGAAAAAAACAATTTGAATTAAGCCCTTTTGTAAGAGTCATCAAGTATTTCCCCATGGTGTTGGGCAAGGACAGAAGCACAGGAAGAAACTATTTACCAGGGCTGACAACATCAACTGTAGTCCTCTGAAACTATCCAGGACAGGGTGCTCAAACCTACTCAATTTCTTAAATTCCCATTAGTTTAGACATGTAAAACTGTCACTATGCCTGAGAAATGCTGTCATTTCACAAGCAGACCCCTTGCTTGATGCAATTTTGGTAGAAGTATTCTGGAATAGAGAAGCCAAGTTTCCTGAGCATCATGCTCACACATAACCCCTTTCAGTAAAATAGTCTCCAGGTTTTTCTAAATGCTTAGTGGCACAAGCTCTCCTTCCCAAGTGGAGACAGGATTTAGAGTCAAAATGCATAATGTAATTGCAGTTAAACATTTGTCCATTTAAAACTGTGTACATGTGTGTACAATTCAGTTATATTGGGTTATTTTTTTAAATTTTAGCTTTGTTCTTTCTGGGGGAGCAAATTTTGTTTTGTGTTTTGGGGTTGTTTGCTTGTTTTATTTTCTTTGTTTTTAATGTGGGGAAATACATTAAAGTTCTTCAAATTATTTTCTTATAATTACATCATTAGATTGTATCCATCAAGGACAGTATCACAGAATGCTCTGAGCTGGAAGGGACCCACAAGGATCCATCAAGTCCAACTCTGAAGTGAAAGGCCCATACAGGATTGAAGCCACAACCTTGGTATTACCAGCACCACGCTCTCAATATGGCTCTTCCTGTGACATCTGCAGAGCTAAGATTTCCTAGTATGTAAATAAAGACATATTTGTTTCCCAGAAGGGAGGCTGTAGAGGTAATAGCTTTGAAATGCTTCTGCAACACAGCCACGTGCCAAATAAAAGATTATAAGCAGACAACATAACGAGATCTGGGGGAAAATGGAAAGAAAACACAATAACACAACCTCCCAAAGCATCTGAGAGTACTGTAAAAACTTGACACAGACTGAAAGCATGAAATTTCTTCAGTGTACTGCTCACATACTGCAAAATAAAACATACCACAGTTCCCAAAGATTTTAATGGCAACATAAGTTTCCTTCACATCAAGAAAATGAAAATCTGTTACTGCTAAAAGTGTACACCATTTTGGAAAGTTCCTTCCCAAAAAGCTCAAAAGTCCAAGCACTGAAATACTGAGTTGTCTCCTACCTAACAAAACAACATTCCACACTGAAAGCACCACTGAAAAGCTTTGAAATATGGATATAATACAAATCTGCAAGGAACTGCAACAGTCTTTCCTCCATACAATATTGTTTCACATGACCCTGGCTTTTACCTTACCACATCAAGTGGTCATTTACTTCTATGACAATCCAACTTCCAACCTCAAAAACAAAAAAACCCCCGAAAATGAAGACACCACATAAAATGAGAGCAAGCAGGACTCCACAACCCAGACCTTCAAAGGTTAATTCTTGCAATACCAATACACAACTCCAACTCCTTTTAATCCAGCAATTCATTCACTGCTATCAGTCTCAAAAAACTAATTTATTTTGCCAACATTGTATTTTTGCTGAAACGTTAAAACTAATATAGGTGAGATTGAGCTCATGTATTTTCAACCACTTAGTTACTTCAGCTTAGGTTTTGTTAGGAACAGAGTCCTGTCTTCAATGGAAGCTGCCCTACTGCAGCTGAAAATGAAAATTTTTCTACAGAAAATTATCCTCGGGAGAGACAGCAAAACTGAAAAACTGTGCAGCCAAGAAGGCAATGAACAAAAACTCAGCCAAAGGCAAGACAGTTGTGGCTGTACTGAAAGTCTGCTCATACAAGTGAAGAACATTAACTAACCATAGGGCAGAATAAATGCAGATATTGGTGGAATATCTAGTATTGTAGCTTCTGTATGACTTTATGAGGAGAAAGTCCAGAAAGGAAAAGGTTATGTTCAATAAACTATCAACAATCCAACCACTTAGCAATGACAGGAAAAACAAACTAAACAAAGAAACACTGATGCCATTTTGAAGCCTTCCTAAAACTGAACCATACAAGTAATATTTGAGATGATGGAAATTTAAAGATAGAGGAACTTAAGAGAATTTGCTCCAACAACCTTGTAAATCTACTAGTGATTCTTCATGTGAAAGACTGGTGTCTTTCAGTTGGTGTCATTTTAAATACCAAAATACAAAGAATTGTTATGCAGATCCCATTCTCTTTTTACCAGGCTGGATTCCAATCCTCTCTCTCCCCCTTCCCATATAGGACCAACCTATTTCTCCCACAATGACCAATAGGAAAGGACTCTTATCTTAGCATGCCAACCAAACTGCAGTCTTCTCCTATAGACTGACACAAGTCAACACCCCATCCAGTTTAATGCCCTAGTCCAGTGGGTAGAAAGGCAGCATCTTTTCTTGGCCTCAAGAAGAAGGCTCACAGTTATGTCAGGGTTAGTTAGGACAGTACTAACAGAAGGTAAACACGTAGTGAGAAAGGAAGCAGTTGCTCTCCTTGTTCACAATTTGTTTTGCAAAAAGGAACATCACTGAAAAGTGATTGACAGTAATGCTTGAAATGTAATCCCTCACCAAGGGAACAAGCAAAAATTCTAATAATAGGCAGTGACAATTGATATAACAGACTGTTCTGGAACTGGATGTCTTCTTAAGACACACGGAAAGAAAGGGACAGAATTGATACAGAGGCTTTTACATGACACTGATGGACATAAACCATCTAATTGCTATACAATATTAAGTAAAACAGAATTACTACATGATATTTAGCTAATTACATGGGAAGAATAGCAAACTACCTAATGATATATCATGTTTTTTTCTAAGATTGAAAGGCTGAACAACCTTTACTCCTGTCCCCAAACTCTGAAAAATCAAAATGTGTTTTGAACCATGCAGCATCTGTTGCTGACAAGCTGGTTATCTAGTGCACAACTGTTTAATTGCTCATAAGCTATGGCAAATAGGCAATATCTGGTCCTCTAAAGTAACATAGATGCTGAAAATAAATTTTTAAAAGGCTGTGTTCATACAGACTTGTTTCATAGTACCTGGATATGCTTATTGTATTCTGCAATTAATAGCTTCTGTTAGATCACTTCATCTGAAGTACACTCTAAATCTGAAGCTTTCTTGTTTATGATAATGCAATCTCTGGTAAACCTGCCCACACTTTCAGGAAATTTGAAGTTTTGTTTTCACCTACAGCTTTTTCTTTGTTGCATGAGTCAGTGTGTGGTTAGTTTTTTTAAATCAGCCGAGATGAATAGTTTTGACATACAGAAAGATTTTAAAAAAACCACATCTTTACATTTGAAATTGTTTTGTTTGGTTCTTCAGGACCAGTAAAACACTAACACAAATACAGAACTCAGAAGGTATTAAAAAGAACCAGTAATGTGAATTCAAATAAACACTGGTGAAAAAGAATACACCTTTTGGATATATTTTAGCTATCTCCAGTAGAAACAGGAAAATATCACCTCCTTCATTCAAAGGCCAAAGATAACCTAAACCAAGGAAGACATATTTCTAATGATTGCTACAAGAAAATCTCAAAATGCAGAAGTCTAAAAAGTGAAAACAAACTGACCCAAATTATTACCAGTTGTTATAATTATAACCTTTGTTTTAACTAGTAAAACCCTTTGCATGCTTTGTTACTTGAGCTACTTGCTGGTGCTTGGACAAATAGAGATGGAACACATAAAGACCACTTTGTATACCTGCTTAACACTTTAATACTTCATATAATGCGTGTCAACTCATCCCAAGAGACACATTTCTTTGGAAAGAGGTCACTGCATCAGACTACTCTCTCTCTTTTTTAAAGGAAGTTAACTAAATAGATGTAGTGAACAAGCATTCATCACCCAGCTATGTGGTTCTGAGGTGTCAAACACATACCTGAGCAAAAACACCCCCCACATCCAGGCAACCTAAAATAGTCGACTGTTTTAGCACAAGCTTGACAATTAATTTGGGGGATTTCACTATTAGGTCTCATTAGGATGCATTGATTACAGAACTAAAAGTGATAGCTGAGTAAGTGCAAGTAATTATTATCTAATTTACTTTGATGTGCAAACTGAAGACACAGTCACAATCAATAGATGCTGCTGTCTGTATTTTAGGGGATCAGATTTCCAAAGCTGAAAACAAAGATGAGTGGAAGGCTGTAAAAAATAAATGTGAACAAAGATGTAAATAAATTCATCCACTGCAAAGGAGGAATGTTCTATTACAATTTGCAACCTACTCTCACAATTTAGCATTTACCAAAGAAGAACTGGTTAAAAAATAATCTGTTAAAAAAGTGAAATAAAAAGCTCTAGAGGTTTTCTGTGTCCCCTCACCCTGGTCCTTTCCATGAAAAGAAAAATCTGACAGCAATAAGCTCAAGTCCAGAAATGCACACTGAAAGTATTGAAAGAAGTAAAATTCAGCTCATCAAGAACTATAAAAAAGGCATTAAAACTGCCTTGGAATAATTTAAATATTAGCAAAAGTATAAGTACAGAATTAGATAGAATATCAAGCTGACTGTACATGATGCAGGAAAAAAAGGTTTAATACTTATTTCTACATATGGGATTAATTTTCAGAGACAACCATTTTCTTCTTTGTCATTAACTAGCACATAAAAGAAATAAGAAAAATTAAAACACTTTTAAGATATCAGAAACATCCACAAAGCTATTACAACTTTAGCTATTCCCTAAATTTCTTTTCTCCACTTCTTTTGAGATCCTGGTTTAGGTCTACCCATCCACCCAAGCTGGACAGATTTATCAATCAGCTGAGGGATAATAGCCCCAGCCACAATGCAGGAGTGACCCAAAGGCAGGCTCAGTAGGTGCCATGAGCTTTCCTGGCAGCACTGAGACATTTGTTCTAAAGCACAAAAAATGCTTGGTTTCCTTTCAAGTCACTTAGGGGTAAAAAAACCAACCAGAAAGGCATAATTATAAAAGAAAGGGTGAGGGTGATCCAGGCTGGTGCAACACTTAATGGCACCAGAGGTGCTACAGCCCGTGCACCCAGGCAGGAAGCCCTGCCACAGTCTCCTTCTACAGGCACACAAAGGATGGGGCTTTTAGATAATATTTCTTGTTACCATAATCAGATGGTATATCTCCAAAAAAGGTGAAGGATCATTCATAATTAACCAGCAGTTTAAAGCTGTACTAACCAGACCTTGCTACCTACACACCTCAGACCCTGTCCCCTTGGTGTGGCCAGCCACTGTTCACGGGCACAGTGGTGCGAGGGCTGCAGTTTGTTCCTGCAGCCAAATGCCTGTGACAGCTGCCAGGCAAGGTTGGCCTCTCCTGGCCCCACAAGAGATCTGATAAGCCAATCTCTAATACAGCTGCAGCTACACACCGGCACCTTGTATCTCGCATTGCAGAACAACTGAAAACAGGAAACCTCAAGAATAGTTTAGTGGTAACGAATTTCTGCACAGCTCCAATAGAGCACAGAGCTTAAACACTTTTTTTGTCTTGTAAGTGGCTTAGGAGTCTTTTAAAAAGGCCGACAGAGAAATAAAGGAGAATATATGTTAGAAACACCCAGAAATACATCTTTCCTGCTAAGGAGTCAGTACAGCATTTTACCATTCAACAAGAACAAAATCTTTGTGTGTTTATCTAACAATGTATAAAAAGATGTTAGTAAGAAAATTTCTCATCCAAAGCTTTCATGATGTCTGTCACAGGAATGAGTCTGCTCAGGTGAAATAAGCAAGCAGGACTGCTTCAAATGTAAACTCAATATTTAAGGAAAAGGAATGGTGTTAAACAAAAAGGTTGCATCTCCTGAGCAAGATCCACTTATGTTTTGCTTGCAGTCCAGATTCTTAGTGATTCAATATCTGATGGTTGTAGGTTTTTCCAGCTCTCTAAGCTCCACTTCAGCAGGAAGGTGTAGCACAAGTGTCTATTGTACAAGACTGGTGGGGATGCCCTCAAAAGAAGGGGCTGCCAAGCACAATGAGGGCAGTGAGGGCAATTTTCCAGCTCACATTTTTCTTCCTTTCTTGAAAGCCAAAGTCACCTCACAGTCACAGCTGCCCACTGTTCAGACTAATACAGATTCATAATTTGAGGCACACTATGTCAAAAGCTGAAAGAAGAAACAAAACACAAGACTTTGGAAAATATCAAATAGGAATAAAATTGCTAATGGTTACGTGAGAACGTGGCTTCACCAAATGCAAGTCTTACCTGAACAACTTGATGGAGCGACTACAACTGTGGATAAGGGAAAGGATACAGATGTTGTCTGTACACAGTCCCTCACAACAGCCTTCCTTCTTTCTACATTGGCGAGATATGGATTTGATGCACAGATTACTCAGTGGATGAGGAATTGGCTCGATGTCACATCCAGAGGGTATTTGGACATTGATCAATGGCTCAGTGTCTAGACAGAGATCAGAGGCAAGTGGAGTCCATACTGGGATCAGCACTGTTCAATGTCTTCATCAGAGACACAGATGGGGGAATTGAGCACATCCTCAGCAAGTCTACACATAACACCAAACTACGGCTGACAAAACTGAAGGAGGGGTTGTCATCCAGAGGCACAAGGACAAGCTCAAGAACTGGGCCCATGCTCACCTGAGGAGGTTCACAAGGGCCAAGTACAAGGTACTATGCCTGAGTCAGGGCCACTCCATATCAGTACAGGCTGGGGAATGCAGGGATTGAGAGCAACCCCTATAGAGAAGGACTGTGGAGCATTGGTAGATGAAAGCCTGGACATGACCCAGCAATGTCTACTTGCAGCCCAGAAATCCAACTGCATCTTGGGCTGTATCAAAAGCAGCACGACCAGCAGGTCAAAGGTGAGGGTGATCCAGGCTGGTGCAACACTTAATGGCACCAGAGGTGTTCTGCCCCTTGAGTCTGCTGTGGTGAGACCCCACCCGGAGTACTGCATCCAGATCCGGGGCCTCAGCACAGAAAGACCTGTTGGAGCAGGTCCAGAGGAGGGCCACCAAGATGATCAGTGGGCTCAAGCACCTCTTCTATGAAGACGGGCTCAGAGAGTTGGGGTTGCTCAGCCTGGAGAAGAGATGACCTTATAGAATCTTCTAGTGCATAAAGGGGGCCTACGAGAAAGATGGGGACAGACATTTTAGCATGGCCTATTGGGATAGGACAAGGGGAAATGGTTTCAAACTAAAAGACAGTAGATTTAGACTAGATATAAGAAAGAGTATTTTTTTTTCTACTATGAGAGTGGTGAAACACTGGAACAGGTAGCCCAGAGGCGTGGTAGATGCTCCATCCCTGAAAATATTCAAGGTCAGATTAGAAACGGCTCTGAGCAGCCTGATCTACGTGAAGATGTCCCTCCTCACTGCAGGAGAGGGTGGACTAGATGACCTTTAGAGGTCCCTTCCATCCCTAAATATTCTATGAAAACTAACAGACACTTTGGGCTGCTAACTTCTCTGGTGGTACAAAGAGAAAGCCATCCAGACTATGAGGCAGGCTGCTGCAACATCAGAACACAAATCTAAGTTCTGGCCTACTAATCATGCAATACCACTCTAATTTTATGCACTCTTGTTTTATGTCGTGACTTTCACACAAGCTAACCCTCCCAGTTCAATATTTTTTTAAGATTTTCATTAGTAATACTGCTATACCACAAAATTTCCTCATCTGGTGCAGTTCAAGAAACAAATGCTTAATCAATGCAGACTTTAAAACACATAATACTAAGTATAATCTTTTCTATTTATGTGATAAGTGCTCTGCTGTTTCAGGATGCTGAGTTTTTTAAAGTCTTTTGATGTTTTACTTGAAAAGGATATTTCTATAGCCTTTTTTGGAACAGTATGACTGTTATAAAGTAGGCAGTGTTCGTTTTCAGCTTCTGAAAGATGATTTAAATTTAAAGTTCTATTTCAAAGGGCAAAAAGCTGGTATTCTACAGGAACAAGTTTCTATTATAGCAGCTCACGTTACAGTTACACAGTACTAGCTACAAGCATTATAACTTACCTATGCTTAGAAGATAAATAGCGATAGTAATAGAAATTAAAGAGAAAACACTTCATCACGTCTTTAACTAAGCTTAGTATAGTCACCAACAGACAGAGCAAAGGGCTTGTGAGAAAACTCTAGCTCAAATCTTTCCATAAATGTGGGATGACAACCTTATAAGGGATTAAGAAAACCAAACAAACATGTTTCAGTTTGTTTGGGATGTGTGATGTTTTTAAGAAATGTGTATCTGTATGTCATTCAGAAAATAGGACAAAGATTAACAGACAGTACTGGCAACCTTCTAGAGACCAAGCAAAAAACCCAAAAAACAACAAGAGGATTTTTACAGTAAGATGAATTTTACTGTTTTATCTCTGACTGTACTTTTGGAAGAAGGTATTTCCTTCCATCTTGAAGACTGTACATCTTTCCATGCCCTTTTATCATATACTTACTAGAAAACACAGGGAATGTGAACTGTCATCTTTGCTTTTTTTAATTTGTTGAAAGATGAGAAGAAAAAAAAAAGTCTGAATATAAAGCAACTCCAACAACAGACAGTTGGCTAATATCCCTCCTCTTGGCCAGCCCTTCCTCCAGCCTTTGCCCTCCCTGTGCTTGTGCCATCTGCCCTCAAGCTCCCTTTCCTGCACCTGCTGCTGCAATCCCCAGCAGCAGGCAGGGCTCAGGCAAGTACAGGCAGCAGCTGCAAGGTTTTTTTTCTGCCTCCGTCAGCAGCTTAATGCAAATGCAGTGACTGTGAATGACCCAACCCGCGGTGCCTTTTTCCACTATTAGTGCAAAAAGTCTTCCTGCTTTATTTTGAAGGCAACCAAGAGCAATGGTACATTCTAGACAGCAGTGGGAATACCCAGATTGCGCAGAGAGTGTATCTTCAGACCTTTTGACTACAGACAACATGAGACAAACAGAAAAGTGGCAGCTTTTTTGGTCCATTTTTCTTGGCTGCAGAGTTAACACAACAAAATCTCAGACTGCCTCACATTTAGATATAGCAAGAGGGCCAGAAAAGACCTTTGACTCATCTTTTCCTGAATTCTTTTAAAAGCAGTTCCAGAAAAAATGATGCAGTTAATAAACTCTGTAGCCCCACAGAAAACTTTTGGAAAGGACACCTCATCTCACCTCTAAATCAGCAGCAATGATTAATGACCATATCTCTGCACTGGTTTATGGGTGTTTCAGTGCTTCTACAAAGTCAGAGACACAGATTAGCTTAATGTTTGTTGCTGTTGCACTGGATGGCTCTCTCTCCACTTCTCCCAGCAGACAGCATTTAAGTTCCCCTCTCTATTCAGAAGCACATGAAACAAAAAGCAAACAAGATAAAAGAGAAGGGAAAGTCCAGGAAGAATAAAACATACCCTAGGTGTCTACATAAGACAAAATTACAAACCATTTCACACCTAACAAGCTCTCCACAGCTCTTTACAAAAACAGAGTAGGAGGGAGCCAAGCACACAACGTCAGAAAAAAAGTCCAGACGCTCTACTGAGAGGACATTTAGGTAAACTTAGCTATGTGACAGACTGGTGATCCATGCTCTGTGAAAGAAGAAATTAAGTATACTCCTGTTCACAGACTTTCATCCTTACTATCAGTAAACCTTCCTTCTCAAAATTAAACCAGCCAGCCACTCAGGACATGGTGAACACCATGAGATTTTATAAAGGAGACATCCTTGAATTTCTTTCAAGATTCCAAATAATAAACTGTGTGAAAGATTTGCTTCCACTGCTGCTTCTTTTCCCATAGCTCAAACATTCAATGGTCTGTAGGAGTTATACTTCACTGGAAGCATTAGTACATTTCTGTATTGTATAAACAAAGAACAGTCCTCAGACATAAGAAGTTTAACCTTGATCTCACACAGAAGGACAAAGCTCAGAATCACTGTGGATTGCTACGTTTCACTGCTAATCCCTTGAAACACCGCTACCTACTTTTCAAGGGATTTCACTTTAAACTGTCTATAAAATGCTGAAAATAAAACTGAACTGCTGACCTTCTGTTCCCCAATGGAAAAATCATATATTCACTTTTTAACTAGAAAGAAGAGATGTTTGTTCAGTTCAAAAACCCATTTATTTCCGAAGTTTTTAAAGGGAAAAAAAAAGAATATATTGGCCATTCCTAGACAACATTCACTCTATAGTCTTAAGCGATTTATCATTTGCTTTTCTAAAAATTGCCCCATCAATCTACCTCACAACAGTAGGAAAATGAGAAAACTATTTTGTTACAACAATTTTTAAACTTTCTAGTCCACAGAGTACTAATTAATTTAAAGGTCCTGTAAACCGTGGCAACTAGAGACTCTGCTCCTGTAAACTTTCCAGTTTACTGTCATTTTGAATGCCAAATAAATTCTTAGATTCCTGGATTTTCTTTACAGGTCACCTGGACCAAAATTTTTACCCAATATGAAAGGGTGCATGTAGAAGTGGGGGGAAAAAAGGATACTCCTCAATATAAATCTCAAGACAAAGTTCCAAAGCTGAATTGTGGTTAATGAACACTTATTTCTCATATCTAGGAGAGTTTCTCAGGCAGAAATCTACTTTTTAGAAGCAAGGTTTTTGAATGGTATAGGTAAAAATAATCACTGGACATAAGATATCATTCTTGATTCTGTGCTTATGGATGTAACCAAACAGGCAGCTTGAAAGATGCAGTGTCAGATTTCATTAAGAGACAGCTAACACTATTAAATTTATACCTGTATAAATCTGTACATCTTCCTGAAAATGACTGGAACACGAGATAGTTACTCAGGAAGCTATGCTTTTAATTTCCTGATAGGACATGCAGCCAGTGAAAGCACAATTTAAATAAAGAAACACTCCTGGATCTTTTATGAGATGCGAGTGAATGCTGCAGCTTCACGAGTCTTTCGTCAGTCACGCTGACTGCCGTGCTAACCAAGAAAGTGTAAGCCTAGGTAAGAAATGGCAATCCCAGTCTCCCCTTAAATTTACTTTTTCTTCCATCTAACAGCACTTCAGAGTCAATACAAGGAATCCTCTCACTGCTACCAAAGCACAAATGCAGAGGAAACACTAACCCTCAAACTTTCCTAAACAAACAGGTTCAAAATGACTTGTGTCCTATAACTTTGAAAGAATGCTGTAAATTTAAAACCAAGACCAAATTTTTGGTCTGGATTGTTGGTAGCATTCATTTCTTTCAATCCAATTATTTCTTGAATATCTTCCTTCAGTTTAAATGAGGACCTCTTCCAAAAACTTGTACTTGTGAGTGCTCTGCTACACAATTACAACAGCTAGCTATTGCTAATTCCTCAGTTGATGGAGAGGGACACAAAGCCAAGAGAGAAACACCTTTCAGAGAAGAGGGAAGAGGATGAAAGAGGATTTTCTAAAACCCTTCTTCTAAAACCCCAGGAGTGCTCCAGAGAACACATGCTTCTGTAAGTACGTTAGGAGGATGCTCCTTATTCTGAGCTCTTATGTTGCAGTTCAGGTGCCAGCTGCTCTAAGGAGGCTTACAGACAACCTCAAAACTTGTTCCACTGCTATTAGGCCAACACAATTTTCCACTGCACCAGATCTGCTGCTCAAAAGGATAAGCTTTTGAAAGTAAATTTTCACTGCAGGAATATCTGACTTTTTCCACAGAAACAGTTACCCAAAAGCAAAAATAAGCAATTAGAGAAGTCTGCATTTATAAGAGCAAAATATACATTCAAGAGAGAACAACACTGCCTTGTGATGCCAGACTGTCATCGTCCTTCATTTCTACTCTCACCTTCAGTGCTTGAACAAAATGGAGTACTACCAAATGCCTTTATATCTCTTCCTATTATTTTTATCTTCTGTGAAATTTCTCCAAAGCTTGCTTTTCCTGAATAAAACCTCCCTGCAATAACTTGGTTCAAAATTAAACATTTGGTTTTGGCTGCTACATCACATTCCCTTTGATCCAGAAATGCTATGTACTCTTGCACTGATGAGACATTCTACCCTCACACGCTCCCAGACACATTTTCTTCCCTATTCCTGCCAGATAACAATAAAATGCATCAACAAAAATGAAAGGGATATAAATGATTTCCAAACATGGACAGAGATTGTGAGGATTAACATCTGTACAAGAAGAAAGATTAAATAAAGGCAAAGACAAATTCAAAACCACAGGTCTGAAATGTGGACCTTTAACCACAGAGTTCTTGTTCCTTCCAGATTAGTACAAATTAAAAAATTTATACAGCTACTGATTTTCAATAAAAATGACTATGCCATTGCTCTCACACACCTGTTCAGCTGGAAGCCATACAAAATACTACAGTAATACAAGATGCTGTCAAGTGCTAAGCATTACTTGTACTCAATATGCAAAAGTGACAGACCACAACCCTGTTAAAAGTAACGGCACAGCAGAAGTAGGCAATTTCTTCATTATCTAACTCAGACCTCATTCAAACAAGACAACAGTGTTACCAAATCTGGATCAAGCCTCAAGGAAAGGTGTTCTGGCAAAAACCAACACACAAATACTGGAAGCTGTAGCACAGTGCATTAACGGAGCAGCAGGTTACAACCCCATGATTAAACAAAAATAGGAGCCAGTATGTAAAAAATCACAAATCACCTCAAGGTAACAGAGAATAAAATTGAATATAGAAAAAATAGACAAAAAAAATAATAGGAACAAGTAGGAAGATATACTCATCCCTTCCTTCTCTGCACCCCAGGAAGAACTTACAGAAAAGACATCCCTTTTCCTTTCCTCTACTATACAATCCCTGACTGTTTCAAGTGAGTAATACCAAGCATTTTTACTTTATTTGTTCTTTAGCTTCTTGCAAAATAAAGTCTGAGGAACAGGTCTTGTTCTGTATTGTTATTTGAGTTCAAAAAATTCCACGTTGAAACCAAACTATAGTCTGTAAAGCTAAGCAGCACTATGTAATTTTATCAATTATTGCCCTCAGTTTTGTTTCTCTTATTTTCAAGAATTTTTCAGGATTAGTTAGGGTATTGACTAAGGATGTGGAAATTCCAAAATGCCCAGCCACCCACCTACAGGCCAGAATCTTTAGCTGACCAGTGACCTACTTCGTGCTGTCCTTTTTCTCCCCTTGTCCTAAACCCCAGGCAGGAAGCAGGTCACAACAACCAGCAGGCTTAAGATCTCACTGCCACCACTTTTTTTCCTGAGGAATACAAAGCAGCAGTAGCTCTTCAGACAATGGACATAAGCCCAGCACACAAATGGGACACCCCCATTTTGGCCACATAATGATGTGTGAGCAGTCACATGGAAGAAGACTTACAGCTCACGACTTCCTGAAGTTTCAGTACCTCACTGCAGTCAGAAAGTATGTTACAGCAGCCATGCATCCAAAGAGTGCCTGAAGTGCAAGTCAGCAGCTGAGAATGCCAGCTTCCATCATCCCTTTGACAGTAAATTCAAATTCTATGGAGCACAATTGTCAAAGCCTTGCTTATGAGGTAGTTTCAAAATCAATTTTAAAAACACAGATACAAGCTTTGTAGTTCTAGTCCAAACATTCAAGCAAACTCATGCACATCAACACTCTTTCATTTTGAGATAAATCTTTCCCATCCCCACGCATCCTGATCTTCACCATCATAAACCAGCCCTCTACCCAGCAATAATGGAACAGACCTTTCCAGACCCCATGCAAATCTAAGGCTGGCAAAAAATACCCTTCAGTAATCTTCAGGGAGAACTAAGCAAGGAAAACTAATACTCTGACTGTTTAATCTTGAAAAGCAAATTCAGAGATCAAATATAAAGAGAAGTCTAACCCTCATTCAACAGCATTTTTGGGGCTGGTATGTGATAACCTGAGAACTAATGGTATGAGACAACTGAGCTTATCAGGGAATGTGCTAAGAGCTGAGGATTTTGGTGCAAGACAGAGAATTCAAAATCACTCTCTTGGGAAAATTTGGATCCCTCAACACCCTGCCGCTTCAGGGAAATAATCTCTCTGACATCACCTGCTGTAGCTGCTTGCATAAGGCACATTTCTAGCTCATATACATGAACACGTCTGATGGTATTGTACATTAAAAAAAAAAAAATCAGGCTACTGGTAGATTTTAAATATTAATAGGAAAAAGTGGAACAAGCAGTCACAAGGAAAAGGTGTGCTACAAAACTTCAAGGACCCAAACCAGTAAGGAAAAAAACAGTCTGAGTGGCAACAACAGTACCTGGAAGGATTACGCATAAAGCTGCTGAATCAAAAATCAGGAGAAGGATCATTTAAAAGAAAGGTGGGGGGATAAAAGAGAGGATGGAGCAGGTAGAAAATAGGCTACACCGAGGCTCTACTGCTGGGAACAACTAAGCAGCTGACACAAACAACAGCCTCCAAAATAAGGAGGGATGAGGGCTGCAGGCGATCCCTGAAACAAAAGGGTGTGAAAAGACAGCACAAAGGAAAGTGGGGCTTCAGTCCACAAGACGGCAAGGAGCCTGTGATGTCTTAAAGTAAGGCTCTCAAAATCAGGGAAAGGAAAAAAGAAGTGTAAAAGGTTTGCATCTGTATGCATGGTATTCTGTGCTTTGCATTGCTACTGGCTTAAAAAATAAACAGGACAAGCTCATTTTCTCAGTTCTCTCTGCTTAGTACAATTGAAGCTCTGTTACTACAGTGCAAAGAGTAATTGTAATCCAAGATTAATTAGCCAAATTATTAGAAACGAAATTCCACAAGAAATATACCACACTAGCTTTTAAATATTCCTCCCTTCTGTGAAATTCACCAACTTCAACATCCAGATGACACACCAAACCATTTGGCTTAGAAAAACTGACAAGCTGGATGACAAGACAAAGCCCATATTGGTTATCATATACCAAAACTACTTCCATCATAAAATAAATGTGGTCATTGTTATATTTTTACATAAATTAATTTTCCTGCATTGATGAAAGCTGAACAGTGTTCTCTGATGAGGAATCCATATGGACTGCAGTTAAAGCACATTGCAAAGGACATTTGTGGACGGTTACAGGTATACTGCTGATACCTACAATCATGAGTTGCACCTGAAACTATCAGAACTGGAAAAATATAGACAACTGATTCTTAACTTTCATATTATTACTAAATTAAAACATGCCCCTAGTTCAAGTAGAGCTACAATTACTACAAAGAGAAACAAGAAAAAAAAAAGTAGGAAAGAAAAATCTAAAAAAAGAAATACTAAAATAATGTAATTTAGGGAAGATCAATTTATTTGAAGTGCATACCTGTGGTAATGGAAGTGTAACAGTGGGCTGAAAGTGTTCTTCCCCACCATCTCAATTATAGGTTAGAAAGTATTATGCCACTCGCATAACATAATAAGCAGTATTCTATAAATTCATTTATTGTACTAAATGTCTGTAAATATATTTAAGTAACACTGAAGTTGCATTCAAAGTCT
Source organism: Melospiza melodia melodia (assembly GCF_035770615.1). Lineage (NCBI taxonomy): Eukaryota > Metazoa > Chordata > Aves > Passeriformes > Passerellidae > Melospiza > Melospiza melodia. The sequence goes on along the minus strand of NC_086195.1, from coordinate 123,843,915 downwards.
AACAATCACTTTGGGCACCTGAGATAATTGGCATAATTACAGGAATATTTTTTTAAGAGAAAGGAATCCAGACATCCACTCAGCACATACCTTTCATTCTCTTCATAACTGTCAGAATCAAAGTTTCCCACAACTAACTCATATGAAACACTGAGAACAGGTATCATTTTCCTTGGGTTAAAAAACATCCAAAATCAACAACTACAAACATGCTGGATCACAGAAAAATACCAAAAAATATTCTGATACAGTATCACAAACAGCTCCAACAAGTTGAAATGTCTGTGGTGCTTCTTCCTCTCAAACAGAGGAGGAGGCTCAATCAGTCAGAAACTTTGTGCAGGTCCCCAGTCTCAAAATGTGAGGAGCTCATCTCTATCATGGTTGCTCTGAGAATCTTTACAGACAAGGATTTCTGTTCTATGTGGTACTGCAGCCTTTGACAAATCTGCTGAGTATGAAGACATCGATAATTTTGTTCATACCAGTTTGATTCTCATCTAACAATCTCCCTCTCATATACAGAGGTAACTCTAAAGAACCAATCATTCCATATGAGTGTATCAAGTGTCAAAAAAATCACAGAACGTTTCCCAAAGGATTTTAATCTAAAATACAAAATGCTCAATGCGCATATCAATACTGAAATCACTTTTCAAAATATTTTGTTGTGAAAATACCACATAAGATCTCGGTTTTGATTCTATTACTGCAAGTGAATCAGGGACAAGTTCACAAGTACAGAATACCACTACATAAAATATGATGTTAGAGGAGAGGGAGAGGAAAGCAAACTGAAAAAAGCCAGCTTGCCCAGCTACATAAAAGCCACGCGGCAGACCTTGATAACCACAACAAAATCCTCTAAGGATACATGATTGCCTGCAGTTTGGTGAAGTTTGAGGGCTTGGAGCGTAATTTCTGAAAATTTACTTTGTTGCCAATTTCATTTCCTTTTCAAAGGGCAAAAGGTGTACTACATACTGGTTCAACAAAGCATTACGTAAGTAGGCTTTACTGAACTTAGACCTACACATTCATTTCCCTTTGGGAACAACATTAGAATGCTCCAGGTTTTGCATGAATACAGTCCAGCAGAAACAAGCCCACAAGTGATGGAAAAAGGCACAAAATATTAATACGGTTAGATTTAATTTTGTTACTGAAATTGAGTGTGGTCCAGTCATACACAGTGAATGTCCCGAGTACTCATTCTTCAATAAAAAAGGAGAAAAAAAAAGATACAAAAGGAGAGATATTCCTTGCACACCCCACCAAATGACATGTCCAGGTAGTGCTTCCTCGACGCCTTTCAGTGAGCTGTTATCTATTTACTGCCTCTTGACAAAACACATAAAACTTTCACCTGATACAAAGAACTCCACTTTGGGCATGTTTGGTTACCCTTCACATTTACTGCATTAAAGAGCAAAAGAAAAATTGCTCAATATGCTGTATATCACAGCAACTAGCTCAAGAAATAAACATGACTAAGTACATGACCAGGACTTCAGACACCTATTTCCTTTAAGTGAGCAGTGGAGTACTTTTAAAATTATTTTCACTGAATATTTAACTTAAAACTATTATAAAAAAGGACAAGTAAGAGATTCCAAAGATAAAGCTCTGTGTTTTACATTACACATTTGAAATAAATACATAATGTAGTCCATAGCCAAAAATATACTGGCTTAATTTTGAGAAGAAATTATTGCAGAAAAATAATTTTACAATGACTAAGTCAAAAGCTTGATTAATCATTTGCTTTACGACTGTGTTTTTATTTTGTTTTCACATTTACAGTTCTTTCAAGAATATTTTGACTTTGCTACTTATCCATCATAGAAAAATTATTAAAGAAAACTAATTCAAAAGGTTTCTTACTATCAGTCTTTAAACACCTAAGTGCTCAAGGTTACACTGATCTGTTAGAAAAGCCTGGGTTACAAATTTTTTCCAGTACATTTAAAGACATATGTCAGATAATTTGAAAATATAGTGCAAAAGCCCACTATCTCAGTATTACTTCAGAATTTCCTTTTCAGTTTAAAGGAAAATCAATCATTTGCAAAAGCATACGGAGACATTATAGTTAAGACTGGATTGCATTTTTAATTCTAAATGGTTCACCTTCATTTTATTGAATAAATAAATCTAAATTCAACATCTCATAACAATAAATTAGGTATTTAATAGAACTCACAGCAAATATCAAGGCACACAACAACTTAATTTATTGCTTTCCATTTGTAGGTTCCAAAATGTCAATAACTGGACTTCATAACTTCCCCCTGAAGAAGGCAACATTTTTTTTAAACAGAGAATTTGAGTAAGAAGTAAGAAATCCACATGGTAAAGTACTGAATAAAGCCAAGATTCCATGCTGCGATACTACAACGCTGAATGCTTATTCAGTGTTCTACCATTTTACTTCTATTTTTTGGTACAGCAGTAATGTTAATAAATTCCTACTAAGCCACAGAGACCAACTACAGCTACTAGAAACCGACAATAGTGTACACAAATTAAAAGAAAAAGGCCAGCCAAACTCTATCACAAAAAGATGTTCTACAGCACATCAGCTTCATTAGACTATTTCAGGTCCTCAGTCAGCCTAGGAAGATGCTCTCTATATACTAAATGCAATTCTCTTCTGCTCTCACACAAAACATGAAAACCTTCTTTACACCCAATACTTTCAACACTGTCAAAGCTATTACTTAGTTTTTAGAATTCAACCAAAGAATAATACAAAGCCTGCCCTGCCATGGTTTATGGATGACTGCTTCTCCTCCACACTTCCCACACCATCATGTTGTGCTTTCAGGCAGCACCTTCAGGGGAAAACATCCCAAGTCAAAACAGAGAGTAGCAGGATACAGCAGTCATAAAGCAGTGGAAGCAATATCTAGTTCTCAATTAACAGTCTGAACCTATCACTTTTTCTTGGATTTTTTTTTCTGAATGTAAGAACTAGAACCAATTTGCCCCAGATCATGGACAGAAAAAGACAGGCAATTTAATAATTCATCCAGCAGTTGAAAAATTCGAAAAATCACAACTACACTGTTAGTACATAAAAGCCAAAACCAAGCAATACCTCTAGTTCACTTGTTACCTTAAGTTATGAAAATAACCACCAAACTTGAACCACTCACCTTTGACACACTGTTAAAAGGATCCAGGCAGTGAAAGGCAGGACTCTACAACAAAGTTCTATACACCACCACCTGAAACAACAAACATGTATTTTAGTTCTAGCACTAAACTTAGAACATTACCAAATAGGTAATTTAGCTTTCAGGCTGTCAAAGCCTCCTATGAGATGCTGAAGAGCAGGCAGAATGGCTTGAACTTGATCCACCTGTTTAGCATAAACAGACCCCATCTTCATATTTAACTTCTCTCAATGAATACAGGCCAATTGTAACCCCAAACAATCCAAACTACATACAAGTTAAGCCTTCATAATACAGAGAAAAATCAATCAAGAAACAGAATTAAAAATTCAGCCTAGTTTTAGAAAGACTGTATTTTACAAAGCACCATTATTTACTGTTTCCTTCACTTTTGTATTAGTCAGTTTAACTTGACTGTACTTTCTAAGAAAAAGAAAATGTCTCTCCGTGTGGAAAAGAGGTACAGCAACAAAAGCATAGCCATGAGTTTTGTGGGGCAGTGAAGTATTTCCATCCAGAAGGCCCTCACACACACAGAGATGTGCAATTCAGCTGGATTACTACCACATGTGGCTCGAAGCCTTCTTGCACAAGAGATGGTGACCCAATGAGAGAGCTCTGACAGCAGTGGTGAAGCTTGTCAAAGGGTCACAGAACCACATTCAGGGAAATTCTGGCTGGATGTAAAGAAGGCACAAGTGTGGCCAAGCACAGCCACATACACCCTATGAAGTGATGGGCCTTCTTCCTGGGAGAGTCTCAAATTCTACTGAACATGGCCCCAGGTACAGCTTCAGCCTTGACAGAACATGTATGGCTTGTCCAGAGGTCCCTCCTGGCCTCCACTGTTCTGTTAAGTATTTCAAGCCACCAAAGAAACTGTTCAGAAGAGAGGTCAAAGTATTTAAACACTTGTTTCTGTTTTTTAATGACCCTTCTAACTCCACAGGATGTCTGACAAAATCAGGCTGTGTCAATCCATTAAGATCCAGTTCATAAGGATGAAAAAAATTCTCAGCAACTTCTTGTGCTGCAGCCTCTATCTCATAAGGACGATGTGTTAAAACCCCTACACAACCCCCAGCCACTCCTGCACAAATGTTTCTGTTCAGGCTTTTCTGAAAAGGCTCCAAGCAGTTGTGACTCTACAAAAGCCTCCTATGAAGAAATTAACTTCAAAGGAGCACATCACCCAGCGATCTCATGCACCATAACAAAGTGAGGGGAGAATAAATAGTATTGACAAAGGTATTATAAATGCCTTCCACAAATGTTTCAAAGTGAGATTTACTCTCCCATTAATTAATAGATGGAGTAAGAGAACTACTAAAATCACAGTTGGACAAACATTTAAACCTAAACATATTGTCAGACTCCCTGATCCTCAGCTCCTCCAAGTTCACCCTTTGGTCCCCAGCAACTGCAAGAGACAACAAACTGCTGCCAGCCCTCCTGAAAAAACACACAAAATTAAAAAAAAAATGAATAATGGAGGATGGCGAATTACGAGAAAATGTTATTCCAACAGAAGAGCCTCCTGATCCAATTCACCACCTGAATGAAGATTTGCCTGTGAGAGCAGAAAACAGACTCAAGGGTGACCAATCCCTTCTCCTCTTCCCGGTGATGGCTGGAATAGCTGCTGTCCCACCTGGGCTTCCAGTGTTCTGCAGACTCAGACCACAGGCAACAACACTTTGCTGTATCAGTTTTTCTAACCAATTACAGACGTTAACTGTGTTCCCACTGAAAACCGCTCTATTGACATTGCAGGACAGATATAAAGTAAATGGGAGAGAGGCTTTAATAAATGAAGCAACATTAAAATCCCAAGACAGAGCAGATCTACTTTCCTGCTGGCTGAATGTTTTGTAGTACGTGTTTTTCTCCTGTCAATAATACAAGGATATTTTTAATATTAAGAGCTAAAAAAGAGAAAATAAACATCTCCTCATTTTTTCGGTACAAGATCTTCTGAATAGTACTATCTTTCCTTGTCCTACCTCACAAATCATCTACTGCTCATTACCATCTATTATTGAAGTGCTGTACCAAGCCTCTGATTTTGCTAGGGCATTTTTGTTTTCCTTAAAGAAAAACACAATAGCTCCCTTAATTATTGCTTCCACCTTCACAAATGCACACTTGCAAATAGAACATATGTTTGAAAGTAAGCTGGAAAACAGCACTATTCATCATCAATACCTGAAAAATGAGCCATGTATTTATTAGTCAAATAGAGAAGTACAGTTGGAAAAAAAAAAAAACCAGTCCAAATTTCATCTGAATGCGTAAGAAAAGAATGAGTCATGTGTTTATCTCAACATAACAATGCTAACTTCCTTCTGTAGAGCAAGAATGGTTTTATTTTGGCAGCTCAATTAAAACACATTGAAAGTAGTTTGGAATGTTAATGGTGATAGTGCAAATAGTCAAAGGAAGAAGATGCACAAAAAACCACCACTCCTAACAACAGCCATATTGAAATAAACTCTGTTAACCTAACAGACACACAAGCACAAGATGCAGACTGGTCTCTGTCCTCCTTGGGTTCAATCCTGTTGTATTGTGAGCCCATTTTCTATTTTTCTCATAATAAAAATCTTCACTTGGCTTTGGAAGAGCCAGAGGAAGTTTTCTGCAAGGAGTCACACTAACAGTCACTTCCCCAGAGGAGAAGTCAATTTCCATCACACACCCCCACAGACCAAAGCTTTGCCAAAACGCTGTGATTTGCCAAGTGACACAAACTCAGGGTGGAAACCCACACCTCAAATATTTCAATTATATTTTAAATGTTCCTTTAGAATGTGTTCCTTGAAACAATCCTCAGTTACAGAAGTTCAGGACCTGTCTTCTCAAGGGTCAAAAAATTATAACAGCAGTTAGGGTTTGGGACTACCTGCCCCCAGGGCAGAGTTTGCACCACACATGGAGTTTTCTGGTTCTCCTGCTATGTCCTATTAGCCAGCAATAGAAAGAAATATTTGATAGCATAGACATTCTGGGAAATGAATTGTTAAATTCTGAGTAGAGTACAAAATAATTTTGAATCACCTTCAAAAGCCTTGCAGCACACAGGACTTAGTGTTCACCCAAAAGACAAACTGGCGCAACATCGGAAACTCGGGAAATCAAGTCAACAACTTTTTTTGGAAGTCAGCAAAGCAAACAGAGGCACAGAGATGGGCATGGGCATACTCCCGTGGTATCCCCAGTGCCCATCACTTCTGGACCATTTGGCACCACGTCCATTTGCCACGCCTCACTCAATGCATCTACTACTGGAGTAACGTCAGCCCTGCCGCATGTGAAATGCCACGGCTCCTTAGCACTCTTGAGTCTCCCCACACCCTACACTTCCCCTGAGGCCCAGAGCAGAGGAACAAAAGACTATGACAAGGAATAGGAATGGCAGAGTATAGGAATTGGATGAACATGGGATTACAGACACACAAAGCAAAAAGACAAATTTATCTGTCTTCAGCAGTAACTTTAGTCACTCATTTGCTTTCTAAATCAAGGTCTTCCAAACACAAGGACTATAAAGGTTCCACAGTAAAAAGCCTCTGTCAATAGTCAGAAATAAGAGTTTGAATTTGATGCTTGGAAACGAGTACCAGAAGGTAAATATCAATAACATCTAACATAAGAACATTATTATAAAGGTTACTATCTCACAGAATAAATTAGTGGTCTTACAATGATTACATTATAAGAAACATGCACAGTTATTAACCACCTCTTCTTTCACTAATAGCTCTAATGTGCCCCATTTTCTTTATCTCCATGGCTAAAGTCCAGATTCAGCCTTACAGCAACAATTTCCATGACAATTCTCTCAGGCTCTCTTCCCAATACCCAACCACCTCCTATTTAAATTCTGACATGAAATTGCTAAAATAATCTCTTTGATACTTAATATGCTAATACACAAGAATGATCTGACCATAAACCTGTACTGCACAGAGTGGGAATTTTAACTCCAATTGACATATTACTGGTGACCTTCTGGAGAACAAATGAAAAGCATCACATTAATACAAATTCTCCTGTGGAGAAGATCAAGTTGGCAATCTGCCAGTTCATTACACCATCTAGCTTCACTCCAACATTAAATATTGCCTTCCTTTGTAATTGACTGAAATACACTGGAGCAATTGCAGGTAACCACTTTGGGCTATTAAAGTATTCCATTAAGACTTCTCCATTAGGCAGATATTTCAAAAGAAGTTACATTAAAATAGGCTATGTTCAAAATATTTTAACTATGCAGACAATTGGGCAAGCACAATCCCATTCCATGGAGCACCAGACAGATCAGCCTAAGCACTCAAAAGCTCAATGCCTGAATTTGCTTAAAGGGAAAAGAAACCCGACAAGTTTTTTAATACTCTAGTATACACTTTGTATTTTAAACCTCCTAGTCATATACATTGTCTCAAAACTCACTTAATATTACCTTCTTCTACAGCTAAGGAAAAGGGTTACGTTAAAATAGTAATACACTTTCAGAGTCAGTATGAAACACAGAGAAAAGAAAAAGGAAAATTGAATTTACATATTTCAGGTTTCAAAAAGGCAGCAAATTAAAACACTGCATTACGATGTGTAGAACATTTAAAAAAAAAAACACAAAAGAGTTAAAATCCTTTCACACCATATAGTCTATACAACTAAGCTTTTCTTCTCTAAAGATTGTGGTTCCCTAACAGTGAGGAAGCAAGAAAAATGAGGCACAAGAATAGGTTCGCTGCCTTGCTTGCAGAAAAGACTGAGATACTTAAAACACTGGGAAATATTTGAGCTCGCATGCCAGCTATAAAAATGGGACTAGCCCTTGAACCAAAGACAAATTTCTGTGTTTAAATGGCCTCTTTTAGGCAGTCCAGGTTTGGAGACATCACCAGAGGTTGCACAGGTTACCCTAAGAAATTCGTGTCTCTATTGAACAGCACACAGGTAGGAGGTTGTGCATCTTCTCTGTGCTCCTGTCTGGATGGAAGAGCTGCCGTGCACCTCTGGCCATGCTGTCTGTATCGAAGAGAAAGCAGTTAGACACGTATCATTGGTCCTTCAAACAACTCATTCTTCTTTAAATAAACATATACTTGGGGGGGAATAGGAAGAGAAATGCAGCTAGAAGAAAATATGCATGGCTCACACTTTAATCACACACAATTAAAGAATCTATGCTGACTTGTATTCTCACGTAAGTCCTGCAGTAAAATGCGTATTCTCTGGAGTACGCATTTCCAAAAAAACAAGAATATTTTTTGACATGTATTTGCACAACCACCTGAAATACTCATGACACACAAGTAGTTGGTAGTTTAAATAAAATCAGTATTTAAAATAAATACTGTCTTTCAAAACCTAGCTGCCATTGCAAGCTTCCTATTTATTGTATGTCTAGCCTCCAATCACTTGCATGACTAGCATCTTTTTAAACTGGAAAGGAATGAGGAGGGATACATCTGTTAGTGGATGCATCTACTGAGATTTCTACAACATATATTGTACAAATTCACATTATTTTAAGAGAAATCACATGCTTTTTACATTCTCTAGCTCTTCCCCCAAAAGTCTGAGCTACTAAAAAACCTAAATGCTGATAACAAATTACTACCTAAACTCATTGCAATATGCAATTTTTAAAATTCCTGGATTAAGCAGGATTTTCTATCTTGATACCTCCTGATAATGACCTAATTCATATTTTATTATGTCGAGCTGCAAACTTCTGTAGCAGTCCCTGCATGAGAACAACAACAAAAAAAAACCATAAAGCACAGTCGAAAAATCATGAATGGGTGGCCAGAAAGCTTCCCCAACAGGAAGGCTATGAACTCTGAGAAGACATGCAATATTGCAGTCTCAAAACAAATAACCCCCATGACCAAAACCCCACATATCCGTTGTTCAGACCAAAAATCAAGCACCCAAATAAGTGCAAGCTGTGACCAGTTACTCTGCAAGCTGAAGGAAGCTCACAACAAATGTGCTGTGCAAACATCATAGCTCCCAGTTTTTTAGCATTCTCATTCAAGAACTATCAGCAAAAAGTAAAGTATTCAAACTCCATTTTACATCAATCCCCTATTTTTCCTTCTTTATCTGCAGTAAGAAAACAGAGCTTGCAACCTTTCTTATTTTCTTCCTTTAAGGGTTTACAAGCTGGCTCTGTAAGGATATGGATTAACACCCCTTAAGCCCACATAGGAGAAGCAACAAAAATCTTGATTCATGCTTAGGACAGCTCTAACCACTTCAAGAACCCTTACAAATGTACGTGGAAAGACCTGCATTTCCAATTATAACTGCCAATAACCACAGATAAGCAGAAACTAAACTGTATGTACCAAGGGTGTTCTTAAACTTTGTCTCACAGTGTCTCTAGGGAAAAGGAAAGGATTAGATTTCAGCCCTAGGTAATACTTCACTAAGTGAGCTTCTTGAGCCATGGTTTGAGCATAAGAATTTTTTGGTTTCCTTAATAGGATGCTTTATTATTCAAATTACGAATACCATTTTTAGAAACATCTTAGCAGCTATCATTAGTAAGAATTTCATAAACTAGTGCTTTAAACAAACAGTTTAATAACTGGCTCCATTTGAGCTTCAGCCTTTTTCTTATCAATAATTTAATACTTTTTTTGTAAAAACTGTACAACAGTCTTTTCCATTGAATATAAAATGAGGTCAGAATTTTTGAGGATGACCCCAGTGGTTAGCAACTTACCAGCCCCAAGCAGCTCCTTCACAAATCTGTTTTTCCTATTGCATCTTTATGTAAAACATTTTAAAGGCAAAGATGTATACAACCCACTGAATTATACCAGTTCTTCCAAACTCTCTACAGGAGTCAGAGCTTTTAACTCAATACCTATGGATTTCAGGACTGTGGAAGATGACTACAAGCAGCATGTTAATATACTTTTCAGAGAAATCTAGTAATCTGCACACGTAGATTACTGAAAATTACCTCCTCCACTGGAAAAAGATTCACAGATGCCTTTTAGAGAACTGAAAACCACATATTCCAATGAATTAGCTACCACAAGAGAATGTGACATTAACTCAGTATCAGAGAAACACTAGGCAGACACAACTGGTTACCACTCATGGCTAAGATGACAAACACTTGAAATAAGCAAATAAATCTCAGTTACACAGTTTAAGATGATTTGCTTTGGGGTGAGATGGAACAGAAAATGGACTGTACCAGGGGCCACAGAGGGTCAAGTAAGGCAGACTTAGCCTTCTGGCAATTCAAGTTAAAGGCTGACTGAAATCCTTATTAGAGTTTCTATTCTGGTAAATTATTCATTCTTTCTTAGTCTGAAGAAAATTTTCCATGTGTACATTGAACACAGCACTGTCTGAATTTAAAAGAATACTACCACTACTGTTTTGGTGCTAAAATATATGGCAATGGTGATTTTAAGAGGGATAGGGCCAAGGTCAGTGTCTGACTTTGAAGCCACCAGGCAGACAGAGAGAACTAGAGGAAATGCACAGCGCAGATTGTGACTAATGTCTTCAAGGAAACCACTGTCAGAAACTTCTTGATAACTCAAACTGCAAAGTGGCAAGTGGTTAATTTATGCCGACAGAACAAGGCACGGCTTGGGCACTCCCCAGCAAAAGCTGCCATCAGCAACAGCCATCATTCCCCACACCTGAGCCTGTTTGCTGAAGGTATCTCTGTTTTATCCTTCCTCCAGATGCTCAGCCACCACAAATTAGGATGCTCTAGGCATTTTTGTCCAAGCAAAGTACCTGACACTGAAGATTTTGCAAGCTCTGCCCTATTCTGCAAAGGCAAACTGCATCTGAAGTACTGACAGCATGAACGAGCCACTTCTCTTGGACAGGACAGCAGAAAGAAGCCCAGGCTCCCCGGCCCTCAGGTGAAGAAATCTATGACAACTTCAGCACAGGGAGCAAGTTGAAGAAACCTCTCTAAACCACCACCATCAAGAAGAGCAGAAAACTACTGCTTACTGAAACTTAGTATTTCATTTACAATGCCAAAAAGCACAGGGCTGAAGAATCCACGTAATCAGACACTAAACTAGAATGAGTGCAATAGTAAAGTTGAGGTGGGGGGAGACCACTCAACAAAAAACCCCTTACTGACACCAGAATAGGCTCAAACAATATCTGGTTTTAGTACTCAGTAATGCTTGGACAAAAATTATCTTCTTTGGGAGGAGCAAGGTATTTTTGCCACAGTTCATTTGTATATCAAAGGTTGTGAAAAACTGGTATTTCAGATTTTAAGTTTTTGTGAGTGTCCTCTGATGATGTAACTGATGAAAAACAACAAAGTTCAAGTTGCAATAACCTGCATAAGGTTCAAGTACAAAACTACCAAACTAGAGGTTCACATCTAAGAGCCAAAGGGAACTGGAGACAAACACATGGAACTTTGAAGTGGTTTTGCCACCTATACAGCCTGGTAGGTGGTACAGTGGCCATTCTCTTTGAACATGGCAGAACAGCAGTCCCCAGAATCCCCACGTTCATCGTGCAGAACTAAGATCCTCAGATTCATGTTGCCTTTTGGAAATAATGGCCAAGTTGCTTGGACCTCCACTTCCAAAGAACATATTCCCCCCAAAAACCTGGTTGTTCTTCCAAGTTAACCATCAGAAAAGCAGGTGAAGCAGTTTTTGCCTGAACCACACAGAAACTTTGCTTTAGACTGGCAACAAGAGAAGTGTTAATGCAGCTTTGGTTCCATCACAGCACACAGCAGCTTTAGCCGCAGGCTGTGCTGTTACTGGTGTTTGGAAGATAACTAGGTATTCCAGAATCTCATCATACCCAAATAAAATTTGGCAACAGCCTACCTTCTGAAGTTTTTAGCACTTATTTTTTCCCCTTTCATGTCTTGTACACATTTGATGGTGTCTTATTCTACTCATTTTAATCACAGCAGTTCAGTGGCACACTACAAATGAAAATGCAGTAGAAACATTGCAGGCCCTGTAACAATAGTCAAAACAAAGATTTCCTATGGCAGCTGTCAAATTAATGACATCTCCAAAGCTATCTAAATACAGTATCTGGGCAGAAATCCAATTATGTCAATGCTGTCTGAATACCCCAAAAGAGAGTCCTACTGGGGTTAGAAGTGGAAATAATTTTAAGCACAGATTAGCTACATAAGCAGCTCCACTCTTGAAACCAGAACAAGGGAACAAAAACCTAAAGGCATGACATTTATCTGGATGCAAGGGAGAGGGGGAAAGGAACTGTTAGACATCTGGCAAAAGGTCAAAGCCAATTACCTTGTCCAAATTTGCCCCCAAGATAATAGCTTCCAGGCCCACTTCTTTGAAAAAAGACATATTGACTCAAGTAATAACAAAGATTTCTGCTTATCTCTCCATCCTCAACTACCATTTTGGTTTTTCCAAAACTACTTTTTCCAACAAAACATTAACAGCAGTAGTATAACATCTCAGAAGAAAAAAATAAATTTACCTGAAGTCCACATAGAAGAAAATAATATTCTCCCTCTTTTTGACAAACGGTATTTTAACTTAAGAGTATGACTTCTTGCTGCTTTACTTAAATCATTTTAACTTCTGATTTCCCTTTTTCTTTGGAAGTATGTACTACTGCCCAGTTATGTGCCAAATTCTATTTACTAACCCTGCATCGGGATTCTGTTTATTTGCTGTTTTAAAACAGGTAAGGATCAAGGAGAAAGGGAAATAGCATTTTAATTCAACTAAGAAATAATGAGGATTTTTTTCTTTCTTTGCAGGCATATTAAAATGTAAGTTCACCTGTTTTTTAAATGAAGCTATTCAAGAGACTGCTATTAAACAAAAGAAAAAAACTGTGTGTGCCAAATAACTGAAGCAATATATGCTGATTAGTAAATGCATTCTACCTAGAAAGCCTTATCTCTATTATGAAGAGATGAATAAACCTTTAAATACAAGTATGATGACCAAAAATAGGAGACTGGTTTGACAAAGTTTCTTGAACTGATCTGTCCAGAACATTTGCAGTGGTAAGGATATAATTCACTATATATATATATTGCAAGTGCTTCTGGTATCAAGACAGCACAGAATTCGGGAGAAAGGAAAGCATTAATTATTAATGTGGCTATATTTAGGACTGTATATTCCACGCCTGTGCTTTTTCACCAAAACTCACACAATTAGAGGTGGGTATTTTTTGTTTCCATTTGGTTTTTTCCCCTGAATACAGTCATTAGCAATACTCAGAAAAATCTGAAAACAAGAAACTATCTTGGTCAAAATCTGGTATATCCTAGAGCATAGAGCTAATTCAAAAAGAAATTCAAAGAAATACCTAATACACAAATGCAGGGTTGCACTCCAGAACAAGACAGCCTTAATTCAAAAGCAATACCAATGAAGAGCAGCTACATTTTCTTAGGGCACTTAGTCTCAAAATTGCTTTTCAGAGGTATTCACAGACATCTCTTTGCAAGGCAGCAATTTTGGCTATTACCTGTTTGAACCAAATTCAGATCAGTAACCCATATGTTTTCTGCTGTTAAAGCATAACAGAATATCAGACACAATAATTTTAACTAAACTTCTAAACTAATAATAACCTAACTTTATATACATATAATATACAGTTAATATCCTGAAAATATACAGTTTATAAATATACATATGTAAATATACAGTTATTGAAAATATCTCCCAACTGAATCATGCAGTCAATGAGCCTGTCAGAAGCAATTTGACAAAGCCTAGAACAAAAATCTTTAGCTACAATTTTCCTCAACTTCCCTTTTTTTTTTTTTTTAAGGGTATATTCAATCAATCTATTTGTTTCCAGTTTTGTATGAGATTTAATTTTTGCATTTGCTCTCAACAACAGACTGAGCACAGTACCATGAATCCTCCTTCATGTCACACAGGCACTGCAAATCCAATCAAATCCAATTACTACTCCATTAGGTCTCATTTAAATCCCATACGGTATGACAATAAACTGAATGAAATGAGAATCAGCACATTTTTCAACCATCTTTATAGTATGACATAGATGGCAATCACAGCTTAATAAAATTTCATTTACAAGAAAGAAAATTCAGAGCTACCTTTCTCTGCCAGGCATTTCAGAAACACTTGGGAAATGCCTCTTCTTCCCACCATCCCTTGAAGAAGCCAGTTGCTATTTCATAGTTCTCAAACAACTGTTCCTTCTGCTTGTGGCAGAGAAATTGGTCCTGGTCCCAATGCTCAAAACATATGTCAACCATAACAACAACCACCAGCTGAATTCAACATTTACTTCAATGGTGTCCCAGTTCTCGTCTTCTTGTTTGTTAGGGTTTATTTTATTTTGTCTGTTGTTTTTTAAAGATTTCCTGGGTAAGGAACCCTTGACACAGGGTTACTTCATGATGGAAAACAGGAAGGGGAGGTCAAAGCAAAACCTGACCACTCTAAAGGGTACTGAAAGATGATGAAAATTTTAAAAATTAGCTCTTACCCTATCTGGATTTTGAAAATTATCATTGCTAAATATTTCATAAATTTTGACAACTTCCAGAAGCTCTGAATACTTCACCACTTCAGTGCAGTTTATTTATGGATATATAATAATAATGTCCCTCTCTCCACACAGTATTTCCCAAGCTCATCCAACTACCCAAATATTTATAGATGTCGAAGTCTGTTCTTTCTTTTGGGAACCAAAAAACAAAAGAAAACAAAAAAATCCCTCATTTGTAGCAGGCAGTCGCAACAGTCAAAGCTCTCTCTGAAGAGCCTTGTTGAATAGCTCTTTCTCAATAGCTAACCTGACTAAATCATCTTCCTCATGCAGGTTAGAAATCAAAATGTCATGCTGCCATTTAAACACATGATCTGTTGCTAAAAAACAAAAGCCAAGAAAACATATGCTGTCCACTTTCAAACACATAGGCCAAACACTTTGTTTCTAATAAAGAAAGGCTCAAAGAACAGACTTCTAAATACATCAGACATTTCATTAAACAATTCTAGTTACAGTTTTATTAAATTTTGTTCTTTACATGCCTATTGACAACCTGAGAAACAGATAAATTCCAGACTGAGAGAGGATGCTGATGGGGGCAGGGAGGGTAATTAAGTAATTTCAAGGTTGGTACTCCAATTCCACAATTAAAATGTGAAGATCTAGGCCAGAGCCTCCTCGGTGCAGAGGAGATTAAAAGACAATAACATGAGGTTGGTGTTTGGTTTATTTTCCTTTCTGTGACAAAAGGAAACAAAAGGCAGAGGCATTTTTTCATGCATATTTCTCAATCACATGGTTTTCTCTGGTGCATTTCCATGGGGTTTTCTGCATACACTTTAAATAGGCTTTATCAACCTGCAGGAACAGAAGCTTCACTAACAGAAATAGGAAGACTCTGGCTTCAATCTGAACATCTTTGCCTAAAATTAAGCTAAGAGTATCATCGCTGAGTTTTTTAAAACTAATAAAGATCTGAAAACACTAGATTGTACTTGTATATTTAAATAATTTCAAAATTCCTGGTTAATTTAAAAGGAGGCAGAACAATTTCCTCTCCTTTCTGCATTATTTTAATTATATTGGCTTTCTTTGTAATTTACCATTCCTTTCAGTAGATTATGATGGCAAATATGAATTCTATAACAAGAACAGATCCTTTAGGGACGTTACACATCTCAAACTGCAAAAGAGCACAACCATCCCACATGCTTCAGAACACAAAGTCTATGACATGAACCCTAAGAGCAACAGTCTCAAAAAGCCACTATTAATTGCTAAAGCATGCACACAATTTTTCTCCAAAAAACTAGTTATAACAACCTTTCATTTAAATCAGCAATATCAAAATGCCACAAGTGTTTTCTTCCTGACAAATATGAAGTAACAGTTCCCAGTAAAAATTTAGTCTTTTCAAAACTAGAACCTACCTACAGACTGAGAACATATCAAGTGCTCAAATTATAGCTACTGAAATTTTAGAAGCACTAGGTACCTTAAGAAAGCAGTACAACAAGCTTCAAGTTCTTAGCACATTTGACATATGGTGGCAAACAAAAAAATAAAATTCAAAAAATCAACCCAGGAACAGACATGCTGCGTGAACAGGACTCAAAATTTTGGTGATGTTCCAGGAATCAGAAATAAACCTACCATGACAATACAATATCAAGGATAAAAAGCATGATGCATCATCTAGTACTGGTTCTGACACCATAAATGGGGTACACCATTCATTCATTCCTTTGCAAAAAAAAAAAAATTATTCTCACCTTGTATTTTACCAGCTTGTAGTAACTTTACATGTGCAAACTTCTTTCTATCAGAATTCTTACATTTCCTGCTGATGACAGGCATTAATGAGCTCAAAAAGAGTCAATATTCAACATTTCAAAAATATCCAAAACAAAGCAACTCAGGGCAATTTATTTTTATTAAAGACATATTACTATCTTACTTTGTGAGATACAAAGGCAACAGAACAGAAAAAAAAGCAACAGAGGACATATCAACCAAAATTTCTAGCATGGGTTTCTACACCCATGTAACAAATTTTTGCAGTAGACAGTGCCCAATTATCAACTGTAAGGATAAATATTACACACTTTGCTTAGCTTGTGTTTCAGAAGCCAGTTTTAGCTTTGCCACCTAAAAAAGCTGGCTGGCCTCACCACAGAAACATGACTCCTCTTCTCTGCAGAATACAACCTGATGGGAGCTTCAAAATGAGCACTTGGGGTCTGAGAACCAAACTCAAAACTGGCACATGGCAAAAATGCCTCCTGTTTGAATAAAGCTTGAAGGAAGAATCACCTCAAAGGAGGAGGGTACTGTTTCTTTGTCCAGCCTTTCAATGTCCCTACAGGCAAAAAACCTTCTCTTTCCTATCTGCTCCTAACTCCCTGGAGCAGAGAGGCAGGAGGACTGTGTGGACCTGCTACTTGAAGACAACTTACACTGGTGAGCAGAAGAGTAGATAATCCTGACTTGAGCACCAGCTTTGGAAAGTTATTGGCACATGCTTATCAGTCAAATTTATAACATCAAAGAATAAGCCATTAGACTGATACACACACACATCCACAAACTTTGAATGGCATCTTGTGTACCTATACAAAAGCTTTACCAAAAAATGGAATGAGATCATGGGGTCCTCAAAATCAGAGTCACAAGATTTCTGTTATTCTCAGCAGGGCAGGATTTCTCCTCCCCCCATCTCAAATGACTGACTCAGGCTAATTACCACCAAATGTTATGAAACAATTCTTCACTAAAAAACCCAACCCAAAACAAAACAAGCCAACCACACACATCTATCATTTCAAAGAAAATTTGCAGAACCAGAAGTATGTGCAAATTGATGGCCTAAGGGCAGCAAGAATTCTGCTTCAGGTCTACAGAGCTTCTCCAAACAGCACCAACACGTAAACGAGATTACAAATCTACCAGGGCTACATGTTGATTGCTAACACATGCTATCATATCTTCCTTAGTGCCATTACCTGCTATATCTACCAAGCAATAAAAGTGGGATGGGCAAGCAATCACAATTTTATTTCAGAATTGCTCTTTGCTGGTGTTTTCAAAACAATAACATGGAGAGCAGATACAGTCTTTTAGTAAGTGGCTAGTAAAGATAACTCACATGAGAAGGTCAAGCAGTGAAAAAGAAGATGAAGAAACAAGACAAGAACAGCCAAAATGTTAGAGGAACGCTGAAAGAGATGAACAAAGGTTTTAAGCAATTAGCAAATCCCTTCACAGACAGGGAAGGAAAAATTAACACAGAAGACCTATGCAGAGCTTAATTTTAACTTGACCTGGTGACAAACAACCACCAATTATTACAGTATTCAGAACAATTTGATAGAAAATGAAGGTTGGCTGGTAATATCCTCAGAACAAACACTGGTTTTGATGCACTGAAATTTCTGAGATAATACATTCAAGAACATTTATACGTAATAAAGGAAACACATATCACCTGCAGTGACCATTACACCAAAAGGTTTTAGCTAGGGTTTTGTATTTGACAGTTTAAAGTCCAATTCTGAAAGATAAAACAAAATGCTAACAAATTCAAGTCAGTCTTTCAGAAAGGGAAGAACTGAGGAGCTGTTTGCTGCTAATTCTGGTTCAAGTCAGAGACACATGACGAAAAGTTCAGCATACAGGGATTCTTCAAATGACAGATTACGAGTTCCATTTTGTGATTTTTCCCAAGTGTTTCTTACCTAGATTTTCTTAAATATATGAATATCTAGAATTTCAAAGAATTTCTAGAAAAGCTGGAAGAAGAGTTTTGAAACAAATGTGTAAAGAAAGAGGACTATCTAACAAATTCACAGTGTACTAACACCCCTCTTAAACCATTCCAAAACCAGTTTCTATATGGATGGCAATTCTGACACAAAACCTTATGTTTCAAAATTGTTTGTGCATAAAGCAGGTGAAGTTAAAAACTCTAAAATGTCCTTTATTTTATTCCTACCAAGACAAACAGAAATTGCATTTCAAAAGTTCCACATTCTTGATTTCAAAGAAAAATTTTTAACTGAAAATATACTTGGTGCTACATATGGTATCACAGAATGCCAAAAGCAAAGAACAGTGACTTATTACTATTGTGGGGATCTCTCTACTCCAGAAGTCTTTAAGTGGAATACAAACATAAACTATAATTTTGTATTAAAAAGTTTGCTTAAATTTTTAAGAAAGTTTGCTTAAATTATTAAGAAAGCCACCATGTCAAAAAGAGGAAGATAATTCGACAATCTATCACACGCCAGGGGGAAAAAAACCAAAACCATTCAGAAAGAAAGAAGGTATATAGTTCTCTCCTCCTTGAAAACTACAGGAATTTTCCAACAGCTGCCCACTGTCACCCAAGAGGACATGCTCCCAGCTTTAAGAACCCCCACTCTGTGACTCCTACCAGGGAGGGCTGTCCCAAGGCCCAGAGCAGGATTGCACACACACAATTCCCAAGGGCAGCTCCTGGCCCTCCTGATGCCACTGGCAAGAACCACAGCTTCCTGCTTTTCAACTCATCAGAACAGCCAACCTCAGCACACTGATTTCTTAAATAAAACAGACCTAACAATCAGGATTTTCTAGGAAGAAGGAAAACATTTTTCACCCGTGCATGTGAGAACATCAGAGATGTTCATAATTATAAACACCTGTAAAACTGCAGCTTTACATCCCTGCAACATCATTCCTTTGCCATCATTTTTTTTTCAAAACTGGAACACACAACATACTCTATCATTCAATGTCAGAAACAGCAATAACTGGCACACAGCAAGTTAAATCGAATCATGGAGATGACCTAACATGGAGAAAACTCAGAATTTTATGAAAAGCCTTAGGGTTTCACACAAATCAAAGAGCATGAGGCTGAGTGTTGGAAGTGGTCATGAACAATTATTGTATCAAGGTACATTTTTTTAAAAGAAAAATCTAGAGGAAATTATTAAGTAGCATAACATGATTTCCCCTGTGAACATTCAGTTATTCTTAGAGCAAGAAAATTAATTTTATCAAATTCTACCAGCTAAGCAACTATCGTGGCAAAATATTAATCATTCAAATTAGCTATCTCACAACTACATTACATCCCCCCTTTCTACATTAAAAAAACTTCAAAATTAATTGTCTCTGATTCTGAAGAAAATTCACAGAACTGTGTAAGCTGATCACACAACTGATCATAAGGAACTACCTTAATAGCTTGCCCTCGGCAAAGAGGAGATGCTTCTTATTACCAAAACCTGACACAACTTCCCCAAACATCTTTTCTGCATTTAAAAAGTTTACATAAAGTCTCCTGAATGAAAAATAACCCCGATACAAATACCTTTAGTAATGCTTCCTCAGCTTTTACTAACCAACAAAAACTTAAGAAATCTAGTCAAAAGTATAATCAATACAGAACCTTTTAAGGAAGCAGGGCATATACAGAAATGTAACAGTTCAACAATACTTAAGTTCAGGCATTAAAGTCTGAAAAAATAGGTTTAGGCACAAAAAAGGGTTGGAAATGAAGAATTGAAAATGGTAACAGTTGCCAGTAGCAAAAAGATGCTCAGTATTTCTTACCACCTCCCAGAATAGCACAGCAGCACATAAACTGACAACCCTGCTGAAATTAGTGCATATTTTAAAACATAAATTATATCTACACCTTGCTGCATTAGGATGGTGGCTCAGAAATAAGAACACAATCCCTCCAGCAGAATTTACTTCAAAGCCTTCCCATTCCTCTGCCTACAGAGCTCAGCAACAGATAAAATTGAGAATGTGGTTTTCATTCATTTCTTCCAGGCACTCTAAAAATCACACATGCACCTCAGAGTGGTTTGAAATCTGGTATGCCATATGGCAGTACACTTGTCATTTCCAGAAATATGTTGAATATGGGTTCCAGAGGTATAAAGCCCCAATAAAAAAATAAAAAACAAAAAACTTAAAAAAAAAAAAAAACAAACCCAAAACTCCTGAAGCCAACAAATTCTGCTCAAATACTACACCAGGTTTATACTATGCACAACTGGAGAGCCTGGGCTTTGATCAGGCTTCAAAGAATCTCTTCATTTGCCCCAGAAAATAAATCTGATGCCTTCGCTTGAGGAGGCTTATTTCCCTACTGTTTTGCAACTCTGTAAAGTTATTTACACTTGCCTTAAGTGAGAGTGAAGTAGAAATGATACATCAACAACAATAGTAGATTTATACAAACACATTGCACTTGGAGCACAAAGTAAATGATTTACAAGCTGCAGAACAGTGGAGAAACAGGATCAAGGGTTTTATGGCTATTCCAGTGTGAACCAACTGAAGAAGAAATAATTACCTCTTATTTCTACATAAAATGTTTAATAGTGCACATGATAAAGTAACATTCAAAAAAACCCCAAAAACCTCCCAAACAAAACCCCAGAGAGTTAGGAAACACATTAAAAAAAAAAAAAAAAAAACAAAAAAACAAAAAAACAAAACCCCCAACAACTGACAAAAGAAGTAAGGCTCTCCTGCTGGCTGAAATAATCACACAGTCACAAAGCTCAGCAAATTAGAGCGAGATTTCCAAAAAATTGGCGGAGCTGAACTAAATATCTTGCTGTTGCCAAAATGCGCAAATCCTGTGCTCTAGGTAGAAATCAAGACATTTATCCCTTTACTATCATTTCTACTTTTCAGGGCTGTCTAATTTTCACTATTTGCCGTCTCTGATTAAATGATCTTTCTTTTCTGAGAAAGAAAACTCAGACTAGCAAACTGAAATTCAGTAACATTACACGACCACAACACTTTCCTCCTTGCTTTTTTCTTCCAAGGATGTAAGCACAGATACAGAGAAACAGAGAATCATTCCCCTTTTTGCAGGCACACACCCTTCCTCTCTTTAAAGCTCATACGGCATCTTGAAACTAAGTTATCCTAACACACATCTTTTTACCCCTAAAATGAAAATTAACAGCAAGTGGTAACTGTTGACATGACTTGCTTTAGGCACGATACTAAGTTTTCAAACACGCACTGAAATCAAGAAAATAATCTCACTCCAGGGGGGTGGATGCTATAATCTGCAACAAACTTCCCATGTGCATATTCCATAGAAATGCCTGTTTTGGAGACAATGAATGTGTGCTATTTATCCAAGTATGCAGAGGTGACTTGGGAAAAAATGCCAAGGAAATGCAGGTGATTCTATTACCAGAGTCCAATCCAGACCTACCACAACATTTCTACGAATAAACAAGAAAATCAAGAGCATTTTGACCATATGTGGGAAGAGTACATTTGCAAGCACCTAACACAACTCATGGCAGCATTGACTGGGATATGTAACCTAGCAGACACTCTTCCACTACACTAATCCATCAAGTTCATCCCAGACCAGGATCCTTTCAGCTGCTGTAGATGATGAGGGTTTCAGCCGTGCAGAGACAAGACTACCACATACATCTCCCAAGGATGAGTGTATCAGCTCACTGCTGCTAGAGGCAGTGGGCTTTGAGAAAGCCAGGGCTTTTTCCCCAGGCAGAACAAGCACAGAGCTGCCAGCCACTGGTGTTGCCATCTAGGGAAGCTATTCCTAGAAAAGCAAGAAAAATGCGTGGGCTGAGCTGAAAAGACAATGCAGAAACTAAAGCAAGCAGAAGAGTCCTCTGTAATACAAAAGGTGAAGAAAATCCCCATGTCTGCTAAGATTTAGGCTGAAGAGCAGATCTCTCCCCAACACATTCCACAGTCAATAACTGGGTTTTTCAGGTACACTGAGCTTGTGGGTGGGATGAAAAGTGGTTTCCACATGCTACGGCAAAATTTTACTGTGCCCAGCAGACAAATAAAGTATGCTAAATTACCTGAACATTTTAATATTCACTGCAAAGCATAGTAAAACCAAACAAAACCCTAGAAAAATCTGCACTTTACAGAACTTTCCATATATTCTGCAGATGGCATTGAAACCATCTGCTGATGCTGCCAGAACAATTCAAGAACCACCAAAATCTGTGTTTGACGGGTCCAGACCTACTGTAAAGAAAGGAAAATCTGAATGACTTCAGCATGATACATAGAGGTGTTCCTGGATAATACAGATTATATTTCTTCTTTAATCGTTCTTCCAATAAAAGCAGTGTGAAATTTAACTTCTATGGTACTTTTAATTGTAGTTGTAGGAAACAAAAAAGCTGTCAGCTACTGAAGCCTCACACACACCACTATCCTCCCACAGCTATTACTACACTGACAGAAGAACTAGAGAAACTGTTCTCACACTGGCACACCTAAAAAACTGAAGATCAGAACCAATTCTCAACTGTGCATACACTCCTTTTAATCATCATTTTCTTCTTCCTGTAAGTGCTTTTCTTTACAAATCCAAACCTCAGAAAAGTTAACTAAACACATTCATAAGTGGCTTGAGTATCATAACTCAGTTGATTAAACATTTGGAAGAGTTCACCTGGTGGCTGTGAAGTGCAGCAGAGGACCAATTCAGGGCTCTGCAAGTGGCAATATACTTCTTGAGGATCTATCAGTAAAGTGGTAACAATACTTTAGGCAAAGCAAAGCCAAAAGAGTCAAGATGAGAAACAAAGCTATAAATAGTAAGAATGCAGTAGTTTACTTCCTGTATGGAAGGTTAGCAAACTATTACAACATCAAGGTACATGCCAGTCTTTTTCTTTCTTACTTACAGATTTAGCCTTTAAGGTGTCCAGTGCACTTTTTGAAGCTCTTGCTACTTATTGTAATTCTATACTTGAAGATCTTCCTGCATTTCGAGACAATTATTATTTTGCTTTGATGCTTTTTTCCTTGGATGTTTTCCAGATGAAGTTCTAAATTGAAGCTCAGCAGAAAAACGATCAGAGCACTACATTTCAATAACAGAAGCATTGAAAGTGTGGCCTTCAGTGTATTAAAGTCATTGCTGGAAGCTACATATGAAAATATATTACCCAACCTCAAAAAACCCTCCATTGTTATAATTTGGTCATTTCACACACCAGTGATCAATCTCAGCTGAGCACATTCTGCAAGTCCATACATAATGATAAAAAATTAGACATACTGGAGAAAAATTTAAGTCTTTCCTTTGCGAACAAGTATATTCACCTAGTGATTTTATATAAAAATCACATTTCTACTGCTTCTTGGTATGAAGCTACACAAGGTGAAGACATACAAAGTGTTGGTTACAAGGGTCAATGACTCAGCAACCTGTATAATGTCTACTTTGCAGCAAAAGCTGATAAGCACAAAACAATTACTTTAAAAAACAATCTTAGAAGTATGCCCACATGAAAATTTTTTAAACCTTCATACACACTTAAGGCTACTAACTGTGAATCATACATCCTTTGTCTAACTCTTCCTGAACTCAAAATTTCTATTTCCAACTCTCTTTCCTTTACCTGCCCTTAAAATTTGTAAGTTTCAGATCACTGTTGCATATAAAGTCCTCAGAATGGGCGACTGTCAGTAAGTATATTACAGCACATCTACAAGCTGAAAACCCCAGGCTACATTTCCTTCCAGTACAGAACAACACAGATTTTTCAGAACAGCAATGTTCTGAAGAAATATTACAAAAAAAGAGAATATCCAGGTATTGGAAAACAGAAAAAAAAAATAAATAATATTGCTTCTACCATTCCCCCAACACTCTGTGACACTGAGATCCAGTGCTGAATCTCATCACACAATTCCCTCTACAGCACCTCTCCCACACTACAAAGAGTAGACAAGCAGGAGGAGGATGTATAGTGAAGGAAAGTCCAGTGTCATTTTTATACAATTCATCTTAGCCCAAACACAGTTCATACTGGTAAATCCTATGCCAATTTGGACCACATTAAGTTCAGATTTAATTAATCATTCTCAAATACCAAGTTGCAAGCATATCCATATTAAGGTAGCAAATAAGACTGATATTCTGCAGAATAACCTGTAAATCACCCTACACTTTCTCCTACCCTGAGCAGATATAAGCAATCAGACAACCTTATTTCCATGACTGTGTGCAACTACAGATTTAGCTAGAATAGAGAGCCAACAGAACATTAACAAAAATATCTTCATCCAGATCCTATTCACAGCTGTTAATTTAATGGAAAGGCTCTTCCGGCATGAAGAATACATGAGTAATAGCCTCCACGGGAACTTTAACAGCAGATCGTTAGACAAAGGGCTTCACAACGCAGCAGCTGGACGCCATTCAGCTACCTGACAGCCCTGTGCTGCTTGCAAAGAGTGCATTAACCACAGGATGTGGCTTTCTGGGGCCGACTGGTGCTGCCCGGGACTGCAAAGGGAGCAGAAGGCAGATTTGGATGCTTTGAAAGAGGTATTAGAGCAAAGGGCTGTGTAATGCAAGACAACATATCGCACACAGCAGCTGCAGGAAAACAGATTTCTCTGCAAAACAGTTACACACTGTCATTTTAGCTTTCCATAAATTTACAGTACTTCAAATCAATGCCACTGGAAATTCTAGAAAAACAATACAGAACATTTATTACATTTCTCAATCTAAAAATGTTTCTTCTTATTTAAGGAAAGACACATATTGACTGACCCATGTGGGAGCTCACCCCAAAACCCTAACCCCTAATTCCAGAATATATCCATAGAAGAAGGATGTTAAAATAAATTCTACAGAAATATTGTAAGCAAGGGTTCAAGTGTATCCTCATTTCAGAAAGTTCATCAACTCTACTTCTGCACATCATGTAACTGCAATGTTCCAGTCAAATCTTACTCATTCCCAAATGTGTGCAATCATGCTAGACAGATTACGTTTTTTTCTAGTTTTATCCAATATTGCTTTTTCTTTGCTTAAATATCTCTGCCATATGAATGGATTACTGACAACCCAAAAACACGTCCATAATCAAGGCTATTCCCAATCCTAATTATCTACAAAATACTGTGCAATGGAAAAGGCAGAGGGAAGAGATTGACAAAGCAAAGACACAGATGATCACCGTCAGTTTGGACGGCACAATAATCAAGGTGTGCACCAACTAAATCAAAGATTTTCTTGAATTAAGTATTTACAGAATCATAAAATAAAATGACCCTTCCCTAAGAAAATCTAAAGGTTCATGTACACAACTGTCAAAACTATGAATTATATCGATACCAGGTGCAAGCATTAACATTAAGGTTTGGAGTTTTCATTGTTGTTGGGTTTTGTGGGGGTCCTCCTAATATCTAGTAGGTGCCATAATTTTAGAACAACAGTATCAACAATTTAAAAATTCACTGAAATCCAGCTGCTTAACATCAGGCATAACATCCTGCAAACTAGGCATACCCCTCACATTCAAAAAAGCCTGTGGCAGGAAAATGGCACAGGAACAAGAGCCAAGGGCTGCTACCAGTCAGGTGAGCAACAGGCATGCAGAGCTGACCAGGGAGCAGCACTGGAAAAATGACCTCCTCTCTAGCACAACTCCACCTTGACTCACCTGCATTCGTGACTCACTGACATCAGATTCTTGCTACTTTTGAAGAGTGAAGCATTTAAAATTTTACTACCTGCATAGCAAGCACAGTATAATCTACTAAATACCAAGCTGCTTCAAATGCTATGTACACTCAGTAATGGTATGTATGCCATTGCTGGAGAAGAGTAAGTCAATGGCCATTAATTCAGATTGCAGTTATGTATGGTATCTTCTTTTAACCACAAGTATATCACTTATATTAACTCAAAGGAATCTAAATGACCAGCTACTTAACCACTAAAATTATCTATCTGGAAAGAAGGAAAAAAAACCCAAAGAACATAACAGACAAATCACAACGGCAAGCTGAAAAGACTTTTATAACTGAACATTGAAATCAGGTCTAGCTGCACCATTAAACAATCTAATACAGTTAAAACACGGTGGGGGCAAAGCATTTTAAAAGTTATGCATTTCCATGATCTGCATTAATATACTTATTTTCAAACCTGGGTTCCTCCACAATAGGAATTACAACCCTCAATGCATTCAAGAGCCTTTCTCATTTTTTTTTTCCTGTTTTCATTAATTTTGGTTTTCTATTTTAAATTCTAGGTTTCCACATTTTTAAATAAAACATAAAACAAACTAATTCCTTGTTTCTTCCCTGAAGGTGTAATTTCCTTTTCCATCAACTTAAGCAGGTATTATATCAAGCACTGCCTGATCCACACCTGTTCTACAACAGCTCAGTATTACTGTTCATTAAACAATCCTAAACTACTAGGAGCCACACTAACTTTATGGGACTGCTGGAAAAGTCACGTCATACACAATGCATAGGCAAAAATCTGTCTCTAAAAATATGCTGGCTGTGTGACACTACAGCAGAAGTTCTATAATTCAATGTACATGTTGTGACAAGTAAAGAATGTGTAACTAAGAAAGAATTGACCTGCAGTGTAACAGTGGTTCTTGTCTTGGAGGAGATGTGCACATGGCTCAGCTTCGTGTTTTGTAAATAAGAGACGTTCACTCCAATGGGACCACTCGTGGTACTGAGCCCGAGCTTGCATTTTCACAGGGCCACAACAACGGAGACAAAGCTGGGATACAAAACAAGGAAGGAAACTTTGGCAAAGCTTTGACACTGTGTCTTCCAGAGTGGTGAAAGAAATACCTGAATAAAATAAACATCCAGAATCTCCTGTCAGCAAAACCAGAAAAGATCCCAGAGGAATACAACCACGAATATTATACGACAAGACTAACAGAGGAAGACAAACATTGTCCCAGTAATGGTATTATCCAGACTTTAACAGTTTTCTGCCATAGGAAGTCTATAACATTTCAGTTCATTATGATTCCCCATGCGTCCCTCAAGAGCCTCAAAGCTCATAAAAATGATGTGTCATATTTTGATACTTGTACTAAACACAAGCTTTGTGATTACCAGTGTTTAAACTCAACACAATTCACACTGTCCTCACTGAGGTATCTGATTAAATTTCTAATATTCATGAACCAGAATTTTAATATTGAATGCTCAAAATGATTTAGGTCTTTTGATATAACGAAACGTAAGTCCTTTAGTGTCAAGTGGAAGGCAGATCCTTTATTATGGCCTTAATTATTTGGGATATTAGCATTAATTTCTTTCTCTATTTGAATTAAATGGAATTCAAAACAGTGTGAATTTATGAATAGTCCACAATATAATTATTTCTATATTATCCCTGCAGCCCTAGCAGAAAGACTGCCAACAGACCTGAAAATGTAAAGGAAGGAGATTGATCATCACTTCTTCTTTTCATCTTTTTTCAGAAAGACGGGAAAGGTAAGGCTCAGGATGTTTATACTCTAAATGGCTTCACTCTTTTTTTGATGTAAAAATACCTGTGTTTATACCTATAAAAGCCACCTACACTTTTTTTTTTCAACATGCAATGATTAAAGGAAAGCACAATTAAACAAGATATACCATAACCAACTTATTTTATGACTGGAACAAAAACATTCTTAATTAAAACCACAAAG
Organism: Melospiza melodia melodia; assembly: GCF_035770615.1. Classification (NCBI taxonomy): domain Eukaryota; kingdom Metazoa; phylum Chordata; class Aves; order Passeriformes; family Passerellidae; genus Melospiza; species Melospiza melodia. The sequence continues at coordinate 123,815,723 of NC_086195.1, read as the reverse complement.
CTGAAAAAATAGCAGGGATTTTTACAAAATATTAATACTCACTGGGAAAAATTCTATGTCTTCACTTACATTTCCAAAATTGCTACACACACAGAATTCCAAGTTCTGGTAGGAAGGACTAATTAAAGATACAAACATGGTACCTTCTTCCCAACACCAAAATAGTACCAGTTATCATTTCACTTATATTACAGGTATAGCCAGACAGTATTGCTAACAAAAGTAATTCATAACTATAAATAAACAAATACACCACCACACATGAAAAACTGCTGTTTGCAGGTCATTTGAGTCAGTTACCAGAGCACTAGATACTGACAGACCGTAATCCAGCTTAACATTCCAATACAAAACACACAAAAATCAGCATTTATACGGTTTTACCCAACTTTCAAGACTTCTTCAGTCCAGTTAAACCAGAAACACCTGGTCAACTGAGACTGCAACCTTACAAATAAACATCAGCCAAGCCTATAAATAAACCAATTAAACCATCTGTGCCAGGCTGGCCCTGTTTGTAGCCCATCTACACAGGTGTCAGCTCCTGGCCCTGCACTCTACAGTGTTTGTACCATCACTGGCTCTGTTAGTTCAGCACTAACACAAAATGAAAAATATCAGTGAACAGAGTGCTTGTTTCCAATCTAGCAAACACTCAAAACCTATCATTCCAGTTTTGCTGAAATTTTTGAAAATACTGAAGGCATTTAAAACACAGGCATCTTTAAAGTGACTGGATGAGGTCCAACTACGTTTTTTTCTCTTCTAGTATTTAGCAAACTAATTTTCAATCTAAAATTACTAACTAAATTTTCAACCAATATTAAATCTATTTAAAATGAAAACTCAAAGGATACTTGTAAAAACAAACTAAAAAAACCCTGAACTCAAATCTGGAAAAAGCCTAAAGTTTTGCTGAGCCAGGTGGCAGTGTGCATTTGCAGTAGCCCAAGTCTCCTGTGGTGGAATCCAGAATCTTTGACATGCCATCATTCAAGACCTGTCAAATTTGATATTACTCAGTGTGTGTCTGGAAGGACACCATCCATTCAGGGAAATGAACGTGCCATTTGTTGTCATGACAGCTATCAAAATTCAGCCCGAGAGCATATCACAGAGCCACCTATCTCTCCTTCTGCACTAAAAGGTTGAAAAATACTTTCCTTGTTGTCATCCTAAACATCATTAGGATGTCAACTAAGAAGTCAGCTCCCCTGAAACACCAGTGGCCCAGGATGGCACTGGGAGCAAGTCCTACACACAACGGATGTGGGAGAAAACAAGTGTGATGGATACACTGCTATTGTAATAATAGGAAGGAAAAACCTTGCAGCCATGGTATGCTGAGGGTGTTCTTACTGCATCAAAGCCAAGAGGGTCAGGATGATCAATGCTTGGGACTCTGCTTTGGTATCAGTGCCAGCTTTTGCTAAACAGGAGGCTCCACTTATTACTGTTACCTGAAACGTTTATTAGTCCAGAATGCTTTGAAAAATTTAGAACAGTTTAACTCTCCATATACAGATTAGGTTTTAACAGGACATAGTGTTCCTCTTCTCTCCCAAACCTATGAAAAGACTGAAGGAATTAAAGGTTTTATTTTACTATATAGTTAACTAATACTTAATTGGTATATAAATAGCATAATTTCAGCCAACGTAAATTTGACAAGGATGAATTAGAAAATCCTACTATACTTCATTTATAGTTTATATGCTTAATGAATACCACTATTTCTTTCTAAACCTTCCCAGCCTTGCAAGGATCTAATCTTATTTTGAAGGAAAGGTTTCAAGACAGTGTTTAATGACTTCTTGAAAATAATATAAATAAGAACAATATAGTTAAATCCAAAGCAAAACTGACAATTTTTTTCCAAGAGCTTGCCTCTATTTTCTTAGAAACAGAACACATACCTTTTAAATGATGCACTGCCAGCAGAATCAATAACCCACCCCAGCATGAGCGAAAAGCACCTGCCTTTGTTAACCCTCTTCCTGTTCTCCTGCAGTGTGTGTCGGCTCCTCTGCACTTGCACAGAGCTGACCCAGTGTAACCCACAGGGAAAGACAGGCAAGAGTCAGCACTCAGCTAAAAGCAGCTTCTCACACTCCAAGAGGACGTGACCCAGACTCGGAGGACTGCATCAGGAAGAGCATCCACAGCCTCCAGCTTCTCCATAAACTTCAGGACCTGCTTTCACACTCGTGTCGCTTCTCTGTATTAAGGCCCTCATAAATACTCTGATGATTTCTGGAATACAGAAACTTCAAACACCTCAGAAGGCTAGAATCTGCCTTCCTATCAAAAAAGTAATAAACTGAAGGCCTGCTCATTTATTATTGGTTATTAATGCCCCACCTATCCAAATAGCACAACTGCTGAAACACAACAGGCTCCCCTAAATGTATTTCTTTTTCTGATAAAAGATCTTATTTGAAACAAAGTTTGTATTTAATTCAATTAATTTTTAAAAAATATTTAAAAAGGAGACTGCCTAAGAAAAGTCGCTACCTGATTCTGTAAAAGATGACCTTTTTTTGTCTAATAAAATTTCTGCTATATTCTATCTGTGGTTTATCTCACTACCTGTTTTCACACCTGTTTCTATGGTTGTGTGTACTCTGCATACAGTAACTGATACGAGCTGAGGAAAACTGGGGAGGTAAAAAGACACCATATAGCATTTTATTCTCCACCTGCATTTTGTCACAACTGTAAGAGAGAATCAACACCTTTGAGAATTCAGGGATCTGCCAAATGTCCCTTGTTCACCACATTTTCTGCCCCAGCAAATAATCAACAGTAGTTACACGTCACCATATTAATACTGGCTAATGAGATCAGGATAAAACCAGCATAGCAAACCTACAGCACGAAAAAGCCTCTAAGCCACAAAGTTTGTTTTTAGAATTGTGAACAAATACAGGCTATACCAGTATGCCTGAGCTTCCACTCTAACAAATGGTTTTCATAGCATGAGTATTCCTAAAAATTTACTTCACACCAGGGTTTTGTGTATAGCTGCAGTAATATAAATGCAATGGGTGGCTATTCTCTAATCAAGATTTACTCCTCTGCACCTCAATTCTTAAAATTCGCAATACTCTATGAAAGCTTAAAAATGTACATTGTCACGCCACCTCAAAGTTATTATTTATGTTGGGTTTAAACTATAAACTCCCTTTATCAATAGCGAGAAACAAGTTGATTTGCTGTGTCACATATACTTAACTGAATATAAAAATATATATTCCATATTGCAATGCACCTTCAACTCACTCATGTCATTAGCATTTATGAAACAATTAAGAATTCTTATGATGGAGAAAAAAGATTGCTTTAAGGAAAAAAAAAAAAGCAAAACAACAAAAACTTACCATTTTGAAGAATTAGTTTACACACTACCAAACAGAGCAACAGTTTAATTGGGCAGAACACCGTTGACTACATTATTATGAGAAAACTAATGGACCTAATTAATTTGCAGGAAAAAATTAAATTGGAACTACCTAAAACAGAAATAAGTTTTGGATTCCTGGGCCAACATACAGAAATCTGCAAAGCAAAACAAACAGAAAAGTCATTTCTCAAAAGGTGTACCAGGATCTCACGTAGTAAAGACTGGACAATGGTGCACAGGTGAAATGATTAGTGATTAGTGCAGGCCGCACTTCTTCACCTCAGGATAACAAAACAATGCTATTTCCCCCGCTGCAAGCACCATTCCAGCTCTCTAAACATCGTTCACTTCAGGAACTAGCAAGAATTCCTGATTTTCACTCCCTGGAAACTACTGTTCTACAACATTTCTGTATACCTAGTAAACACAAGGACAAAGTGTACCACCTTTAAGTTCATTATTTGATGAGAAGCAGAAAGCAGCTCTCCTGCAGACAGCATCAAGTCCCCGCCTTTTCCACATGCCAGATGACCTACTTTGGGGGAACAGGGTGTCCAGCGACCAGCACCTCACCCTGGGCTGACTGAACTAACCCAGCAGTGCCTGCTTTCAGTTCTCAAACTCCCTCAAACACCTCTAATAAATCCACATCAGCAATCGCCCTTCCTCAGAACACCGTGGGAGTGGGGTTTGGGAATACCCACAGCTTGGAAACCATCAGTCCCTCAACACAAACAGAAAAGATTTTTGTTTTTTACAACCTATGCTTTACATTCAAAGATGCCTTGGTTTTGATTTTCTGCAAGTAAATTGATACAACACCTGTCTCCATGAGTCTGGAAGCAGCTTTTATGCTCAAGGAGCATGAAAAACACAGACACTCTGGGTAGTTTTGCTGCTGCTCAAGACCAGGACCAGCAAACAGAGCTACGTGGGTATCACTTTTCGAGTCGTCACTGTTATAGTTTCTACCGAGGAAAGCCATGAGCACTGCAAAGGATTAACATACCAACAGCAACACAAGGCACAAAAAAAAAAAAAAAAAAAAAAAAAAAAAAAACAAAGGCTGGAAAAGAAGCAGACACTGCTGACCTTGTCCCTCTTCTTTAGCTAACAGTGAGGTGACACGGAAGAGAGCAAACACCTTTCCTTAAGCTTTCAGACAGCTAGCCAGGAAAATAGAGAAGAAAAGAGAGGAAGGGGAGGTAAGTTCCATTTCTGTAATGCAACAAGGCAAAGGCTGAAGTTCTGAATTTATCATATGTTCAGCAGCCAAGATGTAGTAAAAAGGATGATTCAGACTATCACGGGCTAACTCTGTTAGTTTTGGAAAAATATTGCAAAAGAGATTTTGTGTATAATTTTTTTTTCACAAAAGTAATTTGAAATGTAATCTGGTAGAAGCAAGAGGCAAATGCAACAGCTAATGTTGCACCTACAGAACAACAGCAATAAGAGCTAACATTATAATGAATCTGTATCTGTTTCATGGCCTATATAAAAATATTTGCTAATTACAGCCTTGATCTTCATGGTACAGGTGCCTTCTCTCGCTACATTTATTCACTGTTCCCAAAAGTGACATCTTCTGTCAAAGTCACAAGAAGAAAGTCAGTTACAAAGACAAAGCGATCTGCTTAACTTCTTAAACACACTTGGGTGAGACAGAGGCTTTCGATTTCCAGAGTTGTGAAATCAATATTTCAGAAAAGAGACAACATTACATCAGAAATTATAATCCTACAAATGAAAACATAATACCATTGACATCATCTATGTGGTGCTGACTCCTTCAGATTCCTAAAAAGCAATGGCAAAACAAATACTTTCAAACAGAAATTCTTCATAATCTCCTACCCAGTGAGTCCTTTCAAATTCCTCCATATTAAGTTACCAGTCCAAACTCCCAATGATACAAACCACGCGTGGTTAGGCCATGAAAATTTGTTTTTACAAAGGCCACTAGCACATTTCATGAAAGAAAAGTCTAATTCTCCCACGTTAAGCTGCTATAACAGCAACAGTATGTTCCTCAGAAACAAAAAAGCTTCATGGGAGGAAACACTTTTCAAGCTGAAGAATGCTTTAAATTCTTGCCGACTTTCAGTCACCATACAACTTTTAAAACAACAAAAGATTTCTCTTTGTTTTACAAAACCATGATAGTTCCGAGTGAAATTCTGCACAGAATTCACGGAATAACCCTGATGCACACAGAGAACCACATTCACTGTTTTAAAAACATAGGAACTAGAGCCGAGAGCCTTCATGATCAGCCAGCTGCAGGTCAGACCTGAACTACAAACCTGAATCCCGATCTGGCAACCTGATCTTAGATAGGCCAAAGTGCCTACCCTGCCAGCAAGGGGTAGCTGTTAGCCTGGGCACATTTTTAATTAAAAACAGGGAGAGAAAACTTATAAACTTCAGTAATTTTCTTGCCAAAACACGCAGGGATGCGCTTCACTGAACACTCATTACGTGAGACGCAATTTTACCTTTATGTCCTTTACCTACACCGGCATCGACCGAGGCCACAGCGCACCGCGCTCCTTGAGAAAATCCCCGGCCTCAGCCCTACTGAGGTCGAAAGTCGGCGACGGAAAGAAAAACGAACGGAGCGGACCGAGAGCGATGTCCCCGCCGCAGCCCGGTGTGCCCGCCCGCCGGTCCCCGTGCGGGGCGGCGGCGCTCCCGCTCCCGCCCGGGAAACTTTCGGGTTGCGCCGCTCTCCGGCCGGGAGGCGCTGCCCGCCTTCCCCCGGCGCTGCCCCGCGGCCGCCGGATACGCCGCCTCCATTCACCGGAGCCCCGCGAGGAGCGCGGGGGGGTGGCGTCCCGGCCCGGCGCTGCCCCCCGGCCGGGCGGCACAAAGCAGCGGCTGTCACACGCACACGAGCAGCAACTCGGGAGGATGAGGAGGAGCCGCCCCCGAGCCCCCCCCGCAACTGGACGTGGCACAACGAACACTCCTCCCGCTCCGGGCCCCCCGTGCCGCCCCCGGCAGGTACCGGCCCCTCCTGCGCGGGGCGGCCGCGGAGCCTCGGCCGCACAGGTGACACCCGCCTTTCCCCCTCTCCCGACGCCCCTTCTCCGCGTCGTCCCCCGCGGCCGCCACAAGTTTGCGACGGGCCCCAGCCTCCGCCCCGGCCCCATCCCCGTCCCGCCCGCGGTCGCGCTCACCTCCGGCCGGCCGGCGGGGAGCGGAGCGGGGCGGGCGGCGGCGGCGGGGAGGCTCCCAGCCCAGGCGGGCTCCGCTTCTTTGTCTCCTCGGCGGCGGCGCCCGCTCGCTCCCCCTCCGCTTCCCTCTGCCCTTCCCTGGGCGGATGCGGGCCGCGTCCTCCGAGAGGGGCCGGCTGGCTCCCCCCGCTTCCCCTTCCTTCTCCTCCTGCGCTCTTCGCCGGACGCGTCCAAGGCCCCGGCCCTCGGCGGCGGCAACGGCAGCTCCGCTCCCTGCCTTCCCTCTGCCTGCTGCGCCCGGCGGCGGCGGCGGCGGCCCCTCCTCCGCGAACCGCCCCCCCCCGGCACAGGCACAGCCCCCGCCCCCGCCCTGCCCTTCCTGCCGCTGCCGCTGCCGGGATCGCGCGGGAGGAGCTCTCCGTGCTCCCCCTCGCCCGCCGGGAGGGCCGCTGCTCCCCCGCCCCAGCGCAGGAAGGACGGGCAGGGACAGCCTGGGTGGCTCCCTCCCCTCTGCGGGAGGACCGCTCCGGGACCGCGGGGCGGGGCAAAGGGGGCCCTGCCCGGCAGGGGCGACCTGACGCCGCCTTCCCGTTCCATCCCCGTGAGACCCGGCGCTCCCGGAGACGCTGCCCCGCTGGGAGCCAAAGCGCCCGGGAAAAGTACTGGCGAATGCTGAAAGACCCGGGGATGGGGGGGACGCGCTCTGTTCGGGGCCGGGCCGGGGGAAGTGCCCCGGAGCGGGGAGGGGTGCGCCGGGATTCGCCCTGGGGCCGCCGCGGGCCGGGACTGTGGGGCCGCTGCCGCCGGGGAATTTCCAGCCGCGGTATCGGGGCCCTTCCGCCGCCGCCCATTAGCCGCGGGGCGGCCGCAGCCGTAGCTCTTCCCGGCCCTTCTTTTCCTGCCGGCCCGGGGCGAAGTTTCAGCCTCAGCGCCCCGTGTATCGGCCCGGTCGGGCGGTGACTGGTATGTGTTGTGCCCTCGGCAGAGGATGGTGGGCATGGCAGCCACCCCAAGCCGCAGAACCAGAGAATATCCTGTGTTGGAATAGAACCAGAAGGTTCACCGAGTCCAACTCTTTGCCAAGCACGGGACACTCCAAGAATTCCACCGTGTGCTGAGAGCGTCGTCCAAATTCTTCTTGAACTCTGTCAAGCTTGGTGCTGTGACCACTTCCCTGGGGCGCCTGTTCCAGTGCCCACCCACCCTATGAAGAACCGTGTTCTAATGTCCAACCTAAACCTCCCCTGACACACTTCAGGCTGGTCCCTGGGATAAGCCAGCTCCAAAACAGAGCCGTGGCTGGGTGTATGTCCAGCCCGTGCCAGCTGCTGTGCCCCTCCACTCACGGGAAAGACCTCCAGGAGTGGTTAAAGGCAGAGGAGAGAAGGCCCCCATGGTGGCCCTGGTCTCTAGTGGGAATAGCCAACCTGTCAGCCCCAGTGCTTTCCACCTGGCACGCTTCCCCCAGTATGTCCCTGGGCTGTGGGGAGAGATCATCCCTCAAGGTGGGCAGGGAGCAAGGGGGAAGCTGCTCAAAAATATTGTAAACCCTTTACAACATGGCAGCTTCCAGTGTTAGCTCTGGAACCATACCTCCAGCATTTCCTGGCTTGGGAGGCAAGGCTAGGCAACACTACTCTTTCTGAATCCAAATTAAAGTCAGCAGCCCTGCTGTCTTGTTTTCTGTGACCAAGCTTAATATAGTAGTGAGATCTTGGGACAAAGATTTTAGAAGCTTGAAATAAGATGATTTAAAAATGTGTGCTCTGCAATCTTTCCATGCTCCTGCTTAAAATGGTGTAGAAATCCTCAAATAACTCGCTCTTCCCCTTGTTAACTTTTACAAATTCTCACAGCACTGAATTGATGGTTTGGGAAGTTCCAAGTGCCTTTCACATGCCTGTGAGATAAACCTGAAAGGAAAATGTGGCCACTTTTTTCTTCCAATAAAGACTTTGCATGCACCTCAGGGAGGAACAGAAATCCCCTTTCCTAGGTTTTTGTGCATGCATTTCATTTCAGTTGAGAGAGGTGTTAATCTTCCTTTTGAAACAATAATCTAACCATGCTTTTTTAGAGGTGGAAAATATTTGGGGTCCCTGCTGGCTCCACCTCACAGCATGGTCAGGCCTCACTCCAGCCGGCAGAGGCTTAGGCTGAATTTAAATGGAATCGGTCATCCAAGGACTTTCAGATAAAAGTCTCTGTTGTTTCTAGAACAAAATGCACTGTGGAATTGATAAAAGAGAGGTGAATTATCCCTTCTCTCCTGTGCATTTATAGTGCACAGTTAGGTTTCAGTCTCGGTTTTGTCCCTTCTTACCACACCCTTGCTAATGCCATCCTACAATAAATACTCCACTTTATTCTTTTCCCTATAGCACTGTTGAGTTGAGGATGTCCTAGGCAGGGTGGCATGAACCTTTCAAAGTTTCCAGGCTAAGTTAGACCTCCAGAAGGAACCATAAGCTGCTGAATGAGTGGTAGCTCTCAAAGCTTTCCAGGTATCTGAAAAAAATTATAAAACACACCTAACTTTAGCAGATTAATGCTAATAGGATTTACAGAATAAGAATGTTTTAGGGAGAGATTTAGATGAATACATTGTCTTGAGGCAAAGGACTAATTTAAGCACTCTGAAGCATACTGTTGTTAAATATACTTAATTACATTAAGAAGTGATCTATTAAAGCTGGGGGTTTTTTTCAAAATGTGGCTTATGATGAACAGAAGACACTGTAGCAAGTGTTTGCAAGGGTTTGTTGAAGGATGTTTTAACTGCCTATTTGCTGAATGAATCCTTAGGTTTCTCTGCAAAAACAACCAAGATGTTGCCCTGTGTAGTATTTCAAAACATTGAGCCTACTGAAATATTAATGTATGCCTTTTAAAATGTCATAATTAGCTGTTATCTCTGAAATAACTGTTATTAAGAAGAGCTGGCTGCTTGTGATTTGAGTGAGAATTACATTCTAAATATGAGAAGATGATAAATTTGGGGGAATATGCACAGAAGTGAAAGCAGTACATGATGTGGCAGGCACACTTTTGTATAAAGAAAGTAAATATGTAAAGCATGCACTTTTGCATATGCATAAGAGTGGTGCTGTCCTTAGAAAATGTATACACTGGAGAGAAGAGCATAAATATTTTTCCCAGCCTAAGGGCATAACTACATACTAAAAAAAAAAAAAAAAAAAGATGGGTAAGTAATAGAAATATGTATCTATGTCTTTGGCAAAGAAACAGCATGCCTCATACTGCTGCTTCAGGCAGGGCTACATGCAAACCCTAGACTCAGAGGTTGTGTGATAGACCTGTTTTGCAGTTACATAATGGTAGCCAATTCATCTTGATGTTCATGTTTTGCACAAGAGGCTAAAAAAAAACCAATAGTGTGTCTTTTGGCTTATAGTTCTTTATTTTTTTCCTACCTTTCTTTTTTCATGACTACCCATTTTCTGTCTCCTGTGTGCTGCTGCTTGTGCTTTCCCACTGGCCTGGCAGAGCAGTGGCTTCCACAGGATGGGCACGTGAATGTATGGATCCCAGCCATGAAGGTCCAAACCACACTCATATATTTACACACATAGTGGCAGGAGACAACAACCACCTCCCAGATGTGGCTCCTTCTGCACAAATACCTGATCTTTTCTCCAGATGCATCAGGTTTTCTCACCAGCTGCTCTATCTAGAGTATGAGCTAATACCTACTCCCATCGGGAGACATTTTAGCAGGGATGTGAGACAGAGGGACTGGTAAGTTGAAAATCTGGAAAACAACATTGTCCAGTTCAGAGGTAGACTATAGAGTAGAGGTAGCAAAGCTGTTTGGTCACTCTGTGTTAGTCCACTCAGGTGGAAATATGCCTAATCTAAATTAATATATGTTGGACTCCATGATCTGAGAAGTCTTTCCAAAACATATTTTATTCTATGATTCTGTGATTAACCTCTTTCAAAAGCCCCTACTCCTGATTTTCAAAACTGCCTTTTAAAGATATCAATAGTCTAATAAACTCCATTTATACACATGGGGTTGTTACTACTGTGTCAGTAACAAATGGAAAGGTGAAAAAACCTTGGGCACTTTGGAGAAGAAAAAAGGGGATTTTTAATTCTCCCTAACCTGGCCAAAAATGCTAATTTTAATAACACAAACAACAATAACAGAAGATAACAGAAAACTTCTGTCAGTGTATTTTCTCTCAAAAAAAATCTTGAAGGGTTTACATCGCTATATATTTAGTTTCTGCTTAAACATGTGTTCAGTTCCCATGTAGATGAAGGGGAATTACATGACCACTACCAGGGGAGAGTAGATCCCAAATACTCAGTTACTGCTGAGTCACTTAAGTATATTTGCACTATGATTCTAATTCAGCCTGACGGTAAGGCAGCTGCTTTTCTCACTTACTGCATGGCTGCTGCATCTTCAATGACATTTATGAAAAACGTTGAGGGGAAGAACGTGTCCTTAGAGCTCACAACACATCCAAATTCTTCTATTCAATGGACCAGAGCTCCCCAAAGGTGCTGTAAAACTGCAAGCTAAATCTATCAGCAGATCACATTTAACTATGACAAATTCTATCGTTATCTTTTGTAGACAGTTGCTGAGATTCAAAGTATTTATGTAAGGAAAACAAACTGGTGTTTTGGGCTTTGGAAATGTCAGGGCCCTTGATTCTCCTGTTTATTTAAAAGTGGATGTGTGCTGAGGGACATCTTTTGAACTCTATTCAAAGGTTAAAACTGATCTTTCATACAGTTTTGAAATTCAAAATACTGCTGTTAAATGTTTTGACTCTGCTGTGTAATCTCCGTTTTGCACTTAAATACCAAATTCTGTCTAGAGTTGGCTGCTCTGCTCAGTGCAGAGACACAGGCATTTCATCTTCCAGCCATGAGGTGCAGCCATTTCAAAGGAGGAGCACAACCCCCTGACATGTGCCACAGCTGTGCAACAGTTCAGAGCCAGTGGTGCAGATATAGCATTCCACTGCTATGGTAGGTTATGTCAGCAAAATGGGATTGCCCACATTGGACTTTGCTCAGGGCTGCAAGCTGATACTCCCCTCTCATGAGTGAAAAATGTGTAGGGAGAGGCAACAGAAAAGAAACAGAGGAAGTTATCTTACCTGGAGATCCAGTAGGCTGCATTACCAGTCCATGTGTTGTGTAAAGCCAGGGACCAGTGCTTTCTTTGCTTGGGAGGAACATTTTCCAAGTGTCTGTAGTGTTTACTGATGCAGGGAAGCCCATTCCATGGGCCAAGTTCCATGGCAGCTTCCTTGAGGACCCACAGCCACAACCTTGCAGCTTTTGTGTGCCTGGACAGGACTTCTCTGCCCATCCCAGCTTGGTACAGCAGCCATGGTCTGGTTGGTCTGTGTATCTGCAGCACAAAAAGTGTAAAAGTGATGTGCTGCAGATCCACAGATACATTACCTTACCATGTCACCCCAAGAGCCTGGGCAAATGGAGCAGAGGGATGGTGGGACTGAGTTGGGCCAGGCGGTTGAAAAAGCAGCTGCAGGTTGTGAGTGAAGGCAGCACAATAATCCTGTGATATCACGCTGACTCAGGTTTAACTTCCTACTTGGCTCTCTACTAGTGTCTACAGCCTTAATTATCACCTTCATATCAAAGGACTGACTTCATCCTTTAGAGGTCTGACTGGTGTCAGTTTCACAGTCTGACAATGCTGTAGTTAACTGCAGAGAAGGAAACAAATGCTCCCCATTAGCCTTCCCAATTATTTTCTAATAACTGGTGACTAATCATAGGCCCTGCCTTTGAAAACTATTATGCCAATTATTTTAATTGTTATACAAAATGTATTGTATCTCTCAGAGCAATGATCCCAAGAAGCATAAGCCTATGCTGAGAAATGCAACCTTCAAAACAATGTTTCAATCCTTCATGACTGCCAGGGAAAGTCTGGAAGCCTGCTCTCTGTGAACTTAGAAACCTGTAGATAAAAGAAAAATCAATGTGCTTTTAAATCAGGATTTTACATTAGTTCCATGATTGGTGTTGTGATGGAATTTTTGAATGTTTGAGGTTGACGACTCTGAATTGGGTCAGGCAGTGTAAGTCATTTTCTGCTATTATATGCTGGCATGAATTTTACCTTCATGCAACATTTCCTATTTGAATGGGTAATGCAGACTCTTACCGATCAGTGCACGAGATTTTAGTCTACAGTCTAGACAGATGTACAATCCATGCAGATCAAACATCATCTTACAATGGTTATAGTCTAATCTGATTTTTTTCTGGTTCAGAAAATACAGAAGTGTAGTCTCTATTTTATTTTTCTATCCGGAATTAAAAGACAAGACCATAAGTAGTGTGATCACTCGATGATTCTCCCTGTATCTGTGTGATCTACAATAATGGGAGGCAAAACACAATGGGCACACAACAATAAACCAAGACTCCAGCTGCCTCTGATGAAAAATTTAAATTGAAGATATTTTGTGCAGTCAGTTTTTTAAGTTCCTTCTTAATGTTGCGGAGCTTATGATCTCTACACTTAACAAGTGAAGTCATCCTCATTTTCTAATTAGAAATTGATTAAAAATACCTAAATAGATGTGACTTTAAAATCAGAATTTGGGTATACAAGATGATGGACCACTGTTTCTAACAGAACTGGTACATAATTATTGTGAAATTTGGTGTACTCTGGTATTTTGCTGTCACTCAGCAAATAACCTCAGTCATCGCTGTGGAATTAATTGAATAGTACATCAGTACAATCAATCGCTGCTCAATCTAATTAAAATTACAATTAGCTGGGAGAAAAATAGTGTGAAGAACTTAATATGGTTGAAAGTGAAATTTTCCTGACTCCATCAGTCATAATTGGAATTGCTGAATGATTATACATAACAGAAAAACTGAATACCAGACAGCATTATAAAAATCAGTGGTCAAATACAAATATTACATTAAAAAAAAATCTGGAAACACTGAATTCTTAAATCAGAGATTAAGAAAATTTTTAACTATACAAAATCATAGCTATGGGTTGTTAAGTGAAATAAAGTAAAATTTATTTTAAATATTGATTGTATCACAATTATTTTAAGGAACAAACTTTAATAATGACAAAGGAGCCATGAAAAAATAGCTTTCAAAATACAATTAGGGCTATCTTGGTTTTGGGTAGGGCTTTTTAAAGCAGTCCCTTTTTTAAGCTGCTATTGCAAAGACAGCAACATGGCAATAACAACTGGCTGAGCATATGTAAACTTGGATCTGCATCACTACCGTTCTTTTACCTGATCTCTATTACATACAAAAATTGTCTAGAGACAGAAAAAATAATTCAGAAGTCAGTGTTCCTAGTCTTTGTTTTTCAACTGTCACCCAAGTGCTGTATAGCTTTGGCTTAGTCAGGAAAGCTTTGATAGTTTAGGGTTCCTTGGTTTAATATGATTATAGTAATAGTTCACTGGGATGATGAAGAGATGGATAATTTGTTGAGGTAAAGCACAGAGGGCATCCCTATACAAGTGGTATATTTTAGCATTACAGCTTGCAGCAGCAAAGTCAGTCCTGATTTAGCTTACAAATCCAGTACCCAACTGAAATATACCAGGTGCTATTTTTTCTTCAACAAATTTTGGGAGGATCAGTTGTGTTTGTAGTTTTGACACTCATCTGCCAAACATCTTTGTCATGCTAACCTAAGTCACTACATGTTTATCTGTAGCCTGTGAAAATAGATGGACATGTGCATCAGAGTACTCTGGATAAACACTTGAGTCATTGACACCAGCCAAATACAGGACCAATTTTCTACTCAGCAAGAAATAGTCTATTCCAGACCAAAGGTCTGCATGGTTCCTCAAATTCCAGTGTAAAATATTGCAGTTCTTTCAATGGCAAACCTCTCCTGAGTGGAGATTGCTTGCCATAGCTGTGAATGCATGCCAGACAGGAGGCACAGCGCTGTCCAGCTGCCATATGAAAAAGTAGCAGTCCAATCAATGAGTTATTTGACCCAATACTAGCAATCATGTCTGTTCTAGGTTTGAAATCACCTACACTTTGACTTTCTGTGGAGCTCAACCCTGCAGTAACCTGTTCTCATGGGATTTAAAATGTGATGGGTGAGGTCCCTAACTGACAAGGCAAATTGTGTAGGCAAACCTAATCACAGCTAATTTACTTTGTATTGATACTGGTTTGTCATGATGTTCCTTTTGCAGATCGCTCAGGAAAAGACCATTTCCTCTGCCCTCACCCTGAAGAACAGTTTAATTTACCTTAGGAGTTTCCCAGCAGACCACAGGGAGCCCTGCAGAGGGTCAGAGCTTGAGGTCAGTTGCCTTTGCAGCCCCCCTTAAGGGCCCCCACCAGCACAGCTGTAGCTGGCATGCCTCCCCTTGCCAGCTGCTTCAGAGCTCCTGTGAAAGCCTTGGGAGGGAGAAAAGCTCCTCACTGTGGGAGGGTGGGTGGGAAAAACGATAATGGGGAGTGGTTGCATTCTCCTCATTCCTGTCCCAAACCTCCTAGTCATTGGGTCCTCTCCACTGAAATACCCCCGGGAGGGGAATTCCTGGGAAGCATCCAATCCAGAGAGAATGAAATGTGCCTTTATGTTGACATGCTGTTGTTCACGTTGATCTAAAGATGTTACAAATGCTGTTTTGTGCTGGTCCCCACATTGCTGTCTGCCTGTTCAACACATCACCTCACAATGTTATGTATTTTAATTGTATCTTCCTCTAACAGGCGCCTAACACTGCACTGCCTTGTGCTTTAGTGTCAGTAACTTTGAAATTGTTTACGGAAAAGCTCATGGCTCCCACTGATTTCATCTGCTCTTGCAATTTCACTATGAGTCATCCAATATGGTGTGTACTTTGTTTTACTTACAGACCAAACTGCCTGAATTGCATCTTTAGTTAAGTTGTCTCAGCTCCCTTCAGGCAAAAAAGTACAAGCAAATAAAATTTTCTTGCTCTCAGAGCTGTGGAGGCACACTTGAAAATGTTTTTACTTCTTTACTCTTTTTTTACTAGGAGGTAAATAAAAGCAAGCCCACCATTGCATTTTTAATAGTGCTTATTTTGGGTCACAAGTTACGTGCACCAGAAGTTGGTAGTTCTGGGTGTTTTCCACCCTTGGGAAAATAGCAGTGTTTTAACCCCTCACAGGTGTTACAGCATAAGCTTGGTGAACGTTCATAAAGTGCTTTGAGAACCACAAAGGTAAAGCATTGAAAGAGCAGGCTGCTTCCTAGGGAGTTGCCTTCAGAAGATGAGGATTCAAGGGACTTGCTGGAGTCTGGAGCTTGATGCTCAGGCGAGTTTGCAGTGCTTGACTCCCTGAGCTGTGAGGATGGGGAGGGAGTGGTGTGGTGAGAGAGCCTACAGTACCTGAGGCACTTTGAGACAGAGAGGAAGGGACTCAATGTCTCAGGCACATGGTGGGATTCTTGTGGTGTCCTGCAGAGGGCCAGGAGTTGGACTCAGGGGTCCTGATGGGTCCCTTCCAACTCAGCCTATTCTATGATTATATGATTTTATAATTCTGTGATGTGAAGCATCTACCCATTTATATTTCAGCCTTAGATGGGACTTGACATTTTAAGGGCTGTTGGGAAGAAGCAGCAGTCCACAGTGGAGCCTGGAAGGACTGCAGAGGGACTCTGCTGAGATGGATACAACTGCCCAGTCCCCTTCTAGCCCAGAGCTTCACTTGCTGCCTCTAGAAGTCAATCTCACACTCTTTTTCCAAAGCTGAGCCTATTGAGAGCACCAATTGCTGTGAAAATCCTTAAGCTACACTTGCAAGGAGGGTGTTTTTACTGTGGTTTGTTGAAGCCAGGAGGTCACTGAGTGTGCACAGCCCTCTCTGAGCAGGGATGCTGTTAACAAGCAACATCAGTGTTGATTTTAAGAATAACACATTCAGGTGCAATGGGCAGGCTAAGGGAACGTAACGTTGTTTTTCCCACAATTTGTCTAAAAGTGTCATAATTATGTCCATTACTTTATCAGAGTTGTTACCTTTGCAGTTGTAAACAAGAAAGGCTCGCCAATTTTCCACTCAATGGAAAAGTCCTGTATGCTTTGATAGCAATACCCCAGAGACAGCATATAATGGAAATGTTGTCATGGAGTGCCAGCTCAAAAACAGAGGAAAATGGCTGAAGAATTAACTCTCAAAAGACATTTTTCTTTCCCGCTTTTCCTTTTCCTATATTCCTATTTTCTTTTTAATTTCTTCTTTCTCTCTTTTTCTTTCTCTTTAATAATATGCATATTAAAAAAGGGTTTCAATCTCAAATAGGCTTGCATGTGTTTTTTGCTGTAATGTAAAATTAAGACATATAGCAAATCTGCTTTTCAATTGTCATTTCTCAGGTTCTTCCTGCTTATGTCTTCAATGTAACATTCTACATAAGCAGAATAAAGTAGCTTGAGGAGTGTATCTACCAATTATTTTCTCTCAGTTAGATGAATGCTGTATTGGTTTTATGTATCTCTAGCTCAAATTGTGGTCTGCTTATGAGCCCTCATCTCGCAGTTCCTTGCCTTCTAAAGGGCAGGGTGGACAGAAAGGTCTTGGTAAGCTTGATCTCTGCTGCCTACATGTTGAGCTAGTGCCAAGGATGAAGCAACCTGTCGCATTTAGAACTGTGTTTTGGTTGCAGTTCTCTGCCTGCAGCAGTGCAGAACTGTGTGGGGTTGACCAGTGTCACCTAAGAACTCCTTAAATCAGATTAATTATTTGCTGACCAACAACAATTGATTATCTGAGACAAAGGTTAACATTACCCTAGACATTTGTGGTGTCTCTAAGGCTAATTCCTAGATTAAATCATAAATGTTTCTGCTCTGAGAGAAAACATTTATTCAAAGCTAGGAGAGCATGTATCTAATACAAAGATGTCCCCAGGAATCACCATTTGAGCTATGACTGTTTGTACAGGTGTTTATTCTTATATTACTTAATCTTTTTCTAATTAATTTTTACTGGTCTTCTTCAGCAGTGTGTTCCTTGCAGAGCACACATGGAGCCTGTGGACACAGGCACCAAAGTGTTCAGCTAAGGACAGAGAAGAGAGGCAACATGTGCCTCTCCTCCTTTCCCAGTTTTGCATCCTGCTTATACCTGCTCTGGCCCTAACTGGACCCTCCCTTTGACTCACTAGTGTGGCATAAAGCTATGTAGGATTTGCTGTTGTTTGTTTTCTTCCAGGTTGTTGAACTGAGGTGACTCTAGTACAAAGCCAGCATGTGAGTGCTGGTGTCACCATAAGACACAGAGAGAAACTCTGTGGTGCCAGAGTTGTGAGAGATGGGTGGGACCTCCATTTTTGGGGTCACAAAGTGGTTATTTGACTCCCTGGGATTTGTGATACAAAATCCTTGGGGCAAAGGGATCAGAATATGAACATTCTCTGCCAGCACCTTCTGCAGGAAGCAACCTAGCACCAAGAAACGGTGCATGAGCATCTCTTAAAAATCCCACCCCTGTTCCTCTGGCCAGAATGAAGGGATCCTGAACTTGCTTTGCTGACTAGGAGATAGAGATCTCTGGATTTTACTGACTCCCTCTTTTCCATGTAAGTAACTGACATATTACGCAGTGGCACTACACACCCTTTTTCCTGCCCCATGAATTTGCCTTTACCTCCAAAAACAAAGGTGGAGCATATTCATAGCCAAAGCTGCTCCATAACCACTGCTGCCTCTGTGATGTTGGATCTGTCCAATGGCTGTGTGCCAAGCCTACTGTGACAGGCCCTTAAGGCAAATAAGTGATGTATTTTTGGGTTGCAATCACAGCCAGACATGACAAGAGTATCAGGGATGGTCCCAGACACGTGCAGGTGCAGAGCTGGCAACATTTAGAGACTTACGAAATCAAACAGGAAGGTATGGATTTGCAATGTTGAGTACAGGAATCTTAATAATGCATAAGCCTTTTTTTAGTCACTTAAACCTTTCATTGGGTAAGCCCTAAGCAGCTCATTAAGTTGCAGTCATACAATCGGGAAGCTGAAGCAATGTCATGTAGAATCTCTGCCCCCACATTGTCTCACCTGAGCAACTACAGGAGTGCAGTGAGTCATCTTTAGCCACCTAAGAACTACTACTGCAAACTATTTCAGGGCTACTCAAAAAGTGTATGTTCATGACTTGCAAGTGATTGAAGAATTGACATTCTAATTCTCCCTAATTTTCATGAACATTCATTTACTGCTAGAGCAGGTGTCTGATTTCCTCAGATTAAATGGATAGATGTATTTAGACAAGAAAAAAATCTACTATATCTGCTTTAGTTTACAGATTTTTATGTATTAGGAACAAATCCTTTATGTACATTAGGTGGAAGTTGATTTTATGAAGAAATAAAAGTCTCCAAGTCTTAGGAAATAGTGTTTTGTTATTAAGAATTACGAATAACAAACAGCTGCAGAAAGGAAGACAGAATCTATATTGGGAAATTAGTGGAAGACTGCAGTCAGGGAAGAGAGAGGCTGGGTGTAGGATTAGTAAATTAATTCCTCTAACTCCTCTCCCACAAATAAATCGGTGGAACGTGGTTGACCCTCATTCTGGTTGGGAGAGACAGCAGGCAGTAATCCTATCCCCTCCACACATTTTCTTTTGCTCCCAGTTACACCCCTGACCCCAGAGAAGAGAAGCCCTGACTCACCCTGCCCCGTGGCTGCTGCCAGCCCAGGCAGAGCCAGACACAGGAGCATCACCTCCACTTTCAGCTCCCAGACTGAACTGCATCTTCTACATTTACTTGTTTGCTGTTATTCCTACATGCTCTTCCCAACCTTCATTTTTCAAGGACGTGGATATATTCTGATCCAAATTATTTCAGTGTATTTAATAACACTTCCATTCATTTTCTGCTTGCTAAATGAACTTGCTAATCAGTATGTCCAGTGCAGGAAAGTGTTCAAGGGGGATGTTCGCACTAGAATGACATAAAAGAAATAGAATGTATGCAAGAAGTAATTTACATGGGCATATTTTTAGGTTATTTTTTCTCCTGTTACAAATGATGAAGTGATGCTATTTAGATTAATTGAGTATGATCACTGATTTTTTCATTTTCATGAAATCTGAGGTGATAAAATATACCTTCTGTGAAATAAAACCAAGAACTGCAGATACATCTCATGCATCCCAGGCAGGAAAAGAGAGAAGTCATTTCTACATTGAGTTCATATACTGGACTCCTGCATCTCTTATTCATACACAAGAAAATTTTGCCTCAGGTTTAGGTGCTCACTAATTCATACTTTAGGCTTATGAACCAGGTCTAAAATGTTAAACCTATCAATTAGAATAAACATGGTCATGTTGAAAACCTAGGTCAGAACATCACCTGGACTAGAGCTGGCACTGTACCATTTGCAACTCTGTAGAGGTGAGAATACAAGCATAGGTCATGTCCTCTGGATAACTTTAAATTACAGCCTTGCTCAAAGCAACAGTCTTTTCTTCATGATTTCCTGTAAAATATTGTCTATACCCATAGCTGCATGGGAGCACTAACAATACAATCACCATTGCAGCACAAATTAATTTCTGAATAACTGTCTCATAAGAAAGTCCTCTTGGAGAGGAAAATATAGTTCAGTAGGCAAAGTCCATTGCATTTGCACAAGGCCAGAGTGCTTGGGCTGCGCATGCAGCTGGAGAGTTGTAATCCAAATCCTTTCTGCACATGACTTGAGCGTGCTCAGGGCTGCTTTGCAGACTTTTAAGTGCAGTGTTTCCCCGAGAAGGAGTGAGCAATAGGCTGCCAGACTCGGTGCAGCCAGAGTCAGAACAGGTTTCTTCAGGCACCAAGCCCAGCTGTCCGTGGGCGAGCAGGCGTCCCGGCATGGGACTGCAGGGGACAGGCTGCCAGAGGCACAGCCTGGAGGTGGAGGCCAAGCCACTGGGGAGCTGCAAGGGCCCTGGCATATTGACTGACCCTCAGAAGAAACATTTTACCAAACTTGATTCTGGTGAAAGGTAGGTGTCCCTTTGTTCAGCAGAGCAGCAGCACAGCCAGGCAGTGCGGCTGAAAAGTGTCCTCAAGGAACAGCAGCGCACTGCAGCCAAGCTGAAGGGGCAGTGAGGGGCTTCATGGTAACTCTGTACCATGGTTAGGCCAAGGTGACTGCAAGGACGGCCCTGATTGACCTTGACTGCAGTCTGTCCTCTGGCTCGGTCTGGGTGGTGTGATTAATGCAAGTCACAGTGCGGCCAACCCTGCCTTGCCTACAGCTAAATTGCGCTGTGCTCGTGAGAGATGTGCTACTAAGTCCCTGGGAAATCTACCTTTCCCCCAGCACACAGAGCTTTCTGTGCAGAGGTCCCTGGCCTTGCTCCCATCTCCAAATTCCCCTCTACAACAGAGTGTAGCATTTGGGGAAAACCCTTCTCTGTGTCTGTGTGTAGGAATGGTGATCCTTCACATCCGCCCACCGCAGCACCACTCCCACACGCAGCCCGATACTCACAGTGCAGATGGAGTCTGAAAACACACAGGTAAAACAACCAAAATAAACCATCCTCTCTAGTACTGATATATCTCTTCAGTTTAGTCTAAACCACTCAGCCAAACCACAATATTTTGAGAAAGAGAGCAAATGTAAGTACTCGTGTCCTTATAGCCAGTAAAACAAAATAAGTGCAGCAGACAGCCAGTTATAGTGCACAAACAGTCCTTTGGGGAAGACTTCCCAAGCCAACCATTAAATTCAACACATTTTTCCCCACTCACTCAGGGCTTCTAAAGAAGGGGTTGAGCTCCAGCGATGACAGAGGAACTGAGGAAATGAGATAAAAAAGCTACTGAAATTGAATTTCCTTGCGGAGTAATTCTTCCATAAGCTGCATAAACTTTTCTTACTAAAATACTCTGGGGTGCACAAGTTTTTACATTACCTGTGTCACTCTGGTGGTAACATTTTTCTATATTGTGACTTTCTCAGAATCTCAGAAAATAGATGATACATTTTTCATATTATGTATCATCTTGAGCTAGGCAACACTTGGGAACCATTAAATCGTTCCAAATGTTTGCAGATATCAGAGTCTTAAAAAAACCCAAACAAAACCCTCAAAGTCCAAACTCCATCCTTCCCATTCCCCCTCCAATTGTGGCTGCAGTTATTTCAAGTTATTATCTAAAGAAACTCTGGACTTTTTGGTGACTTGACTATGAACATCTTTTCTTATCACTGCCTAATGGGTTCTACCTGAACAGACCACATATAAACAAGTAAAGAAAGTAATGAGGTAATGAGAAAAGTGTTTAGGGCACCCAGGCTGTAGAGCCTCAACCTAAATATCAGCTATAGTGGCATTATGTAGTACTTTCAACATATACAGTTCTATTCATTGCTGAAATCTCCCAAAAGGCAGGTATACTTTATATACAGCTACATTTAGGACAAAGAAATTATAGCATGCAGCTGTTAGGAGACTTGCCTTTGATCAAAAATGAATTCATTATCAGAGATGAAATTTAATACAAAGCTCCTGATTCCACTGCTCCCACCCACTGTCTCAACAAGAAAATACAAATACTTTTATATTCATAAAATAAGAATCAAAATTATTTTGCTTCAAGTGCTTTTGATGTCTTCAAAGTATTAAAAAAAATAAACCCATCCTTCAATTTCTAAGTTTACCCATCATCTAAACAAATGAAAATATCCATTCTATAAGTGTTAACCTTACACATTTGTTATGCACAGTGTAGGCATTGATAGCATCAGCTCTTGACAGGTTGAGATGGGTGAATTCTTACCTTCTTGGTCTGTCAGAGCTAGCCTTTGGAGAGTTGGTTTTCAACCTCACTTTCCTCTGTTAAATGAACAACTCAAATCAGATGGATTGCCTTGAAAGAAATTAATTTATTTTTTCTCTGTGAGACTCATATATTTACTTTCCATTCATGAAAGAAAAAATACCCTCTAAATAAAAGCAAAAATCAAAATAAGAGAACACAAGCTGTGATTTATTCAGTCCAGCATCAGAGAATCAGTTCTCCAGTCAGAAAGGAAGACGGAGAATTTAGAAACAAATTTGTCCCTTTCATTCAAAGACAAGACCATGAATCAGTACTTGTTTACGTACAATCTGTCTTGCTACACTCTGTGTAGAGGAAGTGCATTCACCCACACATCGCTCCACCTGACCTGTTCTTGTTCAGGTTTCGTGTAGAAATGCCCTTGACAACAGCAATAAGTGGAACAAAACACAGTTTTGTAGTATTTAAATTGTTTCATTAAGAGTGTCAATTAAAAAAAACCAGATACCTTAAATTTTAACCTGCTGGAAAGAAAGAGGATAAAATACATCACTCATATAGATTTGTTTGGAGTTTTTTCCACTCTTTAGAGCAGCCTTCAGCCCTGCATCTATGGAGTTAATTACCTTTAACAGAATTTTGCTATCCTCTCACTTTTATTCTTAAATATAAAGTTTTCAATCATAAATTAAGACTGCCATAAACTGAACCACAGGCCTCAGCTTATGATTATTGCTAACACCAATAATTTAAAAAAATCTCTGCTGTACTACAACAAATCCCACAGCCTTTTAAGTTGATGGCATGAATAATCTGTGAAGTTCCCTATTTAATTTTTTTACTAACATTGCCTCCAAGTTTTGAAAACCTTGAGAATTTAACAGGGAAGTTTCAATTTATTGCAGCCTAAACATGTTTGCAAGACAGGAGTAAGAAGAGTCCTTGTATAAACAGCAGGGATGGCTCCAGGCTGTCTACCTGATGCTTTCACAAACCTTGCAGCACCTGTTGGTGCTTACAGGGGCTAAAGTCCCTTCCACTCTGCTTTCCCTCCTCTCCTCACTCATCACCTCTGCTGGGTGATTAAAGACAATACTCTCAATAAAGTATCGTCATTGAAAATGCAGGAAATATAGTGGAACTAAGGGTCCAAGTGCACTTTTGGTCCACTGACCTAAAAATTCCAACCAAGTCAAACTGATTTGTTTAGAGGATGAAGAGATTTATGTTGCCAGTGCTGGCTGTGAGCTTACTTCTATAGTCCTGCTGGATGGCTCCTGAATCACCCTTGAGCAGCAGCCCCAAGAAAATGCCATCACCTTTATAGCTTGAAGTGAATTTTACAATTAGAACAGATACATTTAACAGCATCTGCAGGTATAAAAACAGTTGTACTGAGAGAGGGAGAGAGATGCTTTTTGTTGTTATTTTAAAGGAAGTGATTTTCTTTGTTGTACATATTGAAGAATGTACCAGAAAAGGCACCATCACCCTAAATTCCTCCTACATCTTGCAATAAGGGACAAAATCAGTTGGAAAATAGTTTTAGGGAAATATGTGAATAATGGTAATACTTAAATAATTCAGTTCTCTGGAATAATTTCTGAAGTCTTTTTCATATCTTAGTGAAAA
This sequence comes from Melospiza melodia melodia, assembly GCF_035770615.1. Lineage (NCBI taxonomy): Eukaryota > Metazoa > Chordata > Aves > Passeriformes > Passerellidae > Melospiza > Melospiza melodia. Next base: position 123,791,708 of record NC_086195.1, on the reverse strand, counting down.
CAGTAACAACCACTTTTGCTTAGAGATGAAAACTGCAACATTTAAATCAAGATGTGACTCTGATAATTTCCAACTTCTCCTACTTTGGAGGGCACGCTTTTGGCATGGACAGAGATTATAGGAATTGTAATAAATACATATATTTAAAACATATGATTTGTAGACTATTTGGCATCTATAGCAAAGCAAAGACTTTGGGAAAAAAATTAAAACCACAGATGAAAACACAGCTCTTCTGCAAGATTTCCATCTCTGCAGGATCTGGGGTAAACACAAAAAGTTTTTATCAACTACTCTGAGATGCAGATGTAAAAGAAAGGAGTGGAGCAAAAGCATGTTTTAAAATAGACATTTCCTCAGAGAGACACAGTTGTTTGGATCACAATATTCTGGCATTGATGCCTGAGGACAGGGGTCAGCAACCTCCAGAGCTCTATTGGATGGCATCTGTAAAACAGATAGAGTATAATACACCCCCATTTGGGCAGGGAGCTGAGCAACAGATGCCTGTATGGTAAAAGCTCCTTTTGCAAGGTTGAGTGACAAATGGCCACATGCAAGACCAGCAGTACTATCAGAGCAGAGGAGGGTAGGTACAGCTTCATTTCTTCCCCCACAGCTCCATCCCTGTACATAAATGTGAAAAAATAAAGACTGTGTCCTCAAAAGTAGTCTAATACAAGAACTGCATTTGTAAAAACTGTATTTACAGAGAATCTTATTAGAATTTCATTCCCCAAAGTAAAAGAGTAACAATATTACAAAAATAAAGACAGAAAGATGAATTGGAATAAAACACTTGGGTGGAAATACTGAGCTGTTGCCATGACTAATGGGAACTAATTTATTTACTTATACATCCTTTGTAATCTCATTTTCTCCCATGTGACAGCCAATGACTCATTGTTCGTTTACTGATGAAGGAACCATACTTTCTGAAATCTGTACCAGGAGGATCTTCTCTGGACAGTCTGCATTTGTCCCAGACCCAGAAGTGGGCTGAGCCTTCTCTGCAGTGCCCATTCAGGAGGTTCCTCCAGACCCATGGGCAGTAAGTCTCAGTATTTCAGGGCAGGGGGAGAGGGAGGAGAGGCACACATATAGGTCCTGTCTGTAGGGACTGCTGTGGGCAAATGAGGTAGCTTGGGCTTTCTTTACTTTTCCCACAGGTTTTCCCAGTCTTGGTTGTTCAGGAACATTCTGGGCAGAGAAATATGTTGGCAATGCTGCTGGAAAAGTGGTAAAGGTGATAGTTTGTAGACAGTTCTGGTATGCTCTGTCTTCTGTATTTCTGGACTTGACATGTACTGGTTCAGGCAACACTACCATTAAATACATGTGGGGAGTTGTTTGCATTTTCTTTTCTTTCCTTTCCCCTCACTTGCATCCCCATCCTGATCACCAGAAACTGAAATGGAAATATATTTCTAGGGTGCTTTTTCAAGTCAGCAGACAAAATAAAAATATCTCCATTGAAGAAAATAAGAGAAAATCATATTTTTGACAGATCAGTCAGCTGTAATTGTGGTTATTTGCCAGACTCTTGGGAATGAGCACTGCTCACTTGTAGGTGTGTCACGTAAAAGGCTGCTGTTATTGTTGTTGACTTTCTTTTTCCCCTCCCACTGCCTGTCCTTCAAAGAGACTGGCTGCACCTCTCAGAGTGGTTGTTAGCTGATGGTGTACACCAAACACCACATAGAAGAACGTGGCCCTGAATAGCAGGGTTTTCCCCAAACCACAGCCCTCTCCACCATTTGAGGTGACAATCAGCCATCATCATTTGATGCGGTGGGTTTGTGTGCTTCTAGTGTCCTAGATATTAAAAAGTAACAAAACTGCTAACAGATAAACATATGAGATCATCAACTCTCCCATTAATTAAAAGGGAGTGTTTCAATACAAGTAATAATTAACTTAAGTGAATATGGGATATGAGCCTTGAAGTACAACAGAGTACAGCAGGGAGGCCTTTGGTGCCAGGAGGTAACCTTAGTCACCTGGAAATCCCTTGAACAGCAAGACTAAACTGCTGGAGCACAAACAATGTCCTTTGTTCTAAGCTAGTGCCTGTTTCCAAATCCATTCCCAAATTCTGCTCATGACTTAGCCAGCCATAGGCTTGCCTTTGACGACCACTTCATAGGCCAGTAGCTAGATTCTGTAATTGCAACATGAAACATAAAAAGGTGGTCCTGGGTTCAGAAAAGAAAATGGTTTGGTAGGATAACTTCAGGAGGGTAAGGCTCGTCACTCTTCCTGCTGGAGCTGTGCTCTCATCAAGAGGGAGGTGAAGCCACTGAGAGGGGACGAAGTCCAGCCATGCAGGGATGCAGATGACACCATGGAGCAGACATTGCTGCCTGCTCCCAGGAGGTTTGAGATATAAAGGCACGGCTCCAGACTGCCCATCCACAAGAAGCCCCACATCACCAGGCCCCAGACATTGTATGGAGACCTGTGGCCTGAACTGAGTAATGCTGTGGAGAGACAACAAACTCCCCCCAAATTCCTGAACCTGTCAGTAAGCCTTGCCCACTGTGGCTGAGTGTAGTACTGGGCATCTCCTCTCTCAGCCACTCCACTGGTTCACTTTTTTGAGTGCTTTCATCACTGTTAACATCTGCTATACTGCAGCAATAAAATAGATTACTGGAATTTTTTTTCTCTTAACCTGAATTCTGGCAGTATCCTTATTGCTACGTCTGTGTCACATAACTGAATTGCATAAGCATGGAGCTCTCCCCAGCACTGCTCTGAAGGAAGGACACCCATAATGCCTGAAAACCTGATAATTGAAAGATTTTATGCATATTCATCTTTAAATCTTTGCTTAGATGTAAATTTCAATGGACATCTCATTTATCTATCTCTAACCTAAAATACTCCAGGGTAATTGTTCAGCTTGTAAAATATTTAGATGCACACACCCACGCATGGCCCAATTTTTCAAACTAGGTTTGTATAGCTGTATGCCTAATTTGTTTGTGCAACTTCTGTGATTGAATGTTCAGCTGGCAAATGGACAGGCAAATGCTTAGATCTGTGCATACCAGACTTGCTTTTTCCTCAATTTTAGGTGTAAACAAGATAAATATAATTTCTTGTCAAAGCCCAAGCAGACAGCAGTCCGTGCTTCTTTATTCAAGGAAAGTGGTCCCAGGAACAAATTCCAGTGATCCCACCACTAAATGCATTAAGCATAAAATAAGTAGTTCTATAAATACACATACTAAAGATGTAAGTGGGAACTATTCATAGTGGATGGTCACATTCTTAACCCTAGTCTGTGTCACTTGCCAGATAACTACTGGAACTCCCAAGTTTCATTTTTAAGTACTGCATTACAGTCTAAAACCATTTGAAGATAAACTTGTGCTTACTGTCAAGGGAAACTTCTGAAGTTTATTTACTCCCTAATGCAAAAAATAAAAATTAATTAGCACATTCCTTAAGCACTGGTCAAATTAAACTTCATAAGGGTTTTGCCCAGTATTGTACTCTTATGGAGTAGCTCAGGGAAGTTCTAAACTTGCATTATAGGGGCAGATAAAAATAATGTCATAGTCATGGTGCATATATAGCCTATATAAAACAATATGGTATTTATGCATCAGTCAGCATTGTGATTCATGTTAAACTATAGCATGAACACTACATCACTGTAATACAGCTATTAACTATGAGAGATCCTGTGCCTTACAATGCACTCTTGTTCCCCTTAGTGCTTAAGAAGCACAGTTTCCCAAATTGCTCTCTGTAATTTCATAGATGTCATCCTTATGGAATTTCTGCTCTAATGTTCACCTTAATCTCTGCAAATTGAATCTCTTCCAGTTGCATGAGATATATATACATATATATTGTAGGAATCCCCTCCCTTCCCTTGGCATTTTACTTGCCCTCTTCAGCAGCTGCAGTTGCAGAGATGTGATGTATTTCACCAGGGCACAAAAACGTCAGCAGGAAGTATTCTCAACACCCCCTCTAAAAAATCACTCCCCATTTTTCCAGCTCATCACCCAATCCAGCTGTGTTGTTGTGGGCACCATTCCTGCAACTCTCACCCAGAAGAATCTGAGAAGGCAGCAAATGCAGGAAGCTGTGGGCAAGGGCTGCTGTGCCATGGTGTTAAGTTAGTATGCATTTACATGCTGAAGGGGGTTTGTTTTTAAATAAAACTATAATGAGGCCCTGACAGGGGTGAAGGTGAGTGATAGACTCATTTCCTGGGTCAGGCCCATCACTGCGACTCACACTCTCACTCTGGGTGTCCCATGGTCACCAGGGACCCTCACAGAGCCCCATGGGTGTGGGTGCCTCTCCCCATGGGGCCCTGAGTGCCAGAACAAGATAGATCTGGGGCAGAGATCCAGCTCTGTAGGAGATCCAGCTCTGCAGGGAGGGGAGTCAAGGCCTCTGCTCACTTTGCAGCATGGTTGCCAACGCACCACAGATGAAAATTAGGCATGTTGCAGTTCTTTTTTGATTTTGCCATATATAATGAGCCCTCTTAGAATCTTCAAGAGAAATCACTTCCAAATCCCAGAAGGAAGAAAAAGAGCTGCTTTCCTTTTGCATGCACCATCAGGAACCTGGCTTTTTTTGCTCTAAATGCTAAGAAAAATCTCTCTCTCAGGAACAACAAACACTTAAGAAAGGGAATCCCTTTTATTTTAGAGGTCTGCTTTGGGCCATGAGGGATTGCACCGCTGTACATCTCTCTCTTCATTAGCTGGGGAGGAGGAGGAGGTTGCTCCATCATAAACCTCTCTAAAGGACAGGTCTGAAGTGGTACCAGGATAGCAAAGGTAACCATGTATCACACTGCCCAGCTGCTGGGCTGATGTTTTCTGCTGCATCTTTCACTCAAGGGCCTTGGGTCCCCATTCCTTAGGTCAGCTGACATAATCTTGAGCTGTGATGCTTAGATGCCAATACATATACTGAACTATTTTTCACTAGGGGAGTGCAGTAGGACATCTGACATCGAGCTAAATTGTGGCGACAGGCATTTGGAGCCTCCCATTGTCTCCTGCTCCCAGCTCCTGATTTGGCTGTGAACCAGAGGTGCCTGGTTCATTTTGAGATGCTCAAGGCCTGCCCTCTCCTGCCTGGCCTCCAGTCCTATCCTCCAGAGAGACATGGGTTTCCTGTAGTTCCTGTCATACAACTGCTAGTCCCCAGTGCATGCCTGCTGTCTCCTTGGGCCATCACTCCATGCCTATGTGTAAACAACTGAACAAAGCCCTAAGCTGCTAGCAATTATAATGGGACATCTGATGCCTCCATCCTTTGTAGGTACCTCCCTGCTTATGGGTGTCTTAAATCACCAAGCTGAGGTTTCCTTATATTGTTTCCCCATCTTAATGTATTTTTCCATTTTTCTGAGACGTGAGAAACAATATGCAATTCAATATTAATCCCTTCAATATTATGGATTAATTTAGTCAGAGCAGCTAATTTACCAAATGTTGTCTCACATGCTTTTTTATCAATAGATAAAGTTTTGTTGATGCTTCCTAATTGCCAGCACTCCATCTTCATTTTAGTTTACATAAAACAGTGTTTAAATATAGTTCTGCATCATTCTCATTTCACAACAATTTATTTCAGTTCTCTCCTTAAAATGGGGTCTGCTTCCTCTTAAGCACAGAACTCATCTTATCTGATGCCCCTTTGGCTGCCCTTCACTTCTTCTGTTTTCTTGCTAGTTTTATCTCTTCCCAGGGACTTGAGCAGACCCTGACAATCAGGATTTCCAAAGGCACACTGCCTACTTCTTCCTCTGTTCTGTTTTTTATTTCAGGGATGAAGAGTAGTGGGGAATGTAGACAGACATGCTGCAGTTGTGGTTTCTTTCTGAGTCCCCCAGCTTTCTCAGAAACTCACATTGGTTGGCTTGTTTGTTGATGTATTCCACTGCATCATAGTGACTAGTTTTCTTCATACCTTCCAAATGTTCTTCTGTGCCTCTTACCTCCTGTAATAAAAATTTAATCTAAAACTTCTGGCTATTAGTGAGAGTCTCCTCTACAATGCCTTTTTGGGTTTGCTTGCTTGAACTTAAGCACCAGTGTCAAGTTTTCCTACTCTTCTTGCAAACCTAATACATCCCTTTGCTAAAAAGGAAGGAAGGAAGGAAGGAAGGAAGGAAGGAAGGAAGGAAGGAAGGAAGGAAGGAAGGAAGGAAGGAAGGAAGGAAGGAAGGAAGGAAGGAAGGAAGGAAGGAAGGAAGGAAGGAAGGAAGGAAGGAAGGAAGGAAGGAAGGAAGGAAGGAAGGAAGGAAGGAAGGAAGGAAGGAAGGAAGGAAGGAAGGAAGGAAGGAAGGAAGGAAGGAAGGAAGGAAGGAAGGAAGGAAGGAAGGAAGGAAGGAAGGAAGGAAGGAAGGAAGGAAGGAAGGAAGGAAGGAAGGAAGGAAGGAAGGAAGGAAGGAAGGAAGGAAGGAAGGAAGGAAGGAAGGAAGGAAGGAAGGAAGGAAGGAAGGCACTCTATCTGTTTCTTATCTGAAACACGATGCAGCTGTGTCTGCAGCTTAGAAATGCCTTGATATGTGCAGTAACTGTCATACCACAGATATGAGGGGGGGGGGGTGCTCCCTGGTCCCTGTATTCCCAAGATGTGGGACTGTTACTGCTGGGATTACTCAGATTCTCTTGTTGGGGTCTCATCCCTGGTACCCATTCTTCATTTCCCCTAAATAATAAAATACAATAACTCCCCATATCCTGCTTCCCTTTTCCCTCGTCTGATAGCACCAAACTACATCAGTGCTCTCTGTCCCACCTCTGTCTCCTGGGGCACAGCCTGGATACGCACAGCCCACCTACAAGCACAGCCACAGGGGCTCTCTCCTGAGCTGGCACCTTTTGGCACCACTGGGGGCTGCAAGGAGAGGCTGGAGTGCTGTAGTGGGAAAAGTGCCCTCCAGATGGGTCACCTCCCACAGTAGCCATCAGGAGGGCACCAGCACAGCCAAGAGCTGTGCTTCAGTGCCTCCCATGCTGGAAAAGAAGAAAATTAGGAAGCAGAGAGCTATCAAAACTATAAAAAGTTTCATTCTGGAAGTGCTGGAGAGAAGTAGTATGAAGACAAAAATATAAGAGAGCAAGATCTTAGATTAGATCAATTAGATCAATATTGTTGATATAATGGAGATCTTTGCAAAAGGCAAGGGCACACATTGCCTACACCAACCACTGTAGTAGCAAGTGGTCCCTACTGTTCACATTTAAAAGTTGACCTTTTCATCTTTCATTTCTGCCATGGAGATCAATAATGTCATGCATGAGGAGAGACACCAGTAACTGGAATGTCCAGGGGACAGAAAAATAAGGTTATGGTACTCCACTGTATGCCGAAACACCTCTTTGCAAGTCCCTGCTTAAATTTCTTCTCCTATGCAGACATGGAATATAAGGCTAGAACTCATCTCTATTCATTCTACATAATTAATCAGCAATGATAAGAGCTTGATGAAGCAACATTTGCAGTAATGTAGACTTTAAAAATAGATTATATAATTTCCTCCATGTTTTCAGTTTCAGTCTACATTCACGCAGGATGTTATGCAAATCCATAATCATATCCTTTCCTCCCACACACATGCACTCATAGCAAGGCTGGCTAATACCTACAGAAACAAAGCACATATACCCATACAGAAACATGCTAGAGTTGAGATGTAGGCATGAATTTTAAGTATGCTAAGAAATATTTATATTATTTTCATCATTCTTTTCAAGTGTATGTTTCCATATGTGCTTGCACACCACATTGCCATAACATGTCATTTAAGCATAGTGGTATCTTTATATTAAGCTGCAAACATGGGATGAGCATTGCTCATGAGAGACACAGAATGTATATTCAAATGCATCTTCATTACATACAATTATTCAGAAGATTTTTTTCCTCCCTAAGTAGACCTCACAACACTATTGCTGCAAAGCCAATTTTAGACTCTGTTTATCATTCAATATGTTTAGACAGAAAGGGGAAAAGAAAGAACAAAATACAAAAAAACCCAAAATAGATAAAGAGGAGAAAAGAAGATGTAAAATACACGTTCAGTCAATTTTCTCTGTAATAAAGATGTGTTCAATAAGTTTCACCAAAAGAATCTAGATAATTACAGATACACAGCCCCTCATCTGAAACCTCTGTCTTGTGTATATATAAATGTACACACAGAAGCATGTATATATATATATATCTATATATGCATACACACACATATATGCATATATCTGTATTTTCATGCATGCTTGTATCAATGCAAATATATAAGTGTATATATATGGGGTATATAAATGCCACCTCAACCCCAAAACTTTTGCAAGGAGAGGAGACCAGTGAAGCAGACTCCAGACTGTCTGACAGAACTGGGGAGCCAGCTTATGTAATTTCTGCCTCTAATTTGCTCAGAATACAAAGGACAAATTTCTGCTTTACATGCTGCTTTTGCAGGCAGTGCCTTACAGGCAGATTTACAGCACCACCAACATCAACAACGACAGAGTGGGGATAAACTCACAGAAATCGCTGACACAACTCTGTAGATAAAAATGCCCCGCGGTGGTCCAAAAAAATAGTCCACCAAACCACCCCAGACAATTTCTTGCAATTTCTTTCCTCATCATGTACTAATATACACCACTGTCATTTCTTGAAAGAAATTCAGGGCTTTCTACAGCAAAAAGAAGGATAAATTGCTTTATCTCTGCCAGAAGTGGAGCATGCCTTCTGTCATATCCCCAAAGCTGCTCTGGGGAGAGGATTTCCTCACATGGATTCAGGCAATTATTTTACATTGAATGAGAAGCAGGGATATTTCTGTTTCTGTGACTGAGCCTCCCTGGGGGTCCTCTGCTGCCAACAACCAGGATGTGCAGCTCCTGGGAGATGGGTCTTGAGGGCTGAAGTTGTTTTGATTGACAGAGTCTGGGGTGCTGCCTCTCCCAGGTTCACTCCGGGGACTTCTCCCCATGGGTGGAAAGGTGGCAAGTCACCCTTCATCCACATCTCAAATGCAGGACAGCAGAAAATGGGGCACCACTGGCTTTAGGTCAGACCTTGAGCCCAGCCTGGCTATCTTCTCCATCCAATGGGATTCAGTGGTCTCCCAGGCACCCTGGAGCAGAGAATGCAATCACATTCCACAGAGCTCCTCATTGTGGATTGCAGTGCTACTGAGCCTTCCTTTTCTATTGAAAAACCCCAAACAACTAAACCCAACCAAAAAACCCCACACCAAACCAAAAAACAAACAAACAAACAAACAAACCCCAAAAAATCCTCCAGAGGTTTTCTGAAAAGCAGTCCTCAGCAGAGGTACAGCAAAACTTCTCATGCTGGGCAGTCTGCTGTGCCTCTAGGGGTGGGAAGAATCCCTCTGGCAGCACCCCAGGTGCAGAGTGGGAGGGAGCCAAGTTCTCCCTTGTGCTGAAGCCGCCTGGCAGCTGCTACTCCCTTCCAGGTATTGCTGAAGGAATCCTACTGCTGGAGCATGGCCATGCTGTGCTGGGCAGGAGGTAAAAACACACCAAAAGATGCTACCCTGGCTGAAAAGCGATTTATTGCAATTGTTACAAGTTAAAAGGGCTGATTGCAGTGAAGCAGTCTGCATTTTGCCTAATTTATTGGCATCACTTTTTATAATGGGAAAAAGAGCAAGGATTCCTTCCACAGAGTGGACATTGCATTTCTCAGCTCCACCCAGACTCCTTGTAAACTCCATGTTTGTAATTAGTGGCTGAGCATGTCCCTCAGTATCTGTGATGACATCATTAAGTGAAAGGCAACTGAACTTTCATCACCAATCTAGTTTTAATTTAGGACATAGAAAATCACTTTTCCAAATTATTTGCTAGTATTCATGGACATCAGAGCTTCAAATTTTTTGGAGCACATCCACTGTGAATACTATTTTCTGCAACTTTTATTAGTCTGGAGAATGAATTGATGCAGAACATGAGGAAAATAAATCTAGACATGAAAACCTTACAGCCTGAATCCACCTATCTGTAATGGAAATAAATGCTTGGGTGATTCAGTTCTACTTAAATTGAAATTCAAACTGATTGCAAGGGTGGCAAATATGATTTATCAATCTTTAACATCTCTAAATAGGCAAGATCTTCATCTGAGTTTTTACATTAATTTGTACCTTTGAAAAATTGGGAACATTTTAAATTTTGCTATGTTCTTATGCAGTGGCTGAATCTCAGCAGGGGTTTTGCTGAAATGCAGTATCTATCTGTCTGCTGCCTTACTTCCAAGTGTAATAATTAGTGTAGTTGTGCATTGAGAGCATTTGGGCCGTAGCTCAGGCAGGAAGAGAGAGTTACTCTACTTTCATGCAGTAGAAGCAAAACAGATTTGGCAAGCTCTGCAAAGTGATGACAGAGTTGAAAATATTACAAGTATTTGTGCATCAAGAAGTCCTGCTCAGCACTTGGCTTTTTCTGAGCACATTCTGCACACACCTGCACAAGCTAATCCCATGAAGAAACCAAGTTTTTGGTACTCAGTGAAGAGATAGAGAAACTTTTAGGGAGTTTTCCTGGAAAAATGTGTGAAGGATGTTTGCTCCTATTTTAAGCCAGGAGGCTTTGCCGAGCAGGGGTTGTGAGCAGCATTGCTAGCAGCAACCATTAGAAATGTCAGGATAAACAATTTCTAATGCGGAAGGAGATGGAAACAGCTTCCCAAGGAGTAGAATAGTGACAGGGATGTGTCTGTGACAACCATGCCAGGCTTTTCTGATATAGAGATGTCCTGGGACATCTGGAAGACCTGGGTCTATGGGAAAAAAATGGCAGCTTACAACTTATATCAGGAGGGGAAATGGTAGGGAATGGCTCAATGAGATGCCCCTGTGTGACGCAACTGCAGGTAAACACGTTTTCCCCTTGCACTCTGTGTATAGTCATTTTCGCCATTCATTAATGAGAAGAGAGATTTTGACTCAGTGAGCTCTCTGTCTGTGCCCAATTCCATCTCAGCGTACCTCCCCAGCCACACGTGCTGCTGCTTGTTCAAGGTATGGCCCCCTGGGAGGAGCAAGATCTACCAGGGCTTGAGATGAACACCACAGTTCACGAAATGCGTGATAATAAAAAAATCAACAGAAAGGGAAAAGACTGAGGCTTCAGCAAAAAATTATAGCACTTAAAAGCTGCATGAAACTCTTGGGGGTAGAAAAAAGGAATAAAAAAGAGATTTTACAGTACTCATCAGGGGAGCAGAGAGAGGTTTGTGCTGCTCCTTTACACAGTGGTGCTCCACAGACACATTGCAGATGCAAGCTCACCTTCAGTTAAGGTCAGCTTTCCGGTGCTTGAAGCTGCTAATCCTGCTGAATAGTCAGGCCCCAAATGAACCGTCTCCCAAAGGGAGCTGTCAAGCAATACTTGCCCATTTAATTGACTAAGACCTGTTCCTAGTTTTTTTGCTGGCAGTTGATGGATCTAGTAGTTGTCTTTCCCCTACAAGATAGATCAATTGACAAGAAAACTATTTAATGACAAAGCTTCTAAATGCTTGTCTAAGTTCTCTCTGCATTTTAATAGTGGAGACAAGTTGTTCAATCAAGCATGGCACCGAGGGCTGCAGCACTGAGTTGAAATGTATCAGCCACTCTGAAGAAAATGCTTCGGGTCACGCTGTGGACAGAACATCCAGAGACACATTTAATGTGACAGGTTTTAGTATCCAATATCTGAGTGTGGGTTGGAAGCAAGCTTGCAGAGCTGCTCTAAAATGCCAGCTGAGCTCACAAGCACACAGACATATTTGTTGGTTTAACCCCCAAGGCACTGTAGTGATTCAAAAAGTGGCATGAAGGTGCAGATGGGCAGTCCATGCCTTTCAATAGACCTGTATTTATCCTCCTCTCATTTTTGCCTCCAGGCACTCTGCATTATTTCACATCTATACAAGGATTTCTGTTAGGCAATCTTTTCTTACAAGGTTTCCATGTTTTCCCTCCCTTTACTAGTTGGAAGCACAGTAACTTGCCATCTTCGCTGAATAGACTTTTTATTTCTAAATCACTGCTTTTATACATTTAAGATTTTGACATGGAGAAGATATTACATTAGTCTGGAAAGTCTTCAACCATAGTCTGCTAAATTAGTAAACCCGTTCATTGTGAAACTTGACTGATTTTATACTTTCCACACCTTTTGGGAATGTACCTAACTTGCCAGCACTTGAAGAGACAGTGTAAACTTTTCAGTTTTTACTTAGACTGTGTTCTATTTGATTCAAAGAGAGCCCATCTGGCCCCTTGCAGTAATAGCTCACTGGGAGAAGAGGTTGCACCAGTCTACCTTTGGGTGTTCAAGAACAATGGTGAGAAGGTGAGAGTCTCTTTTGTGTGGATTAGATCCTGCTTCTCTCATTCAAGCCACGTTCTCATTTCAAAACTGAAGTTTCCAATCTAAGATTGATGTTTATCCAATTCAGACACTGTGAAAACCCTCTCTTGTGCACCACATTATGTGTCCCAGTGTTGTGTTTGTGAACTGAGTTAGGAGTTCAGCAGCAGCAGAATTGAACCACAGCGCCCTGCCCTTGTTTCAGAGAAATGACAGAGTAAAAACTACCCAGGAGTAAAAGCAGCCCGGAAGAAAATCATACCTTGCCCATGGAATTTTCATAGTTCTCCTTGCACCTTCTGTATGAAGCAGGATGTGTTTTAGCCTTCCATATTATTGGATAGTCTGAACTAAAGACCTCAAAATATAGCTCGCTCCAGAACTGTAAACTGTTAGAAAGCAGAATCTATTGCACAGCTCTGAAGTGTGGCACTCTCCTGCATTTATCCATCTTTCCCTCTCTATCCTCTCTCTCACTGTGGTTTGTTAATAGAGCCTGTCTCACCTTTTAACATGAAGTTGCCTTGCCTGAAAGGTAGGATAAGTCAAATCATCATATGATACTGCACTCTTCACACCTATCTAATTGAAAATGAGCATAATTTCCCTGCAAGTTTATCTGACCAAGGAAAGCAAGTCAGATAAAGTCACTTTCAGATTGCCCATCCATGTTGATCCTGCAGTACAGGGCAATAGCCTGTCCAGAAAGGGCTGCTCTGTCGCTACTGATGGGAGGCTCATGCTCCAAGCTGAGCCTGCTGCTGTGCTTCTGCCACTGTCAAGATTAGAAGCTCTGTGAATATCACTTAATCAGCTTTCTTGCACCAAAGTTTTGTCAGCCACAGATTTCCCACAGTTCACCAGCTGTCTCATTATTTACTGTGTCTTACAGTAAAAATTTAAGGCTGCCAGACAACTTCCCATTTTTGCACGTGTAACAAACACCTGCAGTTCTTTTCCCTTAAAGGCCTGAAAATTAATCTGAATATTTATTTTGGTTTTGGGAATGCTTTAGGAAAAAATGTAAACTCATTGCTGTTTTGGGGGTAAAAGAGGGTGAAATAGTAAATAAACTGAGTGAACCACTTACCTACCATTGAGTGAGTGATTTAGTCAGCCTTCTTTGGAGGGGAAAAGAGAAAGGAGGTGGTTTGAACACATCTAAGAATAAGTAGCCCAGCTGTGTGCAGGCAGATGGGCTCCTCTTGCACCTGCCTTTGAGAATATGCAAAGCACACGCATTCATCCACACCTGTTTATGTAGACACATCCTGACTTTTGAAGCTTCAAATTTGGTGTCAAAATAATCCCTTCTGTGCAAAGCAGGTGTTTGCAAAGTTGCGTACAGTTCATTTGTGAAGGAGTCTTTCTGAAAGTTTGGCAGTGTGCACCAGCCCCACAGAACAGGCTGCAGAGTTGTGACCACTGGTTGACTCTGAGCGCATACAGAAACTTCCTGTGTGTAGTTCACCAACCTTGTTACCCATCCTACAGCCATCATTGTGCAAGTCATCTTCTCATATTTCAGGAGAAGTCATAATGATAGTAATGCTAACAGCAATGCATTAATTAACTGCAGTCTGCTGGGGCTGCCTGAGAACTTCTGAAGTGTGAGATTTCATTGGAATGACTGCTGTGGATGCTCAGGTGATTCACCAAGGAAGGGCAAACAACCTTGTTCAGCTCAGGGTCATGTGCCCTCCCTGACCCCGTTGACTGTCATTTTGTGCCAGGATTTCATCTGATGGCTTGAGGCCTCGGTGATTTCAGGTTTCTATCAAGAGTGCTATGTATAAAGTTGGAACCAAGTAGTCACGTTTACTAAAATGAGAGTTCTTTATAATGACACACCTACACTATGACGAGGCAAATGAACACCTACATTCCTAAGAAAATACATTCTTTTAGGCTGAGTTTGTTCAACCACGCTGTCCCAAATCTTTTACTGGCAACACTGAATTAATTCCCTGGGGCGTACCTTTTCCATTCACAAGAGCTTAAACAGGTTAGCAGAGGCATCACTGGAAACAGACATGCACACATGTGCTGGCTGGCAAAGGGTGACATCCAAAAGTAATTGGAGCCAAGAACTGTGGTCTCTTTACTGATCCTCATTTCCACTGGTTTTCAATATTGGATCAATAGATGTCCTTGCTTTGACATCCTTCATCATCTGTACTGCAAATATCAATAATGGACCTGTACACAACTCTGCTCAGAGAGGCTGGCTAATATGGCATTTAGAAGTAAGCTTCTTTTCTTCCTTAACATCATTGTAAGTTGTAATTTCATGTAAACATATTTTTTCTGCTCTTCTATATTATCTAGCCCTATTTAGAACATCTTCCCCCCATGCCTCACAAGAATGCCTTGCTTTTCTAGTTGAGCTGATCCTCCCCATCCCTTTGCATTTAGAACAGATGAGTAACATGAATCCTAAAGGCTTTGTCTGCAGTCACTTGCAAGTTGCTGAAACACTTGGTGCCTTTAATTATCCCAAAAGTGAATGTTGCAACATGACTGCACCACCTGCATGGTTTGGGATCCAGAGCCGTGTTGGCTGCACAAATGGTACTCACAAGGTTTGCTCCACAGCATCATCTGCTATGCATACATACATATGCATTTCTGCAAGACAGGGATTGCTCTATCCAATGCATGCCATGCCTTGCTGGAGCTCTCATGGCTAAGAGCTGCTATGTCTCAGTGGTGCAATGCAGCTTTGATCCCAGAATCACTGTAATTACATTACACTATTGCTCCCTCTGAACTGCTTAGCTAAGCTGAGCAGCCATCTACAAGATGGTTTGGGGTGGGTGACATCTTGCTTCCACATCACTGCCCTGCATCAGGTGGTAGTGCAGGTTTGCTCCCAGACAGCCCTAGACCTGTCAACCTCACTCAGCTGGTCCCACTTCCAAGTTCCCCATCTGTGGCTCTTGCCTCTTTCTTTTGCACCACAGCACGGGCACTGCTTGGCTTGTCAACCAGAACTGGATGCCTTTGCCCTGCTATCAGCTGCTATCTGTGCCTGGGCTGTGGCTCACAGAGCACAGAGGCTGCAGGGATGAACAGAGCTGGAAATACCCCTCCTGTGCTGGATGGTGCATTTCCCCCAGCACCCAGTGGACTGGCTGCTTTTCACTGTCGTCTGGCCCAGTGATAGACATTTACACTGGAATTTAGAAATCATGCAGGCTGCCAAAGGCAGCAGTCTTTGTGGTGGGGAATTGCATGCTGCATAACGGGAGACTATCCTGTTCCTACTCACTCACATCTGCAATGATGATATTTGTTTACTAGTTTAGGCAGAGAAACTGAGCCAAATAAATTGTCGTTCTCTCATCCCTGCTTTGAAAAGCTCACTGTCATGATTATTATCATCAGGACAGTGCCTGAAAATAAACCTGTCAAACACAAGCAGACATGTGAGGGTGTGCCCAGATAAAGAGGGGGCTTGGCTTCAAAATCCCAGACTGGCAAACAGCAGAAGGAATTTGGGGAATTGCAGATGTTCAGCTGAAACATTTTCTGCCTTAAAAAGAGAGGAAGAGAAAAATGTACGGAGTGGGAAGGACTACCTTGTGGCTGAGGGTCTCGGGAGCTCTGGCCTCATTTCCTGGCTCTGCTCAGGATTCTCACATAACCTTGGCCAAAGTCAATTCATCTCTCCGTGCCACTGCTCCTCCATCATTACATGGATTTCCTTTCTACAGCACTACTCTCTCTCTCTATCTGCCTCACCTGCTGAGAGTATAAATTCTGCAAGGTACAGACAGCTTCTGATTCCTGATTTCTCATTTCTCTCTGTCTGGATTTGATTGTCTCTGATTTGATTTGTTTCTGTTTATATTGTGTCCAGCAACCTCAAGCAGAGCTTATGGATGATACCATAACAAAAACAAAAATACACAGCTGAGTTTTTGAAATCTTGTCTTTAAAAAAATAAACAATACTGAAGTGCTTTGCTTCTGATAAACCAATCATAAATTTTAAGAAAATCTGGCTCATTGTAACAGTGTTATGAATTGGCTGTGGAGCAAACACTAACTGGCATTTTCCTATAGTGTTACTATATGGATTTTTTACATGTTTTTAAAGATGTAGGCTCTGTCTGCTGTATTTAAATATTTGAATAAAGTCCTATGCACAGGGACTGAAAACTTGACTTTGCTAACAGTCAGCAGAGCTGTCTGCAGGTAAAATTCTTGTGTTAGCAATAATCCCAGATATGTGGCTATTATCTCCATGAGCTGGATACCAATTGGCTTACAGGTGACAGCCCTTTTCTGGCAAGGTCCAAGTTTCCAGGAAGCCACAAGGTATCAGTCAGAAGTTTCATGTATTTTCTGTATTATCAATGTAATTTTCTACATGATTGATATAATTTAGAATAGTTGGCAATCACCTTAGAAAAGAATAAAAGTTTACTCAGAACCTAACGTGAATTGGTAAACAAGGGAGAAAAAATGAGCAAAACATACTCCCTTCATTTTCATCCAGAGTGTTTGTTTTCTATTATCAACAGGCTTCCTAGCAATAGAACTTGATTAAGGAAAGAGAAGATATAAATCAGAGAGTATGGGTACATACAGTTGCTGTTGATGTTTTATGTGATATTGTTCTGACATATCAGGAACATTTTCCAGGCAGTAGCAGCTTTACTTAAGTTGAATTTTATAATTATTTCTGCGCTCAGGAGAGCTGTCACTTCACCCAGAGATGTATGAAGGCCTCTCACTGTATCCTACTCCCCCAGCCAGACCCCTCTGATGTCTGTCCTAGCTCTGGGTTTCCCCTAGGTGCCAGAACCCCTGCTGAGTGTTTGGATCCCACAGGATGGATGGGGCAGACCTGGCCCCCCAGCCTCACATTTCAAGCTGTTTCCCAGCTGACAGACAGCAGGTACTTTCAAGCTTAACTCCACTAGGATTAGAAAATTTCTTGATGTTTTTATCTCCAAGGGATTTGCCTGGAGCCTTTTTTCTCTTACAGTTTATTTAGCCCTGTTTAAGTCTCTTCCTAATTTCCTCAGGTCCACAAGCAGATAAACAGCTGATTATAAAACCTTACATTAATGTTCATGCTCCATCCTTAGCTGGGGAAATACTTTCTCAGTGGAAAAACAACCAAATTCACAACACAGCCAGATAGGGTGGGCTTGAAACAACAGGCAGAAATACCAGCACCTTGATGGAAACTCCAGAGTCTCTGCCATTCAGCTTTTCTCCAGCTGATAAGAGAAGAGGCTTGGATCTGCGGTTAACAGTGGTTTATTGCTTCTGTCAGGTGGGAAAGGGAACTTGGGGCTGCCAAGGCTTTCCAATTCTGGAGAGATAATACTATCCACAGACCTCCTGAGCCAATGGTAAAGGCATCTTCACCAAAGCCACTTTAGAGAGCTTATTAGGAAAAAACCTTGCATGAACAACTTAAAGAACGACATGAGATAAACCAGTCCCTTTTATGTGCTCTTTTAATCTATCCATAGATCCAAGGTAATCATTTGGCCAAACCAAGATCACACATGGCCCAAGTTCAGAGTCTCAAAACAAGAATGGATGAGAATCTGCCAACTGGCAGTGCTGGACCCTCCTGGCCAGGTTCGTTATTAAGTACAGACACAGAATAATGAAAGCATGCTACAGTGCTGAGGCAGCTGGCTACCACGGCACTGAGACAGAGAAGCAGCTAGTGCAAAGCCAGCCTAAGGAGCCAGTGAGGCTCATTTGCAAGGGAAATGCAAATACAGAGCTGATTGCCTTCCCTTAAATGGGAAAGTGTGTTAAATCTGATAAGAGTGCTCTGAGTGTCTCCTAAGCGTGGGCTTGTCTCAGCATTTAGTTTCTGTTCTACAGCGGGTGAGGGAATGAATGCTGTTCTGAAACCCTGAACAGGTGAGATACAGCAATTATTTCCCTCTACTTCTTCCAATATCTGCATAAATTAACATGTAGATAGCTTTTGTATCTCCAAAGCACTCCACATATATTAACTAATTAATGCTCACTGTACCCATCTATATTAAAGAAAGAATTATCCTCATTTGGCTAATATTGAAATTCAAGAGGGAAGATTAAGTGCCTAGGAGTGAATCCATCTAAGCAGTTTAGTTGGTGAAGTCAAAGGGACTAAATATTAATATGTTTAAGGTCTTTGGTGGACTGGGACCTGGGTCTTGCACAATGCTGAGCCCCCTGTAAGATCGGGCACACCCATAGCCACAGAGGTACCAGGTATGAGAATCTGACATGAAATTGCTCTCCAGGAGTTCAGATCTCAGGCCAGTGCCTGAACCCATCGCACACTTTCCAAACAAAACTAAAGATGGGCTGTTTTCTGATATATATGGTCAGAAAAGGCAGAAGTCAGAAGACAGACTTCAAACAAAAAGATGTTTCCTGAATATAAGTGGTGTGTGTTTTCTTCTTCACCACATTTGCAATAGTGTAACACATGAGTCTGGCACTTTCCAAAATCCCACTTCTCTCCATCATTACATGCAGTGCCTATGGCAGAAAACATGAACTACTACCTGCCTGTTACATATAGTTCTTGACAAAAATTATCACATCTCCCCACACTCATAAAAACACAGTCTGTTCTTCCGGAGTCTCGAAATCAGTTTTCCTGGCTTCACAGCTGCAACTTTGCCAGACAACAGATCTGACAGTCCTCTCAGGAAGAAATTAATTGTAAAAACGATTTAGAGGAGGCATGCAGAGAGTGGGGTTTGATTACCTTCATTTGCATATTAGTTCTTAGAGGCATAAGAATGGTTTTTGGGGCAAACTGGGGAGAGCCTTCCCTGAACCCTCAGCAAGTTTAATCAGGCTCAAGTCCAGGAGTAGGCCCAGATCAGACACCCAACAAAATTTATCTGAAATATTTCACAGGGCTGCTTGAATACGTCTCCCTTACAGATTTGCTGCAATTTACTGGTATTGTACAAGATTGCAAGGTACGCTCACAGGCAGCCCTCAAATGCTCAAATTAAACGTTGTTTCAATAAGGAAGGGCTTTATTTGGGCACAGTTATTCATCAGGACCTGAATATGTTGAGTGGGGCATTGGGGTACTTTTTTCTAAAGAAATGGCTCCTTTGTTGACCTGGAAAATAAATGGTGAGCTGCTGAACAGGCTGGTCCATTGTAGAGTTCCAAAAATTAAGCTAAACAGCTGGTGACTCATTGTTGGGATATTAATCAGAGCAAGATAAAAGTGTGTGCCAAAGAAGGGACATGGCTTATTTGATGGGGTTATTGACTGATTTTGGATTAATTTATGAAAGAGACAGGTGTTGATAGGGGTGAGACCACAGCCATAGAAAGAGTAAGGGCTCAGATCAGCCAGCCCCTCCTGGTGTTGATAAGCTAAAAAGAAGAAAATGTCTGCAAAGACAGAGGAGGGATAAAAGAGAACAGCAGGGCAGGGCAGCTTGTGCAAGCCTGGTGCTCACAGAAGGCAGTCTTTGTGAGAGCAGCAATAAATCTGCATGTGGGTGAGGGGTGCAAGGGTCAGAGATAAGGAAACCTGGGACTGGGCAAGCCTTGTGTAAGAAGAGTATTTTTTTCCCCTGTGCCTATTCTGTGCCAGCCATACTGCAGTGACTGCTGGGAAAAGAAGAAGGTTTTAGTAGTAAACAACCAAATCCCATAAATTTGAATATGGTGGATCAGGCTTCACCTGCCTCTCCCTTTCATGTGCTGCACAACTGCAAAGCACAAGGGCTCAGGGTAAAAGGGAGCAAAGGCAGGGCAAGCAGTGGAGTGTGGAAAGAGGAAGACACTGCTGATCACAGGGGAAGGAAACAAGACACAGAGGGAAGGTCTGGCCCCTGTGGAGGCAGTGCTGCACTACTCAGACTGAGCCAGGCCGCTGACTACTGCGATGAGTGCTGCAGAGAATACCAAAGTGGAGCGAGTAACTTTTCAGAGCACTTCAGAAGTTTAGAAGAAAATTACCAGGAAAGCATAAATACCTTTCTTTCAAAAAAGCTGCTTAACTTATATATTTTGGGGGACTGTAGAATTTCTCTGCACAACATAGATGCACTCAATAGGCATGGCATGAAGGCGATCTTTGTTATTTAGCACACGTTTCCACAGTACAACTATTGATGTGTTTTCCCCCTCCAAACTATGTAGCACTAATTTTTCACATGGGTAAACTAGCTTGAATATTGGCATAGAATGTAGAGAAATAGGCTGAGCATATAGATTTCTCTCTGTCCCCCTAATACTGCATGCATCTCTGGCCTGGATCTCTGGCTTTTCACACTGGTAGCCCATCTCTAATATTGATTTGGAACATAGATACATAATACACGTATTATGGATTTATTTCCATCTTTTTTGAATCTCTGTTGGTTTGAAAAGTAGATAATCTGAAAGGATGAATTTTTCCCACAACACTGCTTTCTGTGCATACAGAGTCAGGAAATACTGTAACAAATATCTTCTAGCATGCAAGTAACTTCCCTTTCACTGACTGCAACTCCTCCTCCTCAGCATCTGATGTCTGTCTCGGTGAAATGGCTGTGTGCTGTCATAGCAGGGCCCTTTCACAGTGAGACATCCCATCTGTCTTCCTTTCCCACTGCATTGCAAATGTCCCTTTGCTTTAATACCGGTTGTTGAGCCTGCCTTCCGTCTACTGCTGCAAGCTTTTAAGTGAGGATGTTGTAAAAAGGTCAGGCTGCTGGGGTTTGGGTTTGCTTCTTTTTTTCTGATGAGTTGGAGGTGGCATTTGGTTTTTACGCAGTAGTAGGACGTAGTTTGTGACAGATGGTGTCTGTAAAGTGTGAGAGTGTGGTATCACTCAGAACACCAGTGTGCACTCACCACACCACAAAGCCCTGGAAGGTGGCACATGTTCAGGTCTTCAGCTCAGGACAGCCAGCTGCTCCTCAGTGAAAATACCTCCAGCAACATGAACTACAATGGTCACAGCAATGCCTTGGAGCGCCACACCAAACTTCAGCGATATGCTCACAGCCTGAGCTGGATCAAAGTAGGTTCAGTGAACATTTCTAC
The DNA here is from genome assembly GCF_035770615.1 of Melospiza melodia melodia. Taxonomy (NCBI): domain Eukaryota; kingdom Metazoa; phylum Chordata; class Aves; order Passeriformes; family Passerellidae; genus Melospiza; species Melospiza melodia. The sequence continues at coordinate 123,770,290 of NC_086195.1, read as the reverse complement.
AGATCTGCTTACCTAGCATAGCAGTTTTTGAAAGCCAGGAGCCCAAAATACACAGGCCTTAAGCTCAAAATTATGTGAGATGCCCCTTTTTAGCATAAAGGTTCAGTTCTCCAGCTTTAAGAGTCCTGTTGGATTTGATGTTTGCCAGTGTAAGAGGGCACCAAGTTGTGAAGTGCACAGGTAGCTCTAGTGGGACCCCTCTGCCCATCTTAGCAGACCAGCTGGAGAGGAAAAGCCTCTTTCTTTCCACTCTGGCTGAGAGGAACAGCCAAAACAAGTGAGGGAACTTGTATCCTTGACATGTCAGTTTATGACAGGGTGACCAGATCTCATACAGTTGTCTGCAGCATGGGCATTTGATGAGTCTTACATTTGGTGATTGATGGGAGGGTCCTGCCTTCACAAAGCAAATAAAAGCATATACAAGGACTGGTTGCTTTGTATGCCATGTAATTTCTCCTGTATCATCATGTGCAGCACCAGCCATCACAATAACTGAACTGAACTGTTAATAAGCCGTGACACTCATCCTGTGTTAAGAACTTGTTCTGTGTTCTCTTGTTTTTAGCCTACAGAACATTTTCCACATGCCCATTTCATTATCAACCATGCTGTTTGTAATCCACCTCCTTACTTTAATAGGATTTAGTTGTCAAATAGGATTCCCTTTAATTTAGAATCAGCATTAGCTCCCTTAACATCTTGCTGTTCTTTGTTAGCTTCATCAGAATTGATTAAGGGTTGTGGTTTGGACTATTTCTAAGGACCACTGCATAGTGGGGTCTCCTTGTAGGTGACTGGTTACACACAGGTACCATTGCAGCCAGTGGCAGCCTAGGCCTCTCTAGAGTTCTACTTCTAAATGCAAGTGCCTAATACTATTGGAATCATTTGTATGGATAGAAAATGTGGGGCTGGGAGATATCAGACAGGGCTATGCTCCTTTGGAGCAGCAGCTGGAGCTGCTGGGGATTTCAGGACTTCTCAGTGGCAAAAAATCCCTGGTGTATATGCTGGGGCAGCAATTCCTTAGTAGCCAGTAGTCATGCCCAGGGTGTGGTCTCAGCCACATGGGCAGCAGAAAATGCCACCTTTGGCAGTGACACGCTTCTCAGAGGCACCATGTATTTTTCATCCAGGCCTTTATCTCCTGTTTGTTTGGGGGTGTTTTTCTACCTTCCCACTGCACTTAGGGCATGCTATCCAAAGCCTTTACTTCTCAGTGAGGTCAAAAGCATAATCATGACTTTTTTCTTTTGAAAGAACCCCACGTTATGCAAATAGTTGTCGGTGAGGGCGTTTTGGCCTCATATAAATCTGTTTCTTATTTTTGTATATAAGGCTCACTCTTTATCCAGGTTACCTCACCTCACCAGTCTAGTCATAACTTTAGCCTAATGTCATCAAACCTTCAGTTCCTGTCTATAGCTGCTCTTATGCTGAAATTTAATAGGGGCTTTTATGAAATTTTTGAGCACAATGGAGATAAAAATAGGCAAAGCACAGGATGTTCATCAGGGCTTCTTTGCAGAAGAGCCTGAAGCTGCTACCTCTCTTTGGATCCCCATTGTTTCCTAACCTCACCCCTTGAGGGGGAGATGTATCCTCAGCCAATTGAGGAGAGGCAAAGCCTGCTGCTAGAGGAAGTTTCTTACTGTGATTTCTCTGCGGGAAAAATATGTTTCGTTCACTGTGATCCTTAGCTTTCCGGGAGGGGAGTAAGGATGGGATTATAAAATCCACCTGTCTTCAGCTCTCTTTTGCTAGAGGGATGGCAGACAGGAAACATATCTGCTATCTATATATGAATGCCAAAAATATCTAGGTCATAATAAGCTCCTGATTATATCTTTATCCATTCCTTGAGAGTTAAAATTTATCTCACTTTACCTCATCTCCAAATTTTTTATCTGGGGTAGTTTAAGAAAATTTATTTAAGGGAATTTAGGCAAAATTCCCTTAAATAAAACTGGAGTTGCACTCATTTTGCTTAATTAGCACTTTTTTTTTTACATTGGGGAATAAGAGCCAAATGCAATGAGACTGGTTTAACAGATTGAAAATTATGAGTGTTTTATACTGTGTAATAGGACTTTGAGCACTTCAACTAGCAGGCTTAACAACTCAAACTCTCCCAGCTTTGAAAACTGAAAATGCTGTTAAATTATTAAGCTTAGTCTCCCCTGGCAAGGACATTCAGTGTCTGAAACCTTACCAAAACCTCAAGGCAGTTGATAGCAGATAGTATAATGAACAGAACAAAGAGAAATTGGGATTTAAAAAAAAATATTCTTTAGTTCATCCCTCAAACTGAAAAAAGTTAAAAACTGGAACTATGAAAACTGAGATAAAATTAAAACTTAAAAAAATTCCTCTTCCAGATGAAAATTATATCAATTATCACTTCAGGCTGAAGGAAAACATATCAAATCTATTTCAAGCATTTTAATCCCTCATGAAATGAAGTGCAAAGTACAGATGGCATTCAAAATGCAGGGAAGCAAGTAAAGAATGTAGTGCTTGTTTTATACAAAGGCTTAGTGGTTAAATATAAATTGAGCCAGAGGCAGGAGAGAAAGACAGATGGAGTAGAGGTCAGGGCATTCATTCGGGACTTGTAAAACCAGGGAACCCGTCTCTACCCCAGTAACCTTTTAGATAGGAAGAGGAGTGGCACTAACAGAAGATCCTTATATTACAGAGCCTGGTGCTTTGGCACTCTGGGGAGGTGAGTGTGGACTCAGATACACTTTGGTTATGACATGAAAAAGAACTGGATTTCACATATTCTGTGGATTGCATTAATCTCTGGACTTTGGGCAAAACGCAGGAACATGTGTGGCAATACTTCTCTGTCCTGGTTTCATGCATGCAAACCATACATTTTTTCCATATAATCTGTTCTGCTAGTTCAAAAGCCTAGGTAATAACATCTACTGAAATGTTAACTTTATGTATGGAGTTTCCAAAACGGAAAATATTTATGGGTGTTGTACATAGAATTAGTGGAACATTCAGACCATGGTAATGAGGAAACCTTGATATCTGTACCAGCTTCTGAGAGTCAGCTAAAAGGAAAAAAAGCAGGTGTAGGTGGGGAAATATTTTGTCAGTTGAATCTGGGCCTAGTTTTAACATACTGGATTTCTGCAAAATCAAGTAAGAATATATTTCATTCACATTGGAGAAAAAATATGGTTTACCCAGTTTCCTTCATGAGAATTAAATAGAGAATCTCCATCATATCACATCATGTCTCTGATCCCACCAAGAGATTTCCCCTTCCTGGCGCCCTGCATTCCTGCCATGGGGCCTCAGTGGTCTCTGTGAGTTGTTCCTCCTGGTTCTTTGCATTCATGACCAGGAATAACTTGTAGAAGCAGCTTAAAACATTGTCACTCTGCTGCCGAGAAGCAGCCTGTGAATCTCAGTCATGTTTCCTTTTCTATGCTAACAACCAGTCAAGGTCAAGATGTCCTAAGTGTTTACAGGAGATCACTGATGAATGGAGAGCTGCTCAGACATTCTGAATTGCAGATAGCTGCTTTAACTGACTTAATTAGAACATACTCAGTATAAACACTGTATGAAGATGAATTCTGCTCCTGCTAGCAGCTAAGTGGTCTTTATCTAGAGGCTAAATAGGTTGGGAAGAAAATTGAGATATGGGTAAACTTCAAATAAATCATAAAAGGAAGGTGAATAAATTAAGAACTGAGTGCAAGATCGAAATACACATGGTGATTTGGCCATATAAATATATACTGTGCACTCCTATAGAAGTGTCAATTTTCCAGGTCAAGCAGAAAGAGTTATGAGAGAGTTTGACCCAGTTATTGCTGAGACCCTCTGAGGCAATTCAATATTGGATTACTACTAGTAAAGGGCATGCAGAACAAAATACAATCTTTGCTAATTGCAGTGAGCCTGCAATAGCAATTTTTTTTTTTACCATAATAAAGAAAGCCAAGTGTTATTCAGGACTTCTGGATTCTACTCAAGATCTGTCACTAACAGCAGATGCCAGTAATAAATACAGGCACATCTCCAGAAATGCAATAAATATGGAGTTATGCTCTGTTTTTCCCATCAGACCTATTTTAGAATAAGATATATACTGCAAACAAAAGGAAATTGAGTATTTTAGTATTCTTCAAATATTTACCTGGAATGTTTTAATCAGTTTTAAATGCCTTATTGTTCTTTCTTTTCCTCCTGATCCCTCTAATAGCACAATCCTTGATGATGAACCTGCCATTCCCCACCCTCTAAATGAGCAGGGTGATGAGAAGAGTATGGGAGATCTTTGTTCTCTATCATGCTGTCTTTCATTTATTTCTAGAATTCTGAAAGATGGCTCCTTTGTTAGACCAGCAAAGTACAATTTCATTGCATCCCTAAATTTTTATGGAGACCACTTCTGCATTTTATGTTTTATCACTTCCAGGGAAACTGCCTTATTTCAGCTCTTCTTTCCTTTCAGAAAGGGACCATGCCCTGTAGCAAACTATTACATGGAAAGATCCTATTTTGAATGCTTCTTTTGAATAATTTTATTCCTGTCTACTCTACCAAGGACAGTAATGCTGGAGAGACACTTGATAGCATTCATCTTGCCTAACCTGAGGCATCTGCCAGGTAGATGTCTCCACTTGAGCTAGACCAGGGTTCCCTTCCTAGACTAAAGGATAGAAACCTACATTTCTAGTTCATGAGTCATCTGATCTGGTTTGGATGATTACCTCAGGACAAGATGAATCACAAGGGAGAAGGGCTCATTTCTCTCTGCTGATAAGAAAAAATAGCTCAGATGGTGACATCTCTTTTATAGATGCCTACGTTTAGGTGACAGGAGTTGCAGCCTCTGAAAGATCAAGAATTAGTGTCTGGCATTCATTCCATAAAATCTCAAGCACTACCCACTTTTCTGAGACCCTTTAGACATTTGACCATTGTTGGAGGTCTGTCAAAGATTTTCTGTTAGAGCAAGGTTTATTTTCTCTGTATTACTCTGTATTTTGTCCTGTAACAGGACAAAAGTTAGCCTATTAAAAAAAAACTTCCAGGAAAAAAAGGGTTATTTCCTTAGTGCTGTGGTTAATCTATTGTTTTGTGATTGTAAAGGAAATCTCTGTAATGAAAACTTACAAAGAGATTGCACCAATAAAAACCACTAAAAAATTAATTTCTGTAGCCTTATTCCCAAAAGTCTAGCTATACATCTCAAATCATTAGTGCAGAAGAAAGTATTACAATTTTTCCTTGCTCAGCCTTAAAGATTGTCGTTCTGATGTAATTTTATTCCTGGGTTCTGCAAATTGCTGCTACTTACTTCAAAAATCAAGTTAACTAGAAGATCTTGTAGCTTCTGTGGAAAATGTGGGATAAAAATATTGATGGGAAGACCTGTCTCAGCTGCAAAGTGCCTGGGAATTTTGAATGTGACACTGTAATTCCTCTCACCTCACCTTTTAGAATCATTGAATCTTAAAATCATTTAGGTTGGAAAATACTTTCTTTATCATCAAGTCCAACAGTTAACATGGCACTGCCAAGTTCAGCCCTAAACCATGTCCCTAAGTGTCACATCTATATCTCTTTTAAAAATCTCCAGAGATGGTGATGCAGCCACTTTCCCAGGCAGCCTGCTTCAATGTCTGACTGCCCTTTTGGTGAAAAAAATGTTTCCTAATATCTAAATCTCCTCTGGTGTAACTCCAGGTAATTTTCTGGTATTCTATCACTTGTTACTTGGGAGGGGAGACTGATCCCCACCTGGCTACAGCCTCCTTTCAGGTGGTTGTAGAAAGGGATAAGGTCAGCCCTGAACTTCCTTTTCTCCAGGTTAAGCACCTACATCTCCTTCAGCTGCTTCTCATTGGATTTGTGCTCCAGAACCTTAATAAGCTCCACTGTCCTTCTCTGGACTCACTCACTTGATTCCAGCACCTCAATGTCCTCTAGTGAGGGGCCCAAAACTGAACACAGGATTTGAGGTGTGGCCTCATCCGTGCTGAGTACAGGGGGACGATCCCTGCCCTGGTCCAGCTGCCGCATTATGTCTGATACAGGCCAGGATGCCACTGGCCTTCTTGTTCAGCAGCTGTGGACTAGCATCCCCAGGTATTTTTCTGCCAGGCAGCATTCCAGTCACTCTTCTCTGAGCCTGTAGCATTGCCTGGGATTGTTGTGACCCACATGCAGGACTTGGCACTTGGCCTTGTTAACCGTCATGCAACTGGCCCTGGCCCATCAATCTGCCTTCTCCAGATCCTCCTGCACAGCCTTCCTGTCCTCCAGCAGATCAACACTACCACCCAGCTTGGTGTCATTTGTGAGCTTACTGAGGCAGCGCTCGTTCCCCTCATCCAGGCCATCAGTATGCTGAGCAGAACTGGCCCCAGTACTGAGCTTCAGGAAGTACCACTGGCACCTGACAGCAAGCTGAATTTGACTCCATCTACCACCCACTCTCTGGGCCCAGCCATCCAGCCAGTTTTTTACCCAAAGAACAGAGCACCTGTCCAAGACATGAGCAGCCAGTTTCTCCAGGAGAATTCTGTGGGAGACAGTGTCAAAGGCTTTAGCAAACTTCAGGCAGACAATATCCACAGTCTTTCCTTCGTCTGCTAAATGGGTCACCTTGTCATAGGAGCAGATCAGGTTGGTCCAGCAGGACCTGCCTTTGACAAACCCATGTTTGTGCTGGCTCAGCCTGATCCCCTGGCTGTCCTGTACCTCTGCATGACAGCACTCAAGATGATCTGCTCCCTGACCTTCCCCAGCACTGAGGTGAGGCTGACAGGCCTCTAGTTACCCAGATCCTCCTTCCAGCCCTTCTTGTAGATGGACAACAGATTTGCCAACTTCCAAACACCTGGAATCTCCCTGGTTAGGCAGGACTGCTGATAAATGAGGGGGACTGTCTCAGTCAGCATTTCCACCAGCTCCCTAAGTATCCATGTGTGGATCTCATCTGGTCCCATAGGTTTACATGTGTGTAAGTGGTGTATCAGGACCTTTCACCTTGGATTATGGGAGTTCTGCTCTGTTTTCCAGCTCAGGGGGCTGGGTGCCTGAAGAACAGTTGGTTTTGCTATTAAAGACTGAAGCGAAGAAGGCATTGGACATCTCAGTCTTTTCCTAATTCTTTGTCACTATGTTTCCCTCTCCATTCAGCAGAGTATGGAGATTCTCCTTAGCCCTCCCTGTGTTGCTGATGTATTTATAGACATATTTTTATTGTCCTTTATGACAGTAGCCAGATTAAATTCTAGTTGGGCTTTGGCCCTTCTGAATTTTCTCCCTGCATAACTTCATGACATCTTTGCAATCCTCCTGAGCTGCCTGCTGCTTCTTCCAAAGGCTGTAAACACTCCTCCCCTTTTTTTCCAGAGTTCCAGCCAAACCACTCTGTTCAATCAGGCCAGTTTTCTTGCCTGCCAGCTTGTCTTTTGGCATATGGGGATGGGCTCTCTGGTGCCTTAAGATTTCTTTCTTGAAGAATGTCCAGCCTTTCTGGACTCCTTAGCCCCTCAGAACTGCCCCCCAAGGGACTCCCTCAACCATCTCCTAAAGAGGCCAAAGTCTGTCACACCAGAAGTCTGAGGCAGCATTTCTGCTGGCCTCCCTCCTTACTTCTCCAAGAAGGTAAAATTAATTCATTTGTTGTCACCTGCAAACTGACTGAAGGTGCCTTCCTTTTCTTTGCCCAAGATGGCCTCCAGCTGTCACATCCTTCTCTGTTCATGAACAGCAGGTCCAACAGGGCACCTTCCCCAGTTGGGACCTTCACATGCTATGTCAGGATGTTATGAACTACCACACACTCCAGGAACCTCCTGGACAGTTTCCTCTCTGCTGTGTTGTATTTCCAGGAGATGTCTGGTAAGTTGAAGTCTCCTGCCAGAACAGGGGCCAGAAATCATGAGACAGCTCCCAGCTGCTTATTCAATATTTTATCTGCCTCTTCATCCTGGTTTATAACAGACTCCCACCATGATATCTGCCCTGTTGGCCTTTCCCCTGATTCTTAACCACAAACATTCAACTCTGTCATCACCATCCTTAGCTCCAGACAATCAAACCATTCCCTGACAGACAGGGCTACTCCACCACATCTTTTTGCCTCTCTGTTCTGAACAGTTTACAGCCGTCCAGCGCTTCAGATGTGTGAGTCATTCACCATGTCTCCATGAGGACAACCATGTCATGGTTTTCCTGCTGTTCAATGGCTTCCAGCTCCTCCTGTTTGTTGTCCATGCTGTGTGCATTGGTGTAAAAGCACTTAATTTGGGCTATTGTTCCTGTTACTTTTGTGAGGAAGAAGCCCTAATTCTTACATGACCATTCTCAGGCATTTCTGTGGTTTCTAACACATCAATATCCCTTGCGTCTTAGCTGCCACATGGATCTCCCTTTCCTACCTCCACTGAGATGGCAAACCAAAGGACATCTCAAGTGCATCTAGTGCACAGTCCCTCAAACATCAGTGTGCCACCCTAGGCTTATCTCTAAAGGGCCTGGTTTTATTCCTTTATAAGAGCTAAGCCTCTGTGAGATACTGACTTGCCCAGCTGGGATCAGGTACCTGTGATGTTATTCAAGTATTAACCGCATATTAGTCACCTGTTAACAAAGGTTAAACCAGAACTGCATGACCAGCCAGCACTCAGAAAAGAGGGTGTGAGCCAAACAACACAATTTACAAAACTCTTCTGCTCTTTGAACACATGCATGGAGAGAAACACTGCTCCTCTGTTGCCATGCATCACTGGGGAAGGACTGAGAGCACACACCAAACCTGGTAGCCCTGCAAAGCACATGCCTCAGGGAAAGAGTCCCAATTCAGCTTACTGTAATGTACCACAGTTTATTGTCACCATTCAGATCACAACATTTAGATTTGTGGCTCTCAGTAATGTCTGCAACAGGTGCAAAACTGAACTGGGAGCAGGTAACAAAGAGATCTCTAAGAGCATATTGTGAGGAAATAAATCCTAGGAAAAACATTATTGCTAAATATGCAGCTTTACTGTATATTCAAGGATACCTAAAACTTATCTCTGATTCTGAAAACATATTGGGATTAAAATAATATAGAGCTAAATTAATACTATTGATATGAATAATCATCATAGTATGAAAAGGCAGAAATACCTCTGTTCTAAATTTATTAATCTGCCTTTGAAAAGAGTCATGTACCCTTATTAAATCAAATGTATTATGTTTTCTCATCAATTTTGCATCTCATTTTTGCCCATTTATTCTTTTTAAGAAAAATTCTGACATTTCAAATCATGTAGTTCACTACATTGTTAAAAATGCTTATAAATTGCCTATGATATATCCACTGATGATGGATGACATGCAGACATTAGATAAGAAAACTATTTTCATTCTTTGTATAAAGAAGTCACTGTACAAAGTATTTTTAACAGGCATTGTCTGGTTTTAAACAGATCTTAAGATGAGTCTTCATTAAAAATACTGTAGCAATTAAAGACCCTACTATGTTGAGAAGAACTTAGCAGAACTGTAAAACTAATATTGAAAAGATGGTAAAATTGAAGTTTCAGTCCCATACATAGCCTAAACTGTTATTCTCAACACCAATGAGCCTGTTCCTTAAAAATTCCTCAGGATGAGCTCTCCTTGGCTAACCAAGTGGACACATCTTCCAAACGACACGTGCCTAGCACAAAATGCCATTTCCTTCAATTTAAATAAAGGGTTCCAGGCTACTTTGTATCAGACAGATATGGCACACTAGCTGAGCACATGGTTTTCTCGATTTCTCCATGATGCTTGATGACACAACACTTTACCTGCCTTGGCTGTTGCATAGATTTCATGAGCCCCTCTTCCAACATACTTGCATTCAACTCGTTTCTGTTGAACCCTTTTAAGTATCCTCTTCCCCTTCTCCCCCCATCCATTTCCTATAACATATTAAATATATTAAATATATATTCTCTGAGCCTGTGAACTCTGATAATGTGCCTTGGTCAGTCATACAAGTTAAATGAAGTATGAATAGAAGGTAAGTGGAAGGTAATAGGATGGAATTAATGTCGTTTTGGAGGATGTCCATTTCCAGACATCAAACCTGTGCTTTAGTCTCTAATGCCCTGAAAATAAAAGGTCGTGGAGGGACATAAATGTTATATTACTGCTTAAGACAAATACATCAGGAAGACGTATTACTGTTAAATACTTTATCCATTTATTTAATAGATAAAACAATTCAAATGTTTCTCTACTCTGAAAAAGCCATACAATGCATCCCATCTGATCCTGATTTATTGGTACTCATCTTCCCCAATATGTGTGGAGCCCTTTTGGCAGGGGCTGGCATTCTCTCATCTGCTGTATCCTGATGCGCATCTGCTCAGAAGTGTCACATGTAGGTCAGGCACAGCCAGAGCCACAGACAAATAGTACAAAGGCAGATGGTTACCAACTGCACTATGGGCAAGATGTTGGCTAAACAAGGTAATCACTTGCTTTGCTCTCAAATACATTCCTCATTTCAATAAAGATTTTTCCACCATCTTTTGAAAGATGGTGGCAAACTCTTGACAAAGATTTCTGTATGGCATGCTGCAGCTTATAATTGCCAACAACCTTTGTTATTTGCTAGAGCTTTAGCAGCATCATATAGTTTAGTTATAAATTGTTCACATATCACTCTTCAGAGAGGTCATAAAGGGGGCCATTTTTGGAAAAGAACGACAGGAAGGAATCCTTCCATCCTGATCCCTAGTGTAAATGTTAAACCCATCACTGACACTTAATCCAAAATGAATAACATATTCTAGCACTACCGCTGCTGGAGTTCATCTCTCTGTTACTTCCCATGTTTTATTATCTTGACAGCTTTTTCTTCATGGCAACATGATAGTTTACCTCAAAATGTTGAATCATGCTTTTAAATGGAGAAGCAGAGTTCTTTAAATCAGTCAATAACCTGAATATGAAGGTTGTTTTATATCAATTAGGATGCTGCTTGAGGTTTTGGTATTTTGGGATTGATTTCCAGTGCCTACGTGATATGTTTAACAATACTAATGATGAACTGATAATTATAGCTTGGGCTATTGTGTGATGTCTAAAATGTGATGGGTGTTTACTCTGTAAACCTTGAGAACAATTCTGTATCACCCAGTGATTATTTAGCTTCATGAAGGACTACTACAATTAAATCATCAATTATATGTGAAGATTAATGCTAGTTTCCTGGTCATTGTCCTTTTTTCCAGTCATCTGTATTGAGTGTATAAACTGGTAGAAAAGAATTTTCCCTAGCCCTTTTTTAAAAAGAGCTTCAGTTGTGTTGATATGCAATGAAATGTGCTATTGAAATAATATTTCAGATTAATATTTACAGGCATTTCTGTTCCGTACACATACATTGATTGTGTTCATCTGCACTGTGCAGACATGCACATTTCTTGTTGGCTAGTGATGATAGCAATCATAATAGCGATGCTTGTACTGCCCTTCTGTGTGAGGCATGTTGGTATCTCTGGGAGAAAAGTTCCATAGAAGTTGGTGATGTATTGTTACATCATATAGGTTACTCTGTTCTGTGATGTAGTAACATTCTAGAACAACAATGTTGTCAAAACTGTTGCTATATGATGCTATTACAACGATAACTATACCTCCAATAATTTTAAAAAATTTAGGCTTAGATACAGTAATACTTTGAATTTTTTTACACTTTTTTTTGTTTAAACGGACAGAACCTGAAGTGTACAGACAAGTCAGGATTGTATGAGAAGAAACCATTAGATTATACCATTATTTATGTGTTCATTTATTTTCCCATTCTGAGCATGAATGATTGGACTCAAGCCTTACATTTTCAGATTTCAAAGCCATGTAATGACAAGATGCACAACTCAGCCAAAATTCCTGTTTACTTCACTGCCATTTTGCCTCTGTAACATCTGTGGGATCTGTGCCCCATACCAATTCCAGTTTCTTTGATGTAATAAGTACTATCTGCCATTTTTACACCACTACTAAGTGCCAGGAGATGTGCTATTTAGTTGTCATGATCAGGACTACATCTAACTGTGTTGCTTAAGAAAAGCAACCCTCCTACTTTGCCTCGGTACACAGCTACCCCTACATAAAAAATCCCTTAACAAAAATATCCTATTCAGTGGAGTACCCCAAATTGGTAAACACTAGTTGAAGAGACTCCTATCTGCTCTGTAAGTGCCGCTGTTAGCTGCCAGGATTTGTAAATGCAGCAAATGGTATTTTTAATATGTTTCAATCACATTGTGAAATCAGTTATTTTGTGAAATGGCTGTTTTATAATATGACTGTGACATCTATGATATTGGACTCTCTCAAGAGGAGACAAACTGACAGAATACATACGGAGAAAACTGAAAGGTCTGTGTACAGCTCCAGATTTGCTGAAGAACTAAAATGATTTAAAAACTATTCATACTCCCTTTCTTTTGGCAGCTTATTCACAATGATGACACACCCAATATGTAAAGTTGTTGCAGTTGAGACGGACACAACATGACACTCCACAGTTCACGCAGCAGAATTTTATTGAGCACAGCTCCTTTTCATAGGGTTTTCAAAAAACCCGTGCAGTTGATCCTGACTGGCTAAATTTGGTTCCACCCAGCTCACTGGCCAATAGCTGCCTGTGTCCATGCTTGTCAAGGACTGGCTGGTGTTGCTTGAATTTAAATCTCCCAGGCTTCTCACTGCCTTCCTCCCAGGGATGTCTACTTCTTTTCCCTGATGGCATGGACTGGTGGAGTTATAATTAGGGTTATCTGTGACTGAGAGGCCTCCAGGCCAGCTGTTAGCCACCACATAAAGTCAAATGGCTTCTGCTTAATGAGCTCAGAGACAGAGGGGTAAAGCATTGACGTCATTGAAGTCTACAGGATTTTGGCATTTGATTTCAATGGGTGAGAAATCAGTCAGTGATTTCTAAGGGACACAGAGGATCACAAGCTACATGGGACTGCAAACTACACTTGGGATGATTGGATGATTGGATGTTGCATGCACAGTTGCACAGTTATGAGACAGAGCATGGAGAACTCCAGTGACATGCAGGAAACCTTGCAATGTAAGAACAAAGAAGAAGGCAATACATAACTTAGTGCACAGAAAATATCTAGTTTCCACATACCTCATGGGAAATACTAATTTTTTTTCACTGTACTTTTGTACAAATGTCTGTATGTTCTGCGTGCAGCAGAGGCACAAAGACCATTGCATGCCAGGTGCATGGGTGTTCCTCTAAGATCCTGACAAACCAGCTGTCCAGACTGGGCCCCTTGTTGGAAGGTGCAACCAGGTTCATTTATCTGTTAAGTACTAGGATGTCATCCTGACACAGCATCGAGGTGTGGTCGAAGACGCTCCTGTCTCCAGTCTCCACCCATTTACATACAGATTTCACCTGGGACTCAGAAGGATATTGCAGGAAGAACAGACCCCATTTACAATTTTCTCCAAGGACATTAAGAGAGGAGCTGGCTTTCTATGCCTGGCCTGTGGTCTGAGGGTATGTTAACTGGGGACAGCAGACTCTGCATCAAACCTGCTGTGGAAAAATTGGAATGGAGTAACAGTTCACTAAATTGTCAGTGCCTCTCCTTCTAGATGCAAGCAAGTAGATTAACAGCTGTGCTTGTGCAGTGCTTTGAAATCTACAGATTAAATTTAGTGCCTAAAGTCATGTGCAGTGCTAAATACTTTTATTGTCTTCTGAAATTAGAAACACCTTTGAAACAATTTCAAACCCTTCTCCTGCATAGTCAAATAAAGGAAATTAATCTTGGCCACAATTAACTTTCTATCCTCATTTCTCAACCTGCTCCATCTGCTACTTCATTTGACCTGCTCCTACACTTCACTGATCAAATGCAGTTGCAAGCTTATCCATCATCTTACAGCATAATGAAGTGTAAACCTTTTCTGAATCAACCTGTCATGTGAGCCATAATTTGGAGTTCAAAAGATTGCATCCAAGACCACTTTAAGCTTTAATCACAACCATGCTGAATGATGGGCTACTTTCCATTAGCAAATGTGACTCCCCTTTGCTGCTCAACATTCTCAGTGAGTCCGGAAATTCTATAGTTTTAATAAACATTTGGAACTGATCAAAAATAGTAAAAAACCCAATCAACAACTACAAAAAACCACCCCACAACAAAAACAAATAATTTCTCTTAAATGACCTTGTTCAATAGCTTAATGTCTAGATTCCTATTTGAGGTGAGTACAAGAGAAAATATGATAGCAAAATTATCTCAGAGACCTGAAAGCACATGCTGGAAGCCAAGGCACAAAACTATGATTATATATGGGGTATGGCCTGTATCCTTCAGTTTTGCCTCATATCATCTGTTGTTACATAAAGACTAGTTCAAAACAGCCTGCAAAAAAACAATCATGCACCATTTCATGCATAAGACTGAAGTAATCAAGCAGCAATATAACACTGATACTCTAAAGCCAAAACCTGACATCATTGGTTTTCAATACTGTTGTCAGATAATATTAATAGTAACTGAATCCAGCATCTGGTTTCAGGAAGGAAAAACAATCTTTCTCCACTAGACCTCATATCCACAATATGCAATATTAAATTCAGAATGGCCAAGCTGTGAAATGCGTTACAAAGAGCAAGGAGCAGGGAGAACCTTGAGGAACACAGGGAAAACTAGAGAAGAACAAACAAAATCAGTGTTCTACCAACTCACAAAGGTGAAGAGCAACGAGGATCAAAGCAATTCAACAGCCTCACTCATCACTAAACCAGGTTAATTAAGACTAGATATTTATCACTATTTTAATAAGGGATTAGAAATGCAGGCTGCACTTTCAAAGAACAGTGTAAACAACATTTAGATAAGTGGAATCATTCAAATTGGTAACACCCAATGAAATACACACTGGCAAACTTGCAGATCTTGCTGGAGCAATTTGGGTTTCTCTATCAGTTGTCTTCAAGACGTTATGGGATGCCTTAGAGAAGGGCAAAGTGGCAACATGGCATACATTTTTAGAAGGTGGAGAACAGTCTGAGGAGCTCAAGGAATGTAACCTCAGTGTGTAGAACAAGTTATGGAGCAAACTTATTAAGCAAACACCGCTGAAGCACCCAAAGGATAATGCAGTGATTGAAACCTGGCAATCCTGAGTTATTGAGAAGAATCATGTCATACCAATCTTCAAAGTAATCTTTTTGTCAGATCTGCCTGCCCTGTATGGCTGCCCTGAGGGCACCACGGCAGGTCAGACACTGCAGTTCAGACAAAAAATTCACCTGGCCACTCATTGTCCACTTAGCCAAGTGGTCTCCAGCTTCCACCCACTGTGACAGCAGCTTAGAAATGTAGCTCATGGGTGGATATGTACATTGAAGGGAAAACATGCTTAGAGTTGGTTTTGGTTTTGTCAAACATGGATGAGTCAGTAGGGGTTTACCACAGATTTTGTTATGTTAAGAGATTGTAGAATATAACTGAAAAACAATTTTTTTTCTGCCATTCATAGATGACAGATAACTGGGAAGGGATGCAAGTCCTTTTGAGGACAGAGATAACATTTTTAAATTATTTTGACAAGCTGCAGAAGTGATCCAAGGTCTGCAGAGTGTTCAGTAAAAAGAAATTCAAAAAGCTTCCTTTAGTCATAAGATGTGAATACAGAAATGCACAATGAAGAACTAACAGTAAATCACCATTAGAGTGGGAAATAATTCAGCAATTGCTGTGATTCACAAGCTAAAAATGCGTGTGTGATGGTGCTGCAGAAAAGACAACTCCCATTCTTGGATTCACTGGCAGGAATGTCCTGTGCAAGACACCAGAAGTATTTAACATTCTCTGATCCGTAAGGATAAGTTTCCTGCTAGAGTGTTACTTTATCCAGGGCTGATAGCCACACTTTAAAGAAAGACATGACAAGCTGCAGAGAGAGTGGAGGCGAAAAATAAGTATGACAGGAGAGCTACAAAATATTATTTCTGTATAAATTAGAGAATTTTGCTGTGTTTACTGTGGGGAAGACCCAGGGGCAGGGGCCCATACAAGCCCTCCAGCTTATCAGGTTATAATGAGAGGGAGGGAGATCAAATTTCCTCTGTCTGCTGAGGGCAGTACACAATATAATTGGCTTCATTTCCATCAGTGAGATGTATTTAAATCCTGGAGACTTTTATGAGAAATTTTTAGTAACAGGTTTGACAAAAAGGGATGGTTAACACAGCATCAAAGCAACAGAAGGTGGATCCACAGCTTTTCTGTGGGGAGGTGCTAGAAATGTCAAAACTGCCTCACCACAACATCCCCCTACTACAGGGAATCATAAAGAAACTTTAAGGAGTTGAGGAAGTGGATGACAAGTGGCTGAGAAGATCTTGAATGGGCTGGGCAAAGGGCAGCAGAGGAGCAGCCCTGGCTTGGTGGCCTTCCTGTAGAGGCAGGAGACAGGCATTTCCCACAGCCCACTGAAACCCCACCATGGAACTCACTTGAGACTTGGAGGTTTGTGTTTCTGTGGCTGTTGATTGAATATAATATGTAAATGGCCTGTTCATTTTTTCTCTAGCTGCAAAGGTGGAGTGATGGTGGTTTTATTATAGCACAAGTGTTCTTCGGTAAGGTAGTTAATGAGCTGTCAAGTCTTCTGTAATAAACTTCTGGGTCAGAGTTGTAAGTGATAACTCACTGAGAATGAGGCATACTTTTAGTCATTGCTCAGAAATGTGCTTTACCAGTTTTGAGAAATAAACCTCATCTTTTTCAAGAGTCCTATCTCTCAGTAAAAGCAAGCTCTGAGACTTTCCTAGAGCAACAAGGTAGGGTTCTTTTAATATAAATGCAATTACTCATTTTTGCTTATAGTGGAAATATGTGTGCTGTAGAGTTGCAAAACAGTGGAGGAAATTGAGAAATTCTGCCTCATCAGTAAATGATGTAAATCTCAATACTTTTGCCTCGTGACACTTCTCTTTCCTCATGTGTGCTCTTCCTGAGAAGACAATGAATCCTGGCCACCAGTAACTGAGAGCACACAGAGGTCCAGAAGGGACATGGTGGTGCTTTACAGCAGAGTAGAATTGCTTGTCTTGACATTTTCTGATTTTAAAAAATGTCAATTGTTATTTGCCACCCCTGATCCTTTCCTTCCAACATACATTACTCAGAGCTGTGCTCAAAGGGGCCAGGAGAGGAGATGAAGGTATTTGTTGTAAATAATTTGTCTGAAAGCACATTTCCTTTTGCAAATGATGTGCACACTGTTTACAATCCATGACTTTTATAACTGTTTAAAGTTTTACAACTTGGGTATACTTCAGCTGATTTTCTTCCTAAGCTTTCTGCTGCCTTTCCAATTTTCATGTCTTATGTCTGGTCAGAGAAATCATGTGCTTGTATTTCTTGTCCGCAAGCTGATCCAGGCTTTATGGTTAGGAAAATTCCCTTTCCCAGTTTCTGACTATGCTCAGGTGCTTTCTAGTATTCCTGAAATATGCCTGCAAATAAGAAAAGTTCATTTTGAGGGAAGCTGCCAGTGCCTTTTTTGAATATTCACACAGGTTTCAAAAGAGATTTTAGATTCTGCTTACCTCTTGCAAAACACTGAAAGTTTCCTGCATTAGTGCTCATGAATCAGCAAAGACAAACGGGCAAAATATTCCAACAAGTCTGTGTTACACCCGGCAATGTCTGTCTCCCAGCTCCCGTGCTGGCACACCGATGGCTGCACCGCTAACCTGGGCATCTTCCCTCTCAGTTGATGGGAAGCCTTATGGTTACCGCCTGCATTTCACTTAGGAGGAACGTAGCAATACTTCTGCTGACTCTCCCACTTCCTTCCCTCCTGCAGAATGGCCGAGGGACTGCGGTGTTTTGCTTATGACCTCTGGTGGTAAAAGGGAGACTCTACAACTCCTTTATTTGCAACAAAAACAATCTTGAAAAAATCAGGTAGCCTTGTTTCCTATCAAGAATTAGGGTGTGGCTTAGCTGGGCAGTATTTCTTATCAAGCACTGAATTTTCCTTAAGTACATCCTTGCATGATATTGAGTCAATTGAATGAATGTTGTCACACAAACTGTGTCATTGGCAGAGACACGATGGGGGACACGGGACCTGTCCTTTCCTGTTTCTCCAGTGCTTGCTCTCCAGAAGTGTCCTTGCTCCTTGATGATGTATTTTATGGCGTCTCCTTCTCTAAATTAATGTACAAAATATATATATACACTTTATTTAGCAGTGAATAATTTGCTTGTAAAATTAAATTTCTTTCTCACTTCTCTAGCACTTTACACCAGATAGATTGTGAGCCTGTTTGCACCCATACAAGTCTGAAGGCAGGGCAGGATCTGGACAGAGTTTGGTTAACCAATCTGCAGAACCACAATCAAGTGTGTACATACAAACTGTGCATTAGCTGAGTATATATAAATATTAACTACATATTACTGAGGGGGATGTTGTGGAGAATGGAAATCAAATAACATACAGACATTTGCATAAGAAAGGCAGTGCTGGATACAGGCCAAGATATCTGAAACCTAATCTTGTCTTCAGACAGCTGGCAGCTCAAAGCAGCTACCAAACCATTTTCCTCCTCTGTACCAGTCCTAGCTGTTGTCCCCATCACCTGCTTGTGCTATGGAGATGGATCCTCATGTGTCTGTTGACCAGTGGGTTAAGCCTCAAGCACTACTTGAGGGAAAAAAGAAGGACAGCTTTTCTCCAGCAGCTCAAGCTGCCACCTTCTTGAGGGGCAGTTATGCAAAATTTCACATCAATAAAGTTGCTCACAGGCAGAGAAGGGGACAAAGTAGGGCTCCATCTCCCTTCCAGCCCTTAAATGGCATGGGAAAACTCAGGACAGGTTTTTTTGCTAGAATCAAACGAGGGTCTCCTAAACCACAAGCAAAAATTAGCTGCCATTTCCCAAACACTCAGCAGCACAGCAAAATCCTTTCTCTGCAAAGTTTGACATGGAAGGATAAGAACTAATGACACTGAAGGAAAGGGATGAACTGCAGGAGTGAGCATTTCCCCTGCAGAGGCCTGCAAAGAAATTGGGTCACGGCAGTGAGCCTGACAGCAGGGCTTCACCCTGCCAAAGCATCTCTGCCTACTTTTAGCCCTGTGTACGAGTAGATCCTGCTAGTTTGCCCTTAGTTTTAAGCCCATTGACTTCACTGGGACCTTTCCTTTGCTTAAATCTCTTCATTTCTATGAGCTAGGTCAGCAAAACCAGCTATTTGCAAAGGCTATTTGTAGCTATCTGTCTGTATTAATGAAGCTAGATGTTTTTGAAGTAGCTTTTTTCAGAAGTTACTTTACAAATCTGTATCTTACATTATCTGTGTTCTGAGAAATTGATTTTAGTGGAATGAGGTATCATGTGTCTGTTCCTCTGGCAGTCACAGGAACAATCACACTTTCTTCTCTGAAAAGTCAGGAATATACAATTTATTATAAGGCTAAGAAATTAAGTTGCATTTGTGAAGAGTTTCATAACAGATAGCAAAGTCCTCCCAACAAATGGCTATAAAGTCTCCATCATGTCTCAGACATTTCATTGAAGACACTCCAACTCAGAAGTCATTTTGTCAGCATGTTGAAACACCCATGCCCCAGCTTCAGCACCTTTTCACCAGGTGCTGTGAAATGAGAGAAGGGGATCTTCATCCCAGACTCATCCCAGACAACTACATCCCACCTCATGTCTTCCTTGGAAGTGCCTGTCTCTGGCCATCCTGTGACCACAAAGAAAGGTGAGGACTGGGATGAGATGTTTACCAGGCTCTTCAGTTACGTGCATGAGGTTTTGGAGCATGGATCCAGACTGATGGTTCTACAGTGGCTGCAGAGGGGGAGACATCCGGGAGGGCTCAGAAATGAGCTCTACTAAATGTGGCGTGGTGGGGAGGGGTGGTGGAGGATTTGACAATTTGCCCAAGTGCACACAGGCTGCCTGGGTGACAGCCAGGTATGAGTGCTTGGCTCCACTGCCCTTGTCCTTGCTCACCCATAGAGGTGTGAAACAGGCAGCTGTGATCTGACAGCTCTTTTCAGAAGTGTCGGTGAGAAAGGAGGATGAAAAAAGCCATCAGAAGAGCAGACATGTCAAGCCAAATGCTCATCTTTCCCCTGGGCAGAACTTCCAAAGCCAAGATAATCACTGTAGAGGAAGTTTGCTCTGTTTGTGTTAGATCTCTGAAATCTTCTACAGCATCATCACCCCACTAGAGCTTGGTGCCAGGAGATTCACAAGCTTTGTATGTTTAAAGTACCTGTAATGAGATGGAAGGTAGCTCCTCCTTCCTCCTGGGCACACACCACAGCATCCTACAAGGTGCAGGAGCAGAATTGCTCACCTCAGCTTCACAGGTACATTGCTCAGCAGCCCGAGGGTGTTGTAACACCAACAGAAGCCCTATAGAGTGTCCCCTGTGCAACCACAGCCATATGGTTTCAAAAGCTCCACCTAAAGATGAACAATATAGAGAAATAAAAATGCAGGAAATCCTTTGGTATTGCTAAATTCAGATTTGACACCTGAAAAGACTTTTTAGGCGTGAGAAAGGGAGGAGTGGAAAAATAGCTCATTTTCCATCTTTATGTGCAATATGGGAGACATGGGAAAATTCTCAGACTCAGAGACCATCAGCAGGTGCTAGGTATTCACCAGACAGCAAGAGGAATGGAGCCAATTTTAGCAAGGAACAGCTGACACCCCTGTGCCAGGCTGCCAGCCATGGGCTGGGAGACAGGCAGCAAGCTCAATTAGAAAACAAACTAAGGGCCAGTAAATGTACACGGGCCACGCCACAGCCCTCACAAGCCTAACACCATCTCAGCACAGGAAGTACAAAAAGGGCACAAGGGAGACAAGGGATAAAAGACAAGGGCAAGGAAGAGAAGGGGGAGAGAAGCACGCCTCTCCCAGCAGAAAGCAGCTTTCCTCTTCTGTGTATGCCTTCGCTATCTTAATGCACAGAGCTTGCGGCCAGGCGATTAGATCGCTCTCTCCCCCTTGCCATTTGTATGTCACTTCTCTGCTTATCTTGGATCTTCCCCAGGGCAGGGAGTCTACCTTCATGTGCACAGCCTAGCTGCACTGCAATGCAGAGGTTAAGGAAAATACGAAAGCACTCACAGAAAGAAAATAACATAAAGAGGGGTTTTTTTGGTGAACAGTCGAAAAAAATAAATGATAGTGTCTGAACTTGTTACATTTAGCTGCACAAACATATTGAAAGTCTGCTGCCCTCTGTGCCTTTATTATTCCCATGTACCTATCCCCCTAACCTCACTTACCCTGCACAGCTAAGTATGGTGCCCTTTTACTGGAAATAAGCCCTGTCCCTGTCAGTGTTGAGAAGATCACTGTAATGCTTGCTGTAGGGGAAAAAGAGAGGAAAATCAGTGCCTGATGTGCCAGCAGACAGTAAAACTCAAGGGTCATAGGAAGCCACAAATCTGCCAGAGATGATTAATTCAGTAGAGAATGGAGAAGTCTAAAGTTTTTCTGTTTTCTTTATACTGTCAAATTTCTTTTTACTTGATACAAGGGACAAAAATGGATTAGGAGAGGTCCCAGGGCACAGGAGACACTGGGATGCTGAGCTGTTGCAGGGCAGCTTGCCAGCAGTCAGGACCTATTTGAGGATGGGGGACACACACCTGCCTGACATGTCAAAACTCTGTCCCATCTGTGACATGGCATGTTAGGTGATGCAAGATGTGGGCAGCCTTTGCCTGATCAGATAGGGGCCATTTGTGGTGCTGCCTCCTCACCTCCAAATTCATGGCTTTACCTCTGTCTTTGGAACAGCTGAGAGATGAGTTGTGTGAGACCTGACTGTGTGAGCGAGAGTGGACAACTACTCTAAATGTAAGAAAATCTTCAAGAAGCAAATCTTAAGAATCACACAGTCCATGGGTTTTCTCAGCAGCAGCAGCAGCAGCAGCAGCAGCATTATTTGTTAAGAAGGAAGAACATAAACATTTGGACCAAAATTATTTCTTAGCTCTTCTTCCCCTTCTAAGAATTAGAATTAGGATTAGCCTCCACCACACTGCACACACAACTGGTGCCCTCTCATTTTCCAAACCTATCTTTTCTCCATTTCACAGCTTTAAAAATACATGTATTCCCCTTTTACTATCAAGCCCCTATGTAGCTCTGTCCCTGATCATCTGATCTTCTCTTCCTATCACTTTGTCCTGATAATGCTCTTGGCATCCTTTCACTGTCCATTTCCCATTCTCATTCCACTGCCCTCCCTTTTGCAGCTCTCCATGCATGAAATGACCTCCAGAGAAAGATTTTTACATTCTCATTCTTTCCTGTCAAAAAGCTCACATCTGTCATGCACCTGACAAGTAGTGCAGTAATATGATAACAATAATATGCTAGATCCTCAAGATAACCATGATGGACATATCTGTGTATCTATGTGGGCATGTATATATATGTGTGTGTATCTATATGCATATGCATTCGTATATGCATATATATGTAAATATACATTCCAGTATATGAATGCAGGAGACCTGTCAAGAGCTTGCAACCAAATAAACACAGGACATTCTTCTTATTCCTCATTCTCTTTTCTTTGTCTCAGGTTTTACATTGCTTCTTCATTTTCTCAGTAAACTTTTTAAAATAGGGACTCTATTTCCATCACTGGAGAGTACTTAAAAGAGAACTAAAACAGACTAAAAAAAGCCAACAGAGGAGTTTCAAGATTTACAACTTCTGCAGTTTGCCATCCTACAATTGTTAGGCTCATAAGCTTTTTCTATACTCCTTCTTTCCAAAATCCCAAGTGTGGTCATGTCCAGGCATGCTGGGGTAGTCCTTTCACATGCTGTCTAGAGGACTGCCTGTAGACTGACCTAATCTGTTCAAGGAAAACACTGATAAGATGCACAGACATATGGAGGAGCAGTGCTCAAACTTATGGTCTGGCCCTGTTTAATTTACTTGTGCAAACATGCTCCTATTACATCCGTTCCCTAGCAAATGCTTTTTCTTGTCTTTGCTTTTTCTAGACAAGCTCTCACAGCATTCAGCTGTGCAAAGAGACTGAGAGCTTCCCATCCCACTGTGTCCAGCCG
This sequence comes from Melospiza melodia melodia, assembly GCF_035770615.1. Classification (NCBI taxonomy): domain Eukaryota; kingdom Metazoa; phylum Chordata; class Aves; order Passeriformes; family Passerellidae; genus Melospiza; species Melospiza melodia. The sequence continues at coordinate 123,747,133 of NC_086195.1, read as the reverse complement.
AACCTGCAGAAAGTGCTGCGCTGAGAAGACTTGTGTAACACAAAATTCTGCAGGACACTGCTTGTACCTTGTCCAAATGGACTAAGAAGGCATTCTCAAGCACATGAGGCCAAGGTCCCAAAACAGCCAACAGCAGCCTCCTTTAAAGACAGATTCTGTCTGATACACACCATTTGTCAACTCATGAGTTGAATGCATACTAACACAAACAGAAACAGAGTCATGTGGTCAGAATGGTGTTTATAACAAAAGCAGCTGAAGTGATGACTCACATTCTTCTGCCCCTTCTTCCCCACACCCTTTCCTAAGCCTGGGTACTGGTCTGCCACCTGCCTTGGGCAAAAGAGCTGCCAGAAGCGAGGCACTCAGAGCTGTCTTACAATTTTGCTTTTGAGTGTGTGCAAACATGGTCACAACAGTATTTTATAATGGACAATCAGATAGCAAAGAATTTTTGGCACACTGAACTATACACTGTCAGAACAAGCTTCAGGACGCTGGGTGCGCATTGGGTAGGAAAATGATTAGCTGAGAAGTGACCTCTGATGAAGTGTATCAAGACCATGGATCTAAACCTCCCTGAATCTTTGCCTGTGAACTGTTGTGCGTGGGCTGGTTCTGGTGCCTCATTTCTCCTGACTATAACTGACAAATTCACTGATCTTCAAAGCAGGAGACACTGCTGTGACTGACAAGTTTGACCTCTTCTACTCTGCCCACCACAGAGTTTCACCATAAAAAACATGCCCAGGAGGTAATTCTGTAATTGCTATTTGTGGTTATCCATGCAAGGCAGATCTGGTGTGTCATTTCTTGCACAAAGTTTCATCTGGGATGGGAACAATTTGGCGCTTTGGTACATTTAACTCATCAAACATGCATTTATCTTTGATTTCCCAAAGACTGCCTGTAAATTTTTCCCCTGGGAAGGAAAGACATACCTGTGATACCAAGTGCCTGACACATCCTTAGCAGGGATCAGCTGGAGCTCACCACAGTCTTGCATTCACACATTTCCCTCTGTTGGGAAAAAAAAAAAAAAAAAAAAAAAAAAAGTGGAGAAAGCAGGGTTATTGGATTCCAGGGCAAAAATGAGAGCACATGATTTTGAGACTCTACAAGACTTTCTTATCAAGACAAACCTATAGCAACTTTGGCTTGTGAATTACATTGCAGTGTAATCAAGGAGGCTGAAATAGTGGGGATTTTGGAAGATGACCCTGTATGCACCTTGATGAATCAAATCTGCCCCATGCCTTGTGGTTCCTCAGAAGGGAAGCCCAGGAGTCTGAGCTCAAAGATTCCCCTGTGACTGGGGAACAGAGAGCAGGACCAAGTCACACACTGCCTCTGCTCTGCAGTTTGGACACAACTCTTCCTGTAATTTCCAGCTCATTCATTTATTACTTACCATGATTGATTTCTGTGGTTATTTTTTCAGTGATGCATCAATAACTGAATATAATCCAGCTATTTGTCTGCTCTATAGGCTAATACATAGGAAAAGTCTTTACTGTTATGAAAGCTTAACAAGCATAGAGCATTGTTTATTAAAGTGGGGAGAAAATTAATGTCAGATTGGATGTGGAATTTGTTGGGGGAAAAAAAACCTGAGCTCTCCATTTATGAAAACTGAAATCCTAAAATTGGTATTACTCATTTCGTCTGAATAACGAAGCAGTAATGACCATGGCACAGGCTACTGCAGGCAATTAATGATCAGCTCTCAGGGTTGATGGCCTGTGAGGAAGTTAAGGGATATTAACCTCTGCTGGCTATCAGTCATTCAGATATTGCCAACTGCTGACTCTGTTGCAGATTCCTTCCATTTTTAAAATATAGACCTTAAAATTTACACTAAAACATCCACATTGTAATGACTGTAACTGAAAGAGACATCTCTGCAAAAATGGCAAAAAATAAGGTCAGTGCTGTGATTGGCCAAAGACCTCTTGAGGATGTCTTGGCTTCTGTTTGAGTCTGGATGGCCAATTAAAAAAGGTGAGAAGGCACCTCCACATTCTTCCAGTTCTCCTGGATTCAAGGGCATCCCCTCTCTGGGAACTGATTATTCACATCCACCAGCAATATGTGTCCTAAGAAGAAACAAGGAGGGGGATAGTGTGTGTTTTCCTTTACTTGTGCATGAGTTTCAGCCCTCTGGGAAGGGAAGAAAGAAATATTAGAAGAATGGAAGATACTTTGGAAGTTTTTATATATGTGTGCATATATATATATATACACACACACACATACACAAAAATGAAAGAATGTATCTGATACCAAAAAACAAAGTGTTTAAATATTTTTTTTGTAAAGAGGCCTTACAAAGTATATTTATTTTGGCCTTTCTTTGAATGAGAAATAATAAACAGAAAACACCTGATCTTCCTGTCATTCAATATTTTGCAGCCTGCTTTATGATGCAGTTAAATAGTTTTGCCCCAGTACCATTTCAAACTGCAAGCCCAGATTTTAGACACAACTTTTTAGCATAAACAAACATAAAAGGCCACGAATCCCCCAGATCTTCAACAATGAGTCTGAAATAGGTAAAGGGTAAACAGTGAGAAGAAGGAACCATAATAATTATTGGTTTTATTTCAATGACAGAATTTATTAATTTTACTTTTTGTTCTTGTTTGTCCTGTGGTAAGGAGGGATATTGGTGTTGTTTTATAATGAAGTTATATTAGATAGGATCCACCAAGTCACATGTATTGCTGGTGTAATTTTGCTTCAGACAAAACCAGGCTAATTCACATGAGATTACTTTATTGCTGATCTCACTGGAACTCTTAAAGGGAAAAAAAACACTCTTAAACAGAATCAGGAAAATTGTTGGGAAATGCACCTAAACAACATTTACCACTTCTATGGAAGATGGAATTCTTATATGCTGAAGAATTTGTTTATTCTGTTATATATTACTATATCCTCAGGCCTAGAATATAATTGCTTTTTCCTTGTAAAGAAGTGAAAAACTGATGCTATTTGACTTAGCATATTTTCAGAACAGTGATGACAAATTGAAAACACACCTTTTGCTGTAGCCTGTGTTTTAAAACTGCATCCAGATTTCACTCAATTTACAGCTGGCCTATTCAGCTGTAAATTCATTGTCTACTGACAGATTCTTCTGTAATACTGCCTTACTGCCTGGCTTCTCTTTTTTTTTCCTTTGATTTATGTTTTTCATTGTCATCAGAAAAGAAAAGCAGAAAAAAAAGAAAAGAAAAAAGCAAAGCAAAGCAAAGCAAAGCAAAGCAAAGCAAAGAAAAGAAAAGAAAAGAAAAGAAAAGAAAAGAAAAGAAAAGAAAAGAAAAGAAAAGAAAAGAAAAGAAAAGAAAAGAAAAGAAAAGAAAAGAAAAGAAAGAAAAAGAACCCTGTTTGTAGAAGTCCAATCCAGAACAAGCTCTACTCTTTACCCCTAGACATTACTAAGTTGTTTGCAAACAGAAAATGAGCAGCTGGTTATAAACTGGCAGGTTGATCTGCCAGTGCCATGGCAAGACCAGCCTGAGCTTTGCACTCAAAACAACCTGTGCTACATTTTCTCTTTGCTGAGAGTCTGATCTTTTGATCTGTGTGTCCAGAGAAGCTGCCCAGGTTATAATTTCTTACAAGTGTCATGTCTAATACATGAGATTTGGGTATGTTAGGGACTAAAGGAACTGGCTGTGAAGCTTCCAAAGAAAACAGCTGGAAGGAGGAGGACATGGAAGGTCTGACCTTCCCAGCCCTATGAAGCTGGCTGCCCTCTGTCCCTCTCTGGTTTAATTAAGACTGGCCAAATATGCTTGCCTCAGCTGAAATCTCTCTTGGTCCTTCATGCTGTGATGAATGCAATAAAAACTCTCAAGCTACTTTGCATCCTCGATAAAAGCAGAAGACAAAACAAAACAACAACAACAAAACAGCTTAGTTTTAATGGGTAATAATTTTGCAGATGGTTGAGTTTCCCTAGCAATCAGATTTATTGTCTTAGGGGTTTTGTACTACTTGTATTTTCATAGTCTCTAGTTTGATAGCCTAAGTGTTCCAAGCAGCTTCTCCTGATCATGCTACACACATTGGTTACCTTCAGGTCTACAAACCAGTTCCTGAGAAGAAATAACCCAATCCTTCATTCTTTATTTTCTTATTTTTCTTTTTATGGTGAGGTTAAAACACTCAAAGGATTAATATCTTTTCCGTATTTATTGCTACAAGGAATAAATTAACTTCATATTAATTTAGAAAAAGTTGCAGTAGATGCCATGTACACAAGAGGGCAGATCTGCTTCTCCTTTCACCATCGGCAGTCCCTTGTTGTACCTGGTTCCTCAGTGACTTCTGCTTTCAGCGGGGTATCTGGGGCCGGATGTCACGGGATCAGCATGGCTGCAAGGCAGGCTTTCAGTCTGAACAGACAACACCATCCGGGGATGCCCTAAAGGCCTTTTATACTGCCAGAGCAATGCCTGTGGGGGTAACAAATACACATTACAAATGTTACTTTATAAGATTGTCACTGTGGTCACTAAACCCGACTTTTTGGCTTGCAATTGATTTTTAAACCCAAAGGGGCAGAGTTCTCACCTGGCTCTCCTACCCTGTCCATCACACTCTTTACTCCATTTTCCCCAGTACAATGTTGGAAGCTCAGGTACGGCTTCCACCCCTCTGTGCTGGCTGACTATGATGATTTCATTTAAAAGCCTTTTGACAGGGAGGAAATATCCCTGACCTGAAGGCAGGCTGGGGGCTGTGTGGCTCCATCATGTTGCATGACATGGATCAGAACCCCCAGCATGGGTGGCTTGCTGTCCTCTCTGCTCTGCTACCTTGGAATATCCCTTGATGCTGGCAAGATTGATTGTGGATTAACCCCCTGAATTTAACCCCCCTGAGAGGAAAGGACAGTGTGTGAACCCAGAGTGTTTGCTATTCCCTGCCCAGGCTTGCTCTAGGTATCAAAATGGGGAGCAGCCACCCCAGGAGGCCCAGGGCGTAGGTCTCACTCACAGAGAAGTTTTCAAACCCCACAGAGGACAAGCGACTTCCCTAAATTCCCATAATTAATCCATGGCCAGCACTCTGCTTCCCAGGAGAGCTGACTGCTGCCTGTTAATTCCCTGGGGGCAGACTGCACCCCTTCCTTTGGCTCACAAACCACTGCTGGCTTCTCTGGTCACCACACAGCCAGAGAAGTCCAGGCAACTTCTTCAAAACTCTCCTGAGGAATGTAAGGAACACAGCCCAGGTGAAGGAATTATGCTCTTCTTCCATAAAGTTTTGATAACTTAATGAAACAAAAAAGCATTGTTTTATACAATGACATGAAGACACACACTGTGTGCATCAAGTGGTCTAAACCCAAAAGGAACTTAGAAATCCTAAAGAGCACCAAAAGACTTAATTTTTAAGTCTTAAGAAAAGAAAAGACACTTTCTTTCAAACATTTTTCTTTCAGCATCTAGAATCTTTTGGGGAGGGCAGAAAAGAATACAGTGTTTACCTTCCAAATGCCCTTGGAGGAAGGTGGAAGCAAGCGAGTGAACTAGCAAACCCAGGCTTTTTTAAAGAGCAAAGGTCAGGAAAGCTCATCTTTAAACAGGGAAACAAGGAGGGGAAAAAAGAGAACTGGCCACAGTTTATCTGGAAGCTTTCCTCTTGTGCTTTATGATATCTCCTGACATTGTCACATCCCTTGTATTTTATGTATGGGACAGAATATTGTTGTCACCAGTGTCACTTGGTAACCATCCAGCTAAAGGCCACCTGTTGGAGAACATCTTGGAGCTGAATGTCAGCTCTGAAAAAAACAGGGATATAGCTAAAGCCACTCGTGTCAGACAGAATTAGAGGCTTACTGGGACATTGCTGGAGGAGACCGGAACTTTCCAAGATGTTGGGTGGCTGATGATAAAATATATTTACTTTTCCATTTTAACAATCTACAAATTTTCACTTGTGGAAGGGCTGTTGCAGAATATCTCACATCAATCACAATTAGAGAAGTGCTAATCATGTTCAGGAGTTGTTAATCATGCATTAAATTAAATGAGTGACACATGCTCTTGTACAGTGTGCTCACCAAATGGCAAGCCCATCTCAGACCCTCTTGCATTCTCTCTTTGATTTGCATGTTTAGTCTACAAATATATAATAACTTATGCTTTAATTAGATTATTGTAAGGCATAAAATAAGTACCATACTTATCATCTATTAGTCATCTTGTTCCTTTTAAGAGACCTCTGCACAATCAAGACATTAATGGGGCGTACTTTAACAATATATTCCACAGTGCTGTTGCAAAATTGTTCTAAGAAATCTCACCCATTCAACAGGAAAGGAAAAAGGGGGACTGACTGTGTGAATGTGACCCTTAAAGAAGCCAGCAACAGGAGGCAATTCATCATTTATGTTAAACTTGGGTTTGCAGTACCTAGCTAGGTCAGTACAGGGAAGATCCATCAACAGATAAAGAAGTTGCATATCCAGAGGTTTTTTTAGACTACCTTAAAAATATCTCTTTTGCAATCAAGACAGCTCTGGTCAAAGTGTCACTTGTTAATATTGAAGGTGGGAACATATATATATATGTGAGAGCATATATCCCTGTGCATATATAGAGAGGTGAACATAGGGAATGTAGAGACAAGAAATACAAATGAGAATATATGCAGTGTAGACAAACAAGACAAACAAGTACACTGGGTGGCTGCTGGAAGAGTACCTAGGGCTATTTACCTGTCCTTATCTCTCCTCAGCATTTGCTTATGTGTGCAGCTAGTGCTGTGCTAGCTGCCTCTATGATCAATGGTATAGCCTATCTTCTACCTGAGTCACAGACCGTTAGAGGAATTTTAATTCTACCAGGAGCAAAATATTGGCTGTGATATCAGCCAATTGCTACAGAGATGGCAAACTGTTTAAGATGTTAATTTATTGAGAATTTCTATTAATGCTAGCAAAAAAAGCAAGATGGACTATTTTGACACTAATTTTGTAGAGGTCTTAAAGCCCCAAGCAAATCCCAAAAGTGTGAGAACATGCTGATTCTGTGCCAGCAGCAAACTTGCTCTGGCTATTAAGCTTGATATTAGTCATTAGCAAATTCAAAATAATGAAAGACCTTGAAAATTAAAAAAGAAACAAAGGTAGAGAATTAAATTAATATTGATCAACATGGCCTTATGGAAAATCAATCTGTTTATAAAGAAAGTCTGATTACCTTTTTTAATGAAATTACACGTTTGTGACATAAAGGAGCTTGACAGCATACAAAGTACTCTTAGATTCTCCTTAACAATATCCTACCTGACACATGGGCTAGTGCTGTGAATATAACACACTAAATGCCCTACACTGTCTGTATGACAGACACCAAAAATTGTTTGCCCATGGGTATCATAAATGGTCATTTCTAGTCAAGTCCTACAGACATTTGTATTAGAATTTGACTCTGTTTATCACTTCAAATTGAGAAGCATACATAAGATTATTTCTAACTAATCATAATCATAATCATAATAATCATAATAATATATTCAGGTGTAGATTAGAAAGCAGGACATAATGGTGAGGGAAGGATGGTGATACTGAGTGACCTCGATCACTCAAGGAAGATGGGGTCTGACATCTACCTCCAGCCTAGGGCATCCATGAGCACTTGTGGATGTATCCTCCCTCACCAAGGTGAGGTGTCACAGCCAAAACATGCTTTGATGCTGGTGCCAAGTGGTGATCAGACCTGGAAGAGCCACAGCTGGAAAAGAGCCAGCCCATCCTCTCAGACTGGGGAGCTGTATCCTCAGAAACATCAGCCCCTAACAGCAGCCTGAGAGGTGACGGCACAGAAGGAGCACCACAGTCACCCAGGGCATGTGGGATCCTGGATATAAAATCAGAGGAGTTGTGAGATAAATTTAGCTCTGTTGTCAACCCAGATACCAGCACATAATTCTGGTGTGCCCCTTTTTAAAGGGACTTGAAAGGCTACTGAGACTGCAGCAAAGAGCTGCCAGAATGAATTAAAGGTTGGAAAAACTGCCGTGTGCTCTGATACAGGAAGAATCTGTTAATTCTTCAAAAACAAACTGGAGGGGTGTTGAGTGCCTGGGTGTAATTTCCTGTGAGGGGCAGGAGGGAATGCTTTAATACCTGGAAGTTAAATCCAAGTGCATTCAAACCAGAAACAGGAATAGACGTTTCTGGCTGTGAGATTGTTCATTGCTGGAATAAGTTACAAAAGTAAATGCTGCATTTTCCATCATTAGCTGCCTCCGAGCTGGGGCAAGTATTTTAGTGAGAACACTTTCTTTTTTCCTTTCCTTTCTTTTTCCTTTTCTCCTTTCTCCTGCCCTGCCCTCCTCACATCAGGATGGAGTGGAAGATCTGGTCCTACAAAGATTGAGCAACTCATGGCCACGCAGTCAATATCACTGCAGTATCTCCTGCTGAGTCTCTGAGACTGATGGCTAATTTAAAAAATGGACTGCATTTCTTCCTGAGTGGTGACTGCTACAGCAGCTGGAACAAGGCTGCTCACACGAGTGTTTTAGACCTGAGCACGGATGTGAGAGACAGGTGCTGCCTGGAAGAGCACCAGGAATGTGTTTAGATATCCTGGATAGCAGTTTCCAGTGCGTAACAGAGGCACATCCCCATCCAGCCTCCCACTCTTACCTGTTTACTTTAGTGCTGCTGGAAGCTAAACACCCTCCTGCTTTTCTTTAGTTGCCACGTAACAGGCCCATCTATTGTCACAATCCAGCCTTGTACTAGACCAGAACATCTCCTTGGCTGTTGTTCCCTCCCCTCTATTAAATGTTAAGTTTCAAGTGACTGAGTAGACACTTTCAGGAAAAGGCAGACTTGCTTAAATACACCAAGCTCTCTGAGTACTTTTACCTATAAGTTGCAAATGTCACTCAACCCGAAGTGATTATTTTGTGTTTGCACAGTAGATTTCATGCACACCAGGGTGCATTTCAGACTTGTTGTGTTTAACTGCTAATAGGATTTGCAGCTATGTTTGTGAATTCCAGCTACCTCATTTATTTCACTGAGCTTCAAGTTTATACACTGTGAAGGACTAGAATGAAATATTAACACCATACAGCTAAACAGAGAAAGTTTTTACATTGTCCTGGACTACATTTTTCTCCATTTTCCGTTGGAAAAATGACAAAGGCACGAGGCTAAAAAAAAAAACCAAACCCTTTAGCAATATATGGGCTTTTGAAAACATTTTCTTTACTTCCAAAATACCCCAGCTCTCATATAATTTATGTGGAGTATGCAATAGATTTAGAGAAGACCTTAAAATGACCCATTAATCCAAATTCAATTGGAAACTGGAATAGCTGCAGCTAATCTGTTGTCACAACAGCAGTACACAACAGTCATAGGAACAGACTGAGAAGATAATGCTGCTAGAATGTACATGTTGTCCCAGAGGATCTTCAGCCAGCTACAAACGCTTTCACAGTTTTTAAAGAAATATTACAAAGATAAAAATTACACTTGAACTATTTTCTGTACCTACTTTATGTGAACCAAACCATTGCTTTTTTTTAGCATTTAAATAATAATTTCCTGCTGTATTCCTCCCCTGTTATTTTATTCCCTTAAGTGCATTTATATTTTTAGCATATCCCTTCATTCCCACATATCAGCACATCGCCTACGCGTTAGGATTTGTAGCACAGAGTTTGTTTAAACCAGGAAAGGTCTGAACCCTAATTGGATCAGTTCTAAAGCAGAAAACAGGGATAAAGCTCTTATGAATTAGAAGTCTGTAGGCCTTTACCAAAGCTAATGAAGAAATATTTCTTTCTGTACTACAATAAGTTTTTTTTCATCCCTTGAATATTTGTTTGGCTCCAGAAGTATCTTCAGGTGGGAGACTACTGGAGCTTCCCCTTATGCAAAAACTGGGGGAGGAAAGTTGGGAAGCAGTCCCTCAAGCTGTCCAGAACATATACAGAGCCATGTCTTTGTCCTTTCCTGGAGGATCTGTACAGCCTGCATGCCATATTTTTGGGAGCACATGCAGTGGTGGCAGGAAACATGATCTGTAGTGGCCAAGAGGAGCACGTCTCTGTGCAGGTGACGCATGACCCGCTGAGCAATGAGCGGTGCTTGGACCAAGACAGTCTGACTGACAGACATGAAATGATGGCAGCCCACAAATTATCTCTGGATGTTGGGTATGCCAGCTGGGAAAAGTGAATCTGTCTCAATACATGGATAATCCTGTGCCTGCACCAACTGCCAGATAGTCTGTTGCTGATACTTTTCCAAAGGAATTTTTCTTAGACTTGGGCCACCTTCATCTCACTGCTCCAGGTGGGGAATATGCCTGAATGCCCTACAAACCTTCATGAGCTCCTTGCTCTCATGCTGAAGGCCTCATGTGTCTTCCTCTTTACAACTTGTGTGACCTTCTTACTGAGGCAGGGATTTCCCTGGTGCCTGAGAAAGCCCACCATGAAAAGTGCAGGGCAGCACACGAACCACCACTGTGATGGGCATGCAAACTTTGCAGCCTTTACCAGGACTTTTAATGGTCATTTTCAGTGTGAGAGGATCCACTTCCCACCACATTATTTACTTGGATACAAAAGGCTAGTCTTTCTAGTCTGGTCACATGAATGCTTCTGTATTTGTTTGCTGTGTTTTTTTCTTGTTATTCATGATTTATTTAGAACCAACCCCATTCAAAGTCATAACAAAGACAGTATGTTCACTAACTCAAATTATGGGCCATTCTCCAGGGCAATAACCCAAGACTACAAAAATTCATACAATGCCTTCAAATAAGAGAAGGAAAAAACAGCAACCTCATTATCTGGCAAGCAAGATCTATGATTTTGTTGAGACTTGCTTAAAAGAAACATTATCAGATTTTGTTTTGTCTTCTTACTAAGGAATCTGTGCACAAGCATAAATAATTCAAGCGTTCAGGATTTAAGATATGACAGAGTAAAAATGTCTCTCACTGTACTCTCCATTTTCCCTTGTTCCTCCAAACAATCCTCCTGTGCTGGGGTGCCTAATGATCCACGAAATGTTGTCCTATTGATTTCATGAAGTGACTTTCTATCCCATGAAGAGATGGCTCATGTCAGAATTATGAACTGCAGAAGAGCAAGGAAGGAAAACTGCTCAGGAAACTCTCTCAGTAGAGATGAGAGACATCTGGATGCTCACAGCTCTTGAAAGCAATAAACTTCAAAAAAGAGGCCAAGGGACAGTGGCCACACTGAAAAAATAAAGATGTTTTTCCTGGAGATGTGCTGGCTGAATTGGAATTGACCTCTCTGCAGGCCCAGGGGGATGATGCTCTGTGTTGACTGTCCAGCAGGAGCTTGGGTATGGCCTTCTGATTATTGAAATGAGCTGTAAGATGAGGGGGAGATAAGGGAGATGTGCCTTTTGGAATGCTATAAATGTTATAAATATCTAATCCCAATCAGGTTTCTTCCAATACACTTATGTTTTTTCCTTCTCACCATCTGTAGTCAGGAATACATAAAATTGCAACTCACGGGGGTATTTCCTGCTAAATTGTCATTCTTGCTGCTACTCCTACAGTGCAACATTTCTAAACTTAACTAACTGCAGCATCTTACTTTTTTTTTTTTTTTAATATTGTTTAGATATATTATACTGCGGTTTTTTAAGATCGATGTAATAATCGTTTGTAGTAATTTATGGATACTGGAAGAATACTATGGGAGAGGATTGCAGTTCTTGTACTCACATGTTTATATCTCTTTTCATACACCTTAGGAGGCAGATTATGTCATTGCAGTTTCCTCCCCCAAAAGAAAGCTCTTTTCTAAATAATGGCAAGGATGGACAGACCCTGATTATAAGTATTTGTGGAACATTCTTCTCTAAAGCAGCTGTAGTTTTACATCAGTAACATGTAAGCCTTATTCCACATTTCCCAGGTGGATATCCTGATGTAGTGGTGTGTGTGGATCAAACAGGTTTTATTTCACAATGAGCAGCCATGGTATGGCAGGAACTTTTATGACCTCCACTCGGTTTAAAATCTTCAATCAGCTACCATTCCTTAAATGAAATTACTGTCTAAAATTCAGTCCTACAGACCACCTGACAATCTCAAATGTATTATTGACTTATTGCTTTAGTTCTGGATTTCATGTTGACCTTTGAGTGTATTCCCTCTACTTTGTTAATTAAGGTATTAAAATGGGTATCAGTAATAGATAAGCAGAATGCCCTAATAGTACTTTTTGCTCCGCATCAGAAGACTTGGACATTCTCATCTAATTAGGTGAGGTGGTGCAGATGACTGACTGCTATGTAAACTTTGAGGAAGAAACAAGAAGGAAAAGATAAATCAGTAAAACTAGAACAACAAAAAAAGAATTCAGTTGCCATGCTTTGTAACCTGAAATAAAACCTGTTAAAAGCAGGAGAAGATTAATCATATGATCCAGTAGTATAGTGAAAACATCTCTATACAGAATTTTTTCCTGATATAACATTTAAGTTACTTGTGTAGATGAAGGAAAAATTTCTGTCTCCTCCTTTATGAATTTAAAGAGAAAAGGCCAAGAGCCATTTCCTCATTCTGTCCCATGACACAGCAAAGCTCTGTAGAATGATCAAAGTTTAACCATATATTGGAGTCCATGTGACCTTTTATTTTTTTTATTTTAAAAGGCTGTCAAAACCAGAGGTGACCTTTATGCTATTATCTAAAAGGTCAATGAGTAAGGGTCAAGCCATCCTTTTTCTGAAGTCAAACAGGCTGGGAATGGCACTGGTGGAAGAGAACTGCCCTTCTCCCTGGCCATGGAAGAGACTTGGGATCTGTTGATGACTGAAGAGTTCTTGACCAACACTGCCCATTCTTCTGCCTCACCCATCTCTACCTGCACTGGACCTGCTGAGCCTTCCTTACTCGAGGACCACAAACAACCATATCAGATGAAGTACTACTCTTCTTCTTATCTCTCTTTCTCTCAACAATTGAATGGCATTCCTGTCCCTGTCTGTACTTGTCTTAACCTTTGCCAGAGACAGGGAAGTCTCCCATTTCATTTTCTCTTCTGCCTGAAGACTTCCCTCCTTTCTCTCCTCACCTCTCTCCTGCACACTGTCAGAGGGATGACAGCCTTTGGTGTGGCTGGGGCTCTCTGGGGTACCCAGCAGGGAGACACCCCCAGACAATACAACAGGTCAGCCACAGCACAGGTGTGAACGTGGCAGAGGTGTGATCTGACCTACCCACACTCCTCTTTTTCCTCTGGACACCAGCATGCTGTCTTTTCAGATGCAACATCTAAGTGACAACACTAAAAAGGTTGTGGACATAAACCAGAGAATTACTGAGCAAATGAAGGCTGAGAAAATCCAAGGATGAAATGGAAACGTGGGCAAGAAAAATACAGAGCTGAGAAGCCAGCAGAAAAAGTAGAAGTAAAATCCCATATCTTTACTTAGATTTGTGAAAATATTCTACTTTTATATCCGTGAAAGTGACTCAGGACTCCCTCAGAGCTGAATTTGAGGATGATGAGGCAAAATCTGGCAGACAGCCTTCCCATGCTGTTCATGGTCTTGCTCAGCACTATTTCTCTCCTCCCACACAAGAGTTTCTTTAACACATGAGATGATTCTGGGGAAAGTTTTGAAATGCCATCATAAAGGCATAAATAGGAACTTAGCTTTCAAGTGCTTTTCCTATTTAAAGTGAAAGAGAGGAGCCTGATAGGAAAGGTTTTTAGGCTTCTGGATGCCACAAAACTCTGGAAGAGGGAAAGCATCCTGTTGGGCACACTGTTGCAGATGTCCTTCTGTCCAGTCACACTGTGTGTGTATCACCCAACAACCTTTGAAGACTCTGATAATTTCAATATACATTGTTAGAAGGGTTAAATACAGCTCTTCTTTTTTTTTTTTTTTTATTTTTTCCTCCACAAGAGTCATGCAAATAAGCAATTAACTAGAGCAACAAAACCCTAGAGGGATGTAGGGTTGAGGTTATCTCCTCATTAGACATCAGAGAATTGACACCAAACAAAGGAGAAGGTTTGGGTTGAGCTTAGGTATTGTTTGATAATGCTGAATCTAACACAAATTCATAAACAACTACTTTTCAACTTTTTATTTGCATAGAACAGTAGGACCCTGCTCTTGTATTTAATTGCTAAAAAGTCTCTGCTTCTAATAGTGTCTGGTGTACATGTTGCACCTAAACTGGCAATTTTTCAAATTTATCATCTTATAGACAGAAATCTCAATACACCTCTATTTTAGTTTGTCTGTATTTTAAATTCTCATTGTGGTCTGAAAGATATTAAGAATTTTTTCAAACAAATTTAAAAAATTCTTTATTTTTAAAAGATATTCTTTAAAAAAATTCTTGAAATTCTTTATTTTTTAAATTTGCTATTTTTCAGCTCGAAATCTGCTACCTCAGCTTCAAGAAAGAAATGTTTTGGTTTCTCTGAAGTTCTAGTCTCTGTCAGGGTTCTCAGGTACTATGGCAATACAGAAACATAATTATGCATTGAGTGCCAAATTACACAGGTGCAAAATTTGTTTGTACCAGCTGAGAGAAAACAAATGCTTCCTCCTCACTTTGCAAGCAAAATCTGATTGTATAAAAAAAAACCAAAAAAACAAACAAACAAAAAAAAAAAAAAAACAGAAACATCTATGTTATTTTTTTTCAATTTTTAAAAATCTCTCCACCAAGAACCAAGGTACTTTAGAAATGTCTCTGCAATGACTGTTGAGATCTGTTTATCAGCTCTCTCACGTCCACATCCGTCCACATCCTTTCTACACACAGCAGGCTTGCTGGGCAAGTGATGCCTGTGACCTTGCAATTCTGCTGCTGCAGAGTTGTGTTCCCTGGGGAAGCAGTGGAACACGGTAGGAATCAAGCTGATGCAGGAGAACCACTGAACCACAGCTTTCATAAGGTCCTAGGGTCAAGGTCTCAATTAATTAAATTTATTTTCTCAATAAATTAAATATTCATCTTGGAACACAAACACTTATTTGGGAAAATGAATGTTACATTGGTTTTCACCAAAAACAGTTTTGAAGGAAGATTCTGGACAATTGTTGTGGTTTAGGAATGGTACTCTCCAGTTTAGTGTTCCCACTGAGACTCTCCAAACCACACTGCTGCTTGCTTGGTAACCTCCTCCTTATCCCTCTCCCCCTTTCCCTGAGAGGTGCTGGAGAGGAAAATTGGAAGCACAAAAATAACGATCATTGGTTAAGGTAAGAACAATTTACTGGAAACAGCAATGAGATAAGAAAACAATGCTGATGACAGAGGGTAGAAGAAAACAGACATTATTGCTCACCACAGTAGACAAAACCCAGCTGCCCCCTCCTCCATGCCATCCCCACTGCCCCTCTGGCTCAGAGCCAGTGCTACCCCTCTGCTCCTTCTGCCATGCTGGCTTCACCAGAAGGAAACCCTTCTCCCTGGAAGACAAAGTTTCTTCTTCCCACACCTGGCAATGGTGAGGTGGCATAGAGCAACCTCCAGCTACTGGCCATGGCCCATTCCAGTTACTGCAAAAATTGAACCTGTCTTGATGGAGTCAGGAGACTAATTTAAACAAAAGCAGAGTATTGGTCTCTACAAAAGTAGAGTTTTTGGTGAAACAAGAGTCTACACAGCCACAAGATCTAAAATTGAGACAATTACTGCATGCTGCTCCCAGGTCTTAGTTGTAGTAGAGGATTACTCTGATACTTTGAGCAGAAATACCTAGAAAGAGAAAAAGGCCACAACATGTTGCACATGATGGCCATTTATAATTTTGTTCAATGATTTGATCTTTTACATCAAGCCTCACAGTCTGAAAACAGAAGGCTGAGTAAGAATCCCAGATTTAATTTTTTAAAAAGACATCTTCATGTGATAGATAAAGCCAACCTGTAAGGTTAACAGCTAATCTTTCCCATCCCACACATATACAACCTCTCCTTAACACCACAAGCCCGAGTATCAGGAGGCCATTAACACAAGCCAGAGGCACTGCTTTTAATCTCATGTTTGTTGAAATCTGCCTCATTGTTTGTCTTTTTCTTAACACTTGGCACTGGCAATGATTAACACTGCCAACATTTTCCTTGCCAGAAAAGAAGGTTTTTTTTTTTTGTTTTTTTCCAGTGATGCCTGGAGATACCTCCCACTCTGAGGTTGCCTTTCCTCCCTTGTCTATGGAGAGAGCAGCTAAGCAGGACAGAAATCTCATGCCCCTTTTAAGAGAGGTGTTTTCAAGATGGAAGGAAGGAAAAGCGGAAGTTTATAAATTTCTTGTGGATCTAGGGCAGTGATAAAAGAATCTCTTTTTCACTGCTGAAACATTACTCAGAATCTGCTGATAGCATCTCTCTGTCCCTGTTCAGACAGAACACTGTACCACCGCGGATTACCCCAAGAAATGCTGCTTGGCAAAAAGCTGTGGTCAGTTGCTTGGCTGACCTACAGTCTAATCTACATTGGTTCAGAAAGTGAGCGCTACCAGGACAAGTCCAGTTGTGTTTTCTCAACAGTCTGTACCTGTGGGGTAAGACACCTCACACTGATGCAGTGACCTGGGTTAAGTTTAGCTTTGCATGGGGAACATCTCTACCTGCTTCTCCTCCATTTTTGCTCTTCTTGTGATTTGGGGAGACCAGGAGAGGCATTTCTAGCTGGTCATTTGAGGTTGAATGTTTGCCAGCTCCTGTTCATCTCGTGAACACCACAGAAGCACCAGATCAGATTTGATAATCTGGCCTATTAATTTTTTGTTATTTTACCAGGGATAGAAGAGCACCTTCTTCACTTGTCAGCAGCTAATAGGTCATAAGTTGGCTGGTTTACCAAACATGAAAACAATTTGCTGATAGCAGGGACTAGACCCTAAAAGGAGAGAACACACACTTGGCTGGTAGCCACCTCACCAGCCCAACAAAGGAGAGATATGGGGTATCTGTAGCTCCTTTTAAGCTGTCCCAGGCGTGAACTTGTTTCTGATTTTTAGGCTGTCTGTCTGCTAAGACTTTCTTGTGTATTGATAACAACTGCTCAGTGAGCCAATACTTTTAAAGAGCTGCCATCATTCACCCACACTGCCCTGCCTGAAAAACAGACATGAGGTTTTGGTAGCTCACTCCTTACCTCACTGCATCAGTGGGATCCTGCCACCAAAGACAAAGGGTGAATGATGAAAGCCAAGTAATTTTGTTGTCAACTGTCAGGCTTCAACTGTCTTAAATATGCTGCAAAGGCTTAGATTTATTCAATTTCAAATGATTGCAGTGCCAGATGCAAAAATTCCTATGTGTCCCTGATGATGTATATTCTAATTGCATATTCTTCCTTCCCTTGTATTCAGCAGCTACAAAACTTGGGACAAAAGCCAGTAGTAGATGAAGAGAGTGTGAAAGATATAAAGAGGTATGGAGGAGGGGTGAGAAGGCTTAGGATGGACCAAAGGTCATTGCAACCCCTTCCTTGCTCACTGTCAGCCCTCCCCACTCTCCAGCCTCACGTTTCTGCAGCCATTCCCTTGGATTTCCCTGCCACCTTCCAAGAATCTTCCTCTACTAGGATGATGCTTAAGGTGAGAAGGTAACTTGTAAGGCACTGAAATGTGGCCCTCAGCTGTGATTCCCACTGGGAGCAGCCCTTGGACCTCACACTCTACAGAGCACTTTGGCAGAGGAACAGGGGTGGGGCTTGGTCCTCTGAAGTTCATGGAGTTATAACAGGCACACTTATTGTCCTTATTAAGACAATGGGCTGAGTGTGGCTATTGGTGGTATTGTATTTGTGTGAAGATACATCAGACCTGCTGTAAGAACCTGAAGGTTAGGGAGTTCATTCCACTGCCCACACCTTGTCTCGTGCCCTGTGTGGTGCCCTGGGCTCCTTCATGCAGCCACAGCAGCACAGGCCACCTTCAGCTCCTGTGCCCTCCCTCCTGCCCCACACAGGTGTCTCAGAGACCACAAGGTATATTCAGTAGCTGGAAACAGCTCCCTGTGAGCAACTGACTGGAGCCCTCAAGGGCTAAGAATAATAGAATTTCTTCTTCTAGGAATGAATAGGCTGCTCCAGAGGACAAGCAACCTAAGAGAGGTCAGGTGAATTACTCTCTGGAGGTTCATGTTCTACTTCTTCGGTCACACTCACAGGACTTAGAACTTTCTTGTATCTTGTATGAAGTGAGACAAACCCCAATTATGCTGCAGCAGTTGCAGGTTTCTTTAAGAACTTTCTTTTAGGATCAAGTCACAGAGCAAAGCTATTTACAAACCTCCATTTATTCTTTTTTCCCATACACACATTACCATTCTATTTTTGTGCTTATCTCTCACGTTACCTTTTCAAAGGCTGCCGAAATGACAGCTACTGCTGTGCCACGGCTCCTTGCCGGCACCCCACGTTTAGCCCCAGGTGGGTTTCCAGGAGCTGAAGAGGGAGCAGGCGTTGGTGTGCAGGCAAGCATATGCTTTATAGCAATGCTGAGATGCTGAGAAGCAGTAGCTGCAGTGTTGATCATATCAAGGCAGCGTTACCAGGAGACACCTCACAGCACGGCAAGCGCGCGCCGTTGGAGGCTCTTTGCCCTCTGGAAGGTGGTGGGTGTAACATTTTTCTGCTCTCTCTCACTCAGACATGAAGGATGAGCAGCTTAACAAGGTCACATTTGTTAGAGGCACGCATATTTCCATCTGCTCAGGCGGATAGCAAAGTGCCTGGCACAGAGCAAGGAGACACTCTAAAAAGGAATTGTTTCAGAGGGGAGTGTCTAGGCACAGCTAGGAAAACAGTGGTGGGTACATACCATGCGTTGAGACAGGCACACATACATTAGATCAAAGGTTCGCGTACTTACCAGGCAAAACAATAAATGCTACATTTTTTTTCAAAATCCTTCTAGCTGTATTGCTTTTCAGGGCACCACTAGCAAAGTCGCAGAGAAGATGCATAGCCTTGGCAGTAATGGACCCCCAAAGCTGAAAGTTCACTCCTTCACTTCTAAGGCAGAACCTGCCTGCAAAACGGTTCATGGCTACTGCTGAGACTTTGCTAGACTTGAGCAAGCACTGCTTCATCTGGTGAGCCTTAGCCAGGAGATCCACAAAGATATAAAGCTAGTTTAGGTGGCAGCTTAAATTCTTTTCATGGTGGATGAATATAGAAAAAAATCTATGAGGTGAAAGGCTGAGAAAAAACTCTGAACATAATTTTTGCTAAATTCCTTTGAGATGAAAGCTATAGTTTCATTTCTTTCACACCCAGGACTCAAGGATATCCAGAGCACGGATGTTTCAAAATCTAGTATCTTACAAATATGGTATCTTGAGTCTGCCAAGATAATAGAAATGAAGATGTCCTTTAGGTTCAATTTTATAAATATTTTCTTTCTATTTGCAAAGCATATTAAACAACTGACTGTAAACATATTAAACAACTGACTGTACATGCTGAAATAAGGCATGGGGGTTGCAAAGGAATAAAGAAGAGAGCAATTTCTAAAGAATAAAATTATTCTTTGCATTTTTGTCTTCAGACTTGTAGGAATATTTAGTAATTAGTAGGGAAAGGACATGAGAGTAGAGAATAAGACACAGAATTTTTCCTTTGTGGCATCACTAGGATGATTTTTATGATGACATACATCACCAATTAAAGCTTATCTTTGTATCCTCTTTTAGGTTCATTTAGGTTTAAGGCAATGGCATTATCCTCTGCTGACTTCTCAAAAATGTAGCCCTTATTTGAATACATACAATAATTTTTAACCTGCAACTATTTCCTTTCCATAGAAAGCTTCCTGCAAATTTTGCAATTTTGGAATTTTCCAAGAATTTCTGTATCAAAAATACAGACTAAGCTTACACTAACTGAGACTGCTGTCTAAATAGCAGACAACAGGGGATATTCCTGCTTTTTGGGCCAAGGTCCGTCTCTTCCCTATCTGACTCTGATGTTGATGTCTCAGTGAAGAAAACCACATAGCACAAAAAGAGATGCTTGATTTTAAGACTTTGGAATTATGGCCTGTGTTACCAGAAGGGAGCCAAAGCCCACTGACATAGCAGCAGAAAGCCAGGCTCTTGGCTGAGTTCTGACTAGGAATACACCTCCACGGCTGGGTGCAAGTAGATGGGTCATGTGGTTACCTGCTAAAACTCCCCAGCCACCCTCTCGCTCCTGGGATGGATGAACAGGAGCACACTAACTGAGGGCTGAGTGAGATCCAGGTAGATAAGCAAGTCCGTGTGGTGCTAGCACTGCCACCCACACATCCTCCTGAGCCTCTGCTTCCGTGGGCACACCTGTGTTTGGGAATGGATCAGAGGATGTGAGGATCAGAGTAGTAGGCAGCTGGGCTGGAAGGTTCTCATGGGGGTGTGCATGTGTCCAGCCTGTTCCCAGCAGGTTGCCACAGCCTAGGGACTGCTAGGAGCCATCATATGTGCTGCAGAAGGGGTGAGAAGCAGCAACTGCGAGGGAAGCCCCATATCAGCCAAAATATTAATTTGGCTTCAGAGCCAAGAAGATAGGCCAGCACCAACTTGAATAATGCACTGTATCATCTTATCAAGGGTTTTCCTGGAAATCCTTCTCAGGCTCCCAGACAGATTTAGTTGCTGTCATTGACAGTAGGCAGGTTGCTAAAAATTGAACATTACATCAAGTTTCAGCCTTTCCAAAAGCAGGATGACATTTCTAAAATTAAGAGTAAATACTGTGTGAAACATATAGCCAAAGAATTTAAGAGCTACTTAACTTGCCTTTGGCAAGTGCTAGGGTATGGATATACAGTGAGGGCACACCCTTAATACCTGGAAATGGTTCCTAAAGACAATGTTTATGTTTTACTTAGTTTAATTAATAGCTAATAACAGACACATGATGATGGATAACCACTACCTGCCTTAATCTAAGTCAGGCTTCACAGGGCTCCTCCTGGTGTGTTTGGCTCACTTGAAGAGGGCTATCAACAGCAATTCATCACCTCTGAAGCGGGGCTGATAGGCAGCAGAGAGTGTTCTCAGAAACTCAGCTCCTGAGGGATGGCAAAAGTTGGCTCTGCAGGAGCAGCCCCAAGCTCTGCAGCAGCAGTCAGGAGGCATTTCAGGAGCCACAGCCCCTGCTCTCCTGGTGAGGGGCTGCTGTAAGATACAGGGCTGTAGCACAGCAGAGCCTGTCTCCAGGATGAGCACGATGAAAAGGGACCACTTTACTCTCCTGTCTTCTGAATGGGCCTGCAGGCACTTTGGGAGAACCTTCACTGTTCTGGACTCATTCTTTTGCTTCACATTTAGCATCCAGAGGTCTTGACTTTTTGACTCTTTGTAGGGCTTCTAAGGACTCAACCACAAGAACCTAACTGTTCTTGTGGTCTTGACAGCCAGCTGTGCAGAAACCATGATGCCAAGCAGAATAATAATCTGGGTCCAAAATGGTGCACTTCCCTAAAATGAACTTGTCAGGATATGAAAAGGGATAGCAATCCACTGATACCAGAAGTCCTGAAAGGCACAAAGCTGCTTCACAGCTTAATGCAGCCCTCTCATTGTCGATGCATGAAAGCATGAGATATTGAAGGAAAAAATGAGGAGTACTGGAATTCATAAATTAGCTAACATAGAAATTTTTAAGGTGATAACCAATGTTCATTTATAGAGGTAGAGGCATCTCTCAATAATCAGATCATAACACTCCATAGTAACCTTGTGTTTGCATTTGTTTAAAAAATATCTCCTGTTATATGCCTCTGTTAAAATGATGAGGGAAAGAGGAAAGACTGCATTTTTTTTCTTTGGTATTCTTTATTGTCACAGTCTTCATGGTGAGTATTTTTGCATGTGAATTGTTGTCTCTGTATAAGTTTATTATTAATATTGTTGCTGTTTATTTTTCCTATCTCATTGCTGTTTCCAGTAAATTGTTCTTACCTCAGGCTGTTGTCTTCAACTTTTGTGCCTCCAATTCTCAATTCCATCCCACCACAGTGGGAAGCAGGAGGGGAAGTGGGACCTAGAGAGAGCATTTGTTTGAGAGAATCTTGGTGGGGGTACTGGTTTGGGAAGTACCATTCCCAAACCATGGCACTGAACAAGCACTCTCCCAAACTGTGCTCAAAATAGTACTACTCCCCATGCACAAACTGGTTCCAATACTTTCTGTCCCTTAATCATGAGACTGAACTCTTGCTGTTACTTGAGTCTTTCAGGCAGATTTCATGCCCTCTTGTAAAGAGAAAAAACACAAAGTAAAGATCATTTTAGGCCCCAAATGTAGCAGAAGGCTTCTGTTGATCTGTCCTGTTTATTTGAGTGATTTCTCCGCCTTCCCACACTAAATAATGCTGCTCTATAGTGGAAGTTTTGGTCTCTCTGTGGTGTTAGACAAGATCTTTTTGTGGAAAAACCCACAGATATGCACCATGCTCTCTGGCCACCTCTGTTAACTCCTGTACTGGTTTTTCTCACCATATCTTGTAAGTAGATGCTTGGAAACACAGAGACTTAGCCTGAAACCTTCTGACCATGGCATCTTCCAGTGGCGAAGGAACTTTCTGTGATACCACAGACTCTCCTTCTGTGGTTACTCCAGCTAGAAGATCCTCTGCTAACCTTCCCACTTTCCCTCATAGTTTCCAATGCCGCATTCCCACTTTACTTGCACTGCTACATTTTTTTGGGGGGAAGCACATGCTGAACCAAGCAGGGGAACAAGCTGGATTATATTATGGTTTTTTTAAAGAGCATTTTGAGGTGTCTCAGTGCAGAGCCAGGTAGAGCTGTACTCTGTAGGAGGACACAATATAAGAAAATAAAGGAAGTATAGCAAGTAATTTTACCCCTTAAGGAGTTGCAGCTGAGCCAATTACTAAAGATTAGGAACAGGCCTGATTTTAAGAGGCCACACCTGTAGCCAATAAGAAGATTGGTGGGTTGAGGGAACTGGAGTCAGTTGGCTGCTGTGAGGACAAGAGTCAGTGCCTATAGGAGCTGCCTACAAGAAACATCAAGGAGGTATGAAACTCTAGCAATATGGAACCCTTGCAATGCAATGACAATAGAACTCTTGTACTATAATGACAACTAATGGTGACCCTGACATGGTTTGGGAGAAAGGACTCAAATACTTAACTATATGACCCCTGTGGATTTGGGAAACAGAACTTGACTATATGACCCCATGCATTTGGGAATGGAAAAAGAATAAAGTATCGACCAATGTGATCCTGTGGTGATTCAGCAAAGAAGACTTAAACTTTAAGCAATGTGGTCCCATGGTGATCTGGGTAGAGAACTGAAAGAGGAAAAGCAACAAAACTGAAAGAGGAAGGAGAGCGTTTGCTAAACCAACTGTAGGAACTGGGAAAAAAATAGTTCTATTATTTGGTACAATGTGTTTATTGATTGGTAAAATATATCAATTGCAACTATTACTGTTTGTTAAATATGAGTATAAAAGATTTTGAAGATAAGTACTTTGTAAACTGAGAAAAGCTGCAAAACTGAATCAACACTCAGAAATATATATATTCGTACTATAATATGTTGTTTGAACATTTGTATAACTCTTAATTCTAAATGAAATATATGAATGTGTCATAATGTTAATTTATTTGACCATGTCCTTCTAGAAATGCTGCATCTCTGTAATTAAAAGAAAAAGGGGGAATTGTAGGGCGATAGAGTATAAGAAAATAAAGTTAGTATAGCAAGTAATTTTACCCCTTAAGGAGTTGCAGCTGAGCCAATTACTAGAGATTAGGAGCAGGTCTGATTTTAACAGGCCACACCTGTAGCCAATCAGAAGAGTGTTATAAAAGAGTGGATTGGTTGGTTGAGGGGAACTGGAGTCAGTTAGCTGCTGTGAGGACAAGGAAGAGTCAGTGCCTAGAGGAGCTGCCTACAAGAAACATCAAGGAGGTATGAAACTCTAGCAATATGGAACTCTTGCACTGTAATGACAGTAGAACTCGCTCAGCTGAGCCAGCTTTGTCCTGTGCTGTGGTAGCAGAGGTGGGCCCATGCAGGAGGAGAGTTTTAGAGAGATGGAGTGGGTTTTGCTGACAGTGGTGGAGCCATGAGGAGAGTTATCCATGGAACATGCACCACACAGTGAAACGACCAGCTAGATTTGCCACCTATGAATGCTGCTTTGTGAAGGGAAATGAACCTGTCAATGAGCAAAAGAATGGCTTTAGGAGACTGGAAAAAGGCATATTAATTGCTTCAGGAAAAAATTTATCAAAGCTTTCCTTTCTTTTAGAAATCGAGATACATCAAATAGGAGGTGTGGCACTTGGCAATATGGTTTAGGGTTGGTTATAGTGATGTTAGGCTGATGGTTGGACTGGCTGATCTTGGAGATCCCTTCCAGCCTTGATGATTCTGTGATTCTGCCTAATCTTGCACAAGTAAGATATGCAAGCTTTCAGGCAGCACTCTGCAGTAGTACATCATGCAAGGAGAAGGTATGAGGTTTGCCTGAGCCTGCCTACCTGAGCTGCCTTAACCCAGACATCTTTTCACACATTGGCAAGGGAGATTGTGATGTACAGCTTCATCTAGAGCACATCCCTCTAGAAATTAGCATTGGCAGTCCATCTAACCTTCAGACTTGTCTCCGCACAAGAGGCTGAACTGACAAGTGACAAAATCACATTTTTGCTGCAATTTTTAAGAGACAATTTAACCCCATCCCTTTTCCTTTGTCTGATAGTTGTGGAAAGTGACTGATCCTTCAGGAATGTTGTGGTCACTGGGAGTGCTCAGGGCTGCATTCTGCTTGCAGAAAGCAGGGAAACTGAGGCAGCTAGAGTATGACAGATTTCTGTAGCCTAGGTTACAGCTACCACCTTAAGAGGCAGTATCTGTGTGCCCAAAATAAGACAGCTGTCGCCTGGCAGGTTAGACACAGGTAGTGTGTCCTGCTAGTTCTTTCATTTGTCTGTGTGGGTGAAGTTGCTCTATCATAATTTACTAATGTCATGTGTGACCTGCTATACATCTCAGGTCGTCTACACTCTGGCTCCCCATCATGTGCCTGTAGCTATTAACTTCAGTTCTAAAGTGCTGAAGAGCTGTCACAGGCATTTCTGTGACACATATGAGTGTCTCAAAGCCTGGGCCCCAAAGTTGTTCATTTTTAGGATAGACATGTTTGGCTCCTGTTCCTGAAGTGGGCACTCCTCCATCATGGTTGTGGCCATTGCAACCCAGGCTCAACTCACGCAGTTTATGTTCTCTGCTCTCCTGTACCATCCTTTAATAGAAGGCTTAAGGTGATGGAACAAGAATCATCTTCTCCAGTAGAGGAGAGCTGCAAAAATATGCTGTTTATCATACAGGAGAAGGAATTGTGAGGGCAGACCCAGCAGGGATGGCCCAGCCATAACACTTGTCCCCTGCTGGCCATGCCTTAACAGGGTTACAGAAGAGAGGCATGCAGATGGCTCCCACTGCAAGAGCCAGACCTTCACCTTGCTGTGTTGCTACAAAATGGTCTCAAGAGCTCTGGGGAGTTGGTCATTGCAGGGCTGATGGCTGGTGAAGAATGCAGACTTTTTTCCAGGATATGAAGTCTTGCATAGTATTAACTGACCATTCAGATAACGTAAAATCATATTTTAAAATCATTGAAGCATTTAGATAGAAGTGGTTTAATTTACTTTAGAATAAAATATACTGAAAAGTGACAAGAATCCCCAGTGAAACACTAAACCCTCCAGCAGAGGCCTGAGGGTTGTTAAATCATGCCCACAGATGAAGAGGTGCTAGAGCTCCTGCTGGAGTTATAGCTTCACTCTGGAAAGCCACCTGACTCTGGCCTGAAAGGAAAAGAGCTTTGACTGAATGTTGACAACTCAGTGGTTCCCTTCCAGATTCATCTTTCAGACCACCCTAAACTTTTACCAGAGAGTCCTCAGGCTGAATGTCAATAGCTCAAGGACGGCAAATGCCCGAGTTCTGCTGGGCAGTGGCTTCCAAATTATGAAACTGTTTTCCCTGGAACCAATTAGGTGCCCAAGGCCCTGGGTCAGAAAAATATTTAAATGTGTGGAATGCCCATTGGCTGAAACATGCCATGAGTATGCACAGTTCTTAGTGCTGAGAACAGGTTTTTGTCTCTTCCTGGGACTGTTGGATCATGGGCTCAAAATCCAAGGTAGGCAGCTGATCCCAGAGGGGCAGTGGAATAGATAAGGATCCAGGTACTAAAAATAAAGTGGACTCCTTGACCTGCAGATAGAAAACATTTCCTCCCACACACTTGGTACTGCTTTGTTGCTGGGTGAGCCTTATGTGGGGAAAGAGGACACCACTGTCTGCAGGGACAGCAGTGAGAAGGACACAGAAGGAGGGCATCCTTGCAGAGAGCCATGGCTGCCAGTCTGGTGAGTGTGTGGCAGTGTTTTCCCATTAAATCCCTATTAACTCAGTTTAAAAGGATGAGCCCAGGCAAGTGTGTGTTGTAGAGAGACTCCTCGAGATAGCTCAGGTAAGCTGTATGCTTTATAAATTCTGCTTTTAGTGTCTTTTTTTTTTTTTAAGATTCTCCTAACTTAGCAAATAAATCACATTATTTAATATAAGTGAGATTGAGATTTGTTCAAACTAGATAATGCTTGGAAAATCTGGTTTTGATTATTATTTTTCCTCTGTACTTCAAATTATACCTGGGCTATTAATGGCAACATGGAAGTTCCTGCATAATGCAGTTTAAGCTGGGTGCTTTAAACCATTGAAACATAGAGGATCATATTCACCTTTATACAAAGGCACTAAAGTGATAGGAAATAATATTTAAATCCTTTTTCAGACCTAAACATTTTCATTAAAATTATTATAGTATGTGTCTAAGCCAAACTAACCTTGCAAAAAATGGTTTTGTGTATTCAGTACAGAGTATTTACATGGTAACAGATGAAGTGAATGCATCATTTTGCTAGCTATTAAAAATACTTAATAATTCCAGTTGGAGCACTCAGCTGTAAGAGCTGTTTTCCATTTCAGTGAACTTTATGCTGTGGAGAGGAAAGAAATGATTTCTCCACATGGCTGAGCATCAGGTTTCTTTGAGCATGGAAGCAGGCTTGTAAAGGGTAGGTGTTTATGCTTGCTTGTTTCCATCAGGAGTGTTCTCTGACATGCAAATGACCTGCCAGCCGCTAGCAGGCTTTAAGCAGATCTCCTTTAAAACTCCTGCTGCAATCCCATGTCAGCCCAGAGCAGCATGTGCATGGATTAGCTCTGCTTTAGCAGAGCTGTAGTTTCTTTAGTGCTGTGCTGCCACAGCTGGGTGAAAAGCACTGAGTGGCAAAACAGGAAAACTATAAGTTGTTTGTGGA
Organism: Melospiza melodia melodia; assembly: GCF_035770615.1. NCBI lineage: Eukaryota > Metazoa > Chordata > Aves > Passeriformes > Passerellidae > Melospiza > Melospiza melodia. Next base: position 123,719,755 of record NC_086195.1, on the reverse strand, counting down.
TCATAGGCTCTCTTGCCCTTTTCCCTCTCTGAATCCAGCTCCACCAGGGATAATTTCCACTTGAAAGTTGACTTGGAGCAACACTTTCTGAAGTAGTCTTTACAGTTTATATCTGGGAGGTTTTGTCTTGTTTTCTTTAGCAGTGCTCACTGTCTAAAATAGTGAGGATGTTTAAAAAGTGAGGATGTCCCTGAACTTTCAGGTAAGCTGGATGATGCTTTGGGCTCCATGGGCCTAAGGTGATTCACTCAGCCAAAACAACAGACACATTTCATTTTTAAGAATTATTTCATCCCAGCAGGAGAGGTAGTTTGTGGGTAAGAACGAGCAGCCAAGACCAGGACAAGGCAGTATTTATCTAAGCCATCTGATAATAGTTAGCTAAAAGATGCCTGGCAGATGTCATGTTAAAACTGACCAGAGTATAATGGAGTGAAGAAAGAAAAGCCAAAAGGAAGAGCAGGAGGGAGAAGATTTGTGCCCATCTGGAGTTTCCGCCAGGATGGCTGAAAGACTCATTTTTGGGCAGCTACACATGTTCCTGCTTTATGGAGTCTCTGAGGTACAACATAATGTACCTGGGGAGCACAGGGAGCCACTCCCAAGTGCCTACACTCCAGTCACACCTGCACAGCAAGTAGCACTCCTGTCGTGTCACCATTCATCTCTGCAAAAATGACTGAGTGGATGTTTTGAGGGGCAGCATTTCAGCATTTCTGAAAGGAAATCTATCCACGACAGCATTGCATAGTTGAACACCAGTTTCCATAAATAATTAGGAAGGCAAATCTTTGCCTTTTATCTTTGTCACAGTGACTGGAATGCAGCTCACTGCCTTCAGTGGTTACAATTCATGCAGCACTAAAACCACAAGGTATGCTTTTTACATGCCTGATGCACACCCCTCCACCCACCAGCATTGCTCATAAATATCCTTTTTTTTCCCCCAAAGATGCCAGGATCCACTGGCAAAACCTGGACACTCACCAAGTATTTGCTTGAAATAGCAATCTGAAGTTAAAGAGAGGAGCTCTTCACAAAAGACACATCTGACATTTCCAAGGAGTGACTGGTGAACTAAAATATTTGGAAAGTGTCTGTTGTGAGCATGATGGAAGAAGGGGTTAAGAATAATATTTTGTAGGCAGGAAGAAGTTTCAGCAAGGACCTTACTCCACCAAAAAGGGAGATGCTGATAGAAGCCAATCTAAACCAGGTGCTAACATTACCATTGTTAGTAGTTTTTATAATAATACCAATAATCATAACAATAATAATAGCAATAATTAATCAATGTGAGATGGGCTGCCCACAGCAGGGAAGTGAAGATATAATGTGATTGAGGATAAGCCCTAGACCACTCTCATTGTCTTGTGTATGTATGTGAAACTTCCAAAATAACTGGTACCAACAAGAGGAATTTTGGCAATGGCTGCCAGTTTTAATGGAAAAAAAAGAAATCTTTCTTATTTTTGCATGTCTCCACCTATGGTGCCACCACTGGTTGTTCTGAGTACCTACAACACAGCTGGCCAGATGTTCTTCACCCCTTTGGCATTTACCATTACACAGGGGTTGAGAGGAAAACCTTGCAAGAGTTTTATTCCAAATCAGCCTGGCACACCATGGAAATGCACACAGCAGGGTGTTCATGGTGTCTAACCTAACCTGCCCAGGGCACCTGTGCCCCTACTTGAGCTGCCTCTGGCCACCTTCTGGAGGCCTCCACAACTGCAGAAGGACTCATGAAGTATTATTCATGGATTGAGCTAAAGATCTGAGTCAGGAATGAGCAGAAAAGGCTGACACAGTTCAGAAAGGCTGCTGAATAAGAACAAGATAACATTTGGTCAGGACATGTGTCAGAAATTGTACGTCTGCAGCTGATCTTGCCCGGGGCAGAACATCCAGCTTTGTTTTCCTGTGAATCTGTGCTGTTCAGTGAGTCCCATGGTCAGGAGGAGGAAAGCTGGAGGAAATTACTCAGAAACTGAATTTCTCAGGGAGGTGTAACAGCTTAGGGAAAAAAGATAGCGTTGGGAAAATGTGAAGAGCAGCAGAAATTTAAATTTTGAAACTTGCCTGAGGCATCACTTCTGGTAAAACCAAGCTGATACAGCAAGTAGTGGCTTGATGTGGGGTTATTCTTACGTCTCTGTGATGTTCATTTTCACTAGAAGATGGTGCTAATTGAGGAGGGGAGTGTGTATTTTTTTACAAAATTCAATGCCTTTATGATATGACCCTCATGAGAGGCTTTGCAAACCTTGTCCTTGTGCCTGGCACAAACTGTACTGAGCAGAGCTAATGAAGTCACAGGTAAGATTTTTGCATTCACCTCAGCTATTTGCAAGCCGAGTTGGTCTAATATTGTAAATGTAGGGCTACCAACAAGGGGAGAGATGATGAATCTGACTCCATCTTATCAGAAGGCTAATTTATTACTTTTTTATACTATATTATAATAAAGAATACTATACTGAAGAATACAGAAAGGATACTTACTGAATGCTAAAAAGATAATAATAAAAACTCACGATTCTTTCCAAAGTCCGGACACAGCTTGGCCCCGATTGGCCAATGAGTCAAAACAACTCACACCAGAGTCCAATCAAGCAATCACCTGTGGGTAAACCATCTCCAAACATTCCACATGAGCACAACAAAGGAGAAGCAAATGAGATAAGAATTGTTTTCCTTTTCTCTGAGGCCTCTCTTACTGCCTTTCAGCGTCCCAAGAGAAAAACCCTGAGCAAAGGAATTTTTTCAGAGAATGTGAAAGCCACACTCTAGCACAGAGCAATTTGAATGAATTAGAGGATTTATATTGCCTCTCATCACCTTATCCTCTACTGCTGTCTCTATGCCTGTGGAACTATTTTTATGGCCAGATCCTTACCTGTCCTCTTTAAAAACCTTGATGCAAGGGGTCAGATCAGTAGGCACTTCAGTCTGCAGAAGTTTATCTGCTTGTGGCATCAGTCAGTGTCTCATCTCTTAGGCTGCCACTGAAATTGTGCCATCTAAGGTTGTTTGCTGATTGGAGAATGTAACTTAAAGGTTGGCTGTTTAAAACATGGATGGCCTGGGCCATATGGGCAGTTTGGTGACTGTTCAGAGATTGTGCACAATTCTGCAGCCTGACCAGAAGCAGAGGGTTACTATTCAGAGACCTGCAGCGTTACCAGGTAAAGTGTCTCGTATCAAAATCACTGAAACAGGGCTTTGTGTGAAATTATGCGGTGAAGGACCAGGAGAAGGACCACTCCTGTGATGTGCAGGTCCACTGCCAATTGCAATTTCACTGCTAGAAGGGAGACAGTCCTGTCCTCCTTTCGGAGAAGAGGTTCATCTACTGTATCAGAGACATTTGCTCATGCACTGGAGAAACAGGGAAAGGGAAGGAACTATTTACTGAGCTCTGATGTTTGGCACCTGGAGAATGTGTGTATTTTCACCTGGAGTATAAGGCAGGATACTCACACTTTTTACCACCTTGCATCTGGGGCTTGATTCAGAAGCCTTGGAAAATTTTCACTGACTTCAGGGGACTTTGGATCATGTCTGAAAGCTACCCAACAGCCTGGAAGGGCAAAAAGATAAACTGACTCTTTCTGCTGGAGAGATCAAGGAAAACAGTTCAACAGAGATAATTGGGATACTGTGGCATTTAGAGAATTTTGGGGTTTTTTGTTGTTTGGTTGGATTTCAATTCCCCATAGCAACTTACAGTCTAATGCCTGGATTATTTTTGCTGTTACATTTCTCTTCCTGCTTTGCTTTGTAAGGAGGCCAGCCCTTCAGGGCCCATCAGGCGGCTGAAATGGAGCAGCAGGAGCTCCTGCAGAGAAATAAGGTCCATGACCCGGCTGTGAGCCAGGGCTCCTAAGGGCCTGGGCAAGCAGGGAGCACTGGGGCAGGATGAGGTTGCAGAGCTGTCTCAGATGTCCCCAGAGCCACGCTGGGCAGATGCTGCCATGAGGGGCAGGAGGGCACCAGCACTGGGGCAGCAGCACGAGGCAATGGGGTGACCCCTGAGCCCACGGACTCACAGGGGAGTTACAAACCCATGGCAGACCTTGTGGCTGCCCCAGGAGCTTGTGAGCAAATCCCAGGAAAGGCAGAGCCTTGATTTGTTTTAGTCTGGGCCTGGTCCAAAGTTAGTCTTTTATAATCTGGGTTGTGTTCAAGCTGAACTGAGCTTTGCTTTTCCATTTTTGAGAAAGCCCAAAGAGCAGCCTCCCACTGTGAAAGCCCTGTGAGCCAAGCTGCTGATGTGAAACAAGTCTCACATTTGTTTCCTTTCACATCTTTTCATTTAGAAGCACACAGATGCACTTAACACACACTCTAAAAATTCTCAGAAGAGTAGGAAAATCAAGACTTCGACTTTTTAATGATTGCCTCTAGCAGCCTGCTTTATGATCTTGCTTTAGAACTGACAACACACAACTGATCTGCCTTAAAAACAAAATTGAGTTTTCACACCTTGCTACTTTTAAGATAAAATGCCTTTTAATGGCTTTTCTACTAATTAGCTGCCATGATTTCCCAATCTTTTGGTAGAGGCTCTTTTTAATGTATGTCAATATAATCAACAAGGATTACAGTCTTTTATTCAAAGTGTGTTGATAAGGGATAAGCAAACATAGTGGTGCTGCTTTCTCCCCACTAACAGCCACCTCCAGCTGTGCCACTTCAAATATCAGATCTGCTGTGTCACCTGCCTGGGCACTGAGGATGAGGAGAGCACTTGGTAGGGCTGAAGTAGCCTGGGGGATGGAGCAGAAGGTTATTGCTAGAGCCCTGTCACAGAATTCTCTGCTGCTAAAGCACAGTAGAAAGCTCAGTGAAAACCACACAGCTCAATACAGGGGATTGATAAATCTTTCTCAGAGGTGGAGAGTATTGTCCAACTCCCACCACCTCCCTTAGAGCTCTTCTGCTTGAGTGAGGTGAAAATAAACACAATGCTGTAAAGAAAAAAAGCCATCTGAGTATAAATTAAAGGGTCCAAAGCCTCCCTAGCTGTGGTTAGTCTCTAAGCACCTCTGTGATCTAGATGTTGCCAATAGTAACCCCAGGTTTTGTGCTTTCCCCCTGAGAAATGGCTTTGCTCATGCAGTATCAAGCACTGGCTGGGCTAATATCTTTACTGGTTATTGAGGGAATACACACAACATCCATAAGGAGTAACAAATCCTCTGGAACTCACCCTTGGATGCCCATTTTAAAATAAACATTTACAGCCTCAGTTCTTCAGCAGTCCACAAGAGGACCAGCCTAATGCCATAGCCTCAGGATATGTCAGCTTGGATAACACTTAATGTCAGCCCCTTCTTACTCTGCAAGCTGTCTGATTATTCCTAGCTAACACAATTACCTGCATCCATGTTTTCTATGCAATCTCAATACAACACTCAGACATTTCAAACTGATAGTTTAATTAAATTATGGCAATTAGGGTTATTTAAGTTCCAGGAGTATGTGAGGCAAAGATTCTGAGGACAAACACAGCACTTGTGCTTCCAGGGAAGTGGAGAGATTCTGTTCTGTAATAATATGAAGCTTTCAGAGGATTGAATTTCATCAGCATTTGAATTCTCTAGAAATCATGCTTCTTTTTCATATTTCAAGTTGGACATTCCAAGATGGAATCCATCAAGATTACTTGTGGAAACCTGGTCTTACACATGCAAGCAGAACTGGAGATCCAGCTATTCCTCTGTGCTTAAGAAGTATTTTTTGTTTAGGTATCCTCTGTGGAGCCAGCAGTGCCAAGGCAGCATGCAGCCTGGCTGCTTTTGTGCTGCTCCATGTAACCAGCAATGCACATTTTGTGTGCATGTGTGTGTTTGCCCATCAGGAACATTGCTCAGCCTCACTATGGGCTGGACCCATGCACCCAGAGCTGCAGCAGCCTCAGCTGCATCCTAAAGGTCATGAAATTCAGCCAAGTCTAGCGCCCTGACCTTGATGGAGAGCCTTGCTGAGGCACTTTTCCAGCTTTCCAGAGATAAAGACTGTGTCCCAGGATGACTTCCTTTACAAGCCTCATTACCAACTTTCACAATGTCTCATGCAACTTGTGAAGAAGCATCAGGCTACCTCTGTCTTGTATGTTTCATAGGAGAACCGTCCACCCCTTCACTGAATTGTGGCTTATATGGAAATGGAATGATGGTGTCTTGCCAGTTACACTTAAATCACCCCTACCGCCAGACAGGCTTGAAGATAAAGTAAGGAATGAATTTATTCAGGAATCCAAAGATCAGCATTACAATCTCCTTATTTAGAGGCAGCTGTGCATAAAGAAATACAAACTCAGAGCTGCAGACAGATTATTCTGTAATCTGGTTTGTGCTGTTGAAATGCTCTCAGCATGCTTACATACCTTTCAGCTTGAAGCTTGTCTTTAAGCAAGACCTGGTCCGCAGCATGTATTTCATTGAAGGGATGTTTATTAAGGGGTGTGCATGTCCTTGCACACCTCTTTTCTCCCCTGGGCTATTTCACTCCCACACATGCCATTGCCTGAGCTGGGAAGCATTTGTGCCTGCTGGATAGGTGGGCTATTCTACCCAGACAAAATATCTTGGTGCTTACTTTCATGCATGCTGATTGTGAAGGAGAGCTTCTCCTGAAAGGCAGAGTGAGATTCTGCCTCCTTGTATTAATTTTTATGTAATAAAACACCAGCTAATACATGTGAATCATCTAAAAATCATAGTAGATATACACATGTAGTTAATTAGATCTTGACTGTATTGAGACAGGAATTAATGGTAATCTAATTATTTTGGGGTGAAAATGAAATGAATGTGCTTGGCATGAACCAGGCCCATGCAATACCCCAAGATGGCATCCTCTTCCTTCAAAGGTGTCGATGTACTGGATGAGAGACTTCTGGAAAACATTAAAACCAAAAGTAATTTATATTCCATATATCCATGTTGTGTTAACACAATTTTAGTTTTCATCTGGTCACCAAAATCCTGGGTTCACATTAGCCCATGCATCAAGCAATCCCTGTGTGTAATTTTCATATGGGACAGTGATGAAAATCCTCCTTTGCAAAGTTTCAAAACTGATCTCTGACGGCAAAAGCTTTCACTTCTTTAGTGAGTACGGTAGATACCCTTGCAATGGTCACATGAACAGGTGGAATAATCTTGGGTTACTTGATGTTAACATGATCACATCTCTGTGAAAAATGGTTTTGACTTAGAAAATAACTTTTTTTTTTTTTTTTTTGCACAAGCAATGCTGGCTCAACAATGTTATACAGAATATTTTTCCTCAATATGATCCTGGCATTCCTATTTACAGAGCCACCAAGAAAATGGTGGGCAATTTGAGCTGCTGACATGTTTCAAAAGGAGCAGAACTGCTCTAGTCACACTGAAAGATGATGGAAGTAATTTTTCATCATGGCAGCAAAGGTCCCACATGAGACAGTCTTTTCAATTCAGTCATCTAACACAACTGTGCCAGAAAGGATACTTTTAGAGCTGTATTTCTGGGGTCCCCTGGCCTTTCTCTACCACACTTTCTTCTTCTCCTCTTACTCTTCATCCTGCTTCTCCTCATCATCATCATCAATGTCGGCATCAATATCTGTCAGTATTTGATATCTGTTTTTCTTAAAATTTGATTTCCAGAAGGCAAAATTGTCTCCAGCACCCTTCCTGACACAAAAGATCAAGACCAGAGCAGGATCAGAGTCAGAGTCCTCAGGTCTAAGATCCAGTCTTACTTTAGGGTTTGTTGAAATGATATGCAGAACTGAATGGTCTAAATGCATTTCAGCGTGCAAGGCAGAGAAAACAACTTCTCTTTCTTTGTACTTGTTAATCTCTCTTAGTTCTAGACTCCTCAATGCCAGGAGGTCTTTCTTTTCATATTTCTTTAGATTTGGCAACTATTGAATCTGTTCAGGCCCAAGTTAAATTTCAAATGAGAGATGATGCCCATGGCTCATGCAGAGACTCAGAAAAACACCTTCTCAATACGCTCTAGCAAAAGAGCACATTCTTCCTAAAACACAGAAAGTAGCATTGCTGTCTGCTGAGCAGGAGCCAAGTTTAGCATGATCACAGAACAAAGAGAACTGTGAACCTCTCATATCTCTCTCTGCAGGGTTCTGCCCAGAATGTTTAACATTTGTGCCCAACAATTCCATGGCAGATTTGTTTACAGAAGAGTTTTCCAAGGAGTGCTTGGGTTGCGCTCAGCAGCTGCCCTTGCTGCCATGGCTGGGCATACCTGGCGTGTCTGGGTGATTTATGGATTTCAACTGCTCCCTGCAGCCCTCCTGCCTGAGAGACTGGGGCTGCTCCAGCATGGCAAGGAGCCCTGAAACAACAGCTGCCACAGATGGCCACAGCTCCTGCCCTGGTTTGGGTGGCCACAGCTCCTGCCCTGGTTTGGCACACTCTGCCAAAAGTGACGTGACACTTGTGCAGGGCTGGATAGGTGAGGAATACCACAAGGACATTTGTCAATGGCAAAGAGTAATCAAGTGCTCTAGGGAAATAAGGTTAAATGGGGAGGTGAGGGGGATGAGGGGAAGGTGATAAATGACAGATGTTTTGAGGAAACATCGGTTAATCCTTGAGGAGAAAGAAGTGGTGGCAAGGAGGCAACAATTCAAAAGATTACTTTGTAGTTTTCATGGCTTGAGTGGAGAGGAGAGGTTGGAAGACCACACTGCTGATACTGCAGATGTCTGGTGCAGAAGGGAAGCAGGGGAGACATGTGGTGTGCCAGCCATAACATATAAGAGAAAAAGAGGTGGTGGAACATGGAATGAAATGCACAGAAAATTATGGTAACGCTAAGGTGGTCTAGTATTACATTGGATGATGGTTTTCTGAGGTATGCAGACAGGCAGCATCAATAAAAGGTCAGCAAATTCATAGTCAGGATATGTGCAAAAAAAGAATGCAGATTTTGTATGATAAAGGCTGTAATCTCACTGTCCTTCAGTCATACTGAATGGAAATGTATCTTTTTAAAGCATAAAAAGAGAGACACTGTGGGGGTTTTTCCCCAAAAATTTAATATCAGAGAGCTAATTGTGCATTTTGATCAGTGTGTAAAAATGTAGCTGGTCTTGGCTGAAAAGGCCTATGTAGCAGAGACATGTCATGTTTTTGCTCAGCATGATATGGTTTTGATTTCTGTGCTCCAATAACTTAATAGCTGAATATGTCTGTCAAGTCTTTCAAATTAATGCATGTCCATAGAGCTGATAATTCATCTTTGAATTGTTTTTGAAAATTCTGATCAGCCCAAATGGTGTCAGAAGTAGCTAATGTTTAACTCAGGTGCCATAAAGAGCTGTCTTCCCGGTAAATGTCATGTTCTCTGTTAAATTCAACCATAAAATTAATGGCAGTTATAGAATATGTAACTTTTTCAATCCACCAGTGAAATCACTATGAGCTCTCACAAAAGACATCACTGAGACAGATGAAGCATTAATTCAATCATCTTCGGAGGTTTTGATGTCACGGAGGAGAAAATGAGTGACCGAACATAAAAGGAAGCATTTGAGCTTTGCTGTAGTCACGTACAGGATCAGGGTAAGGGGCAGTGGCAGGTGGCAGGTTGGACATTAATCTGAGCACTTGCATCCAGGCTAATCTGGGCTCTACCCTGAAATTCTTCCCATTGTGCTAAATACCCTCAGAAGTACATGGCAGCCCTAGGCTGCACTTCTGTCAGCAAACTCTGGCAAAGATTGAGTTACCTGTTGGTTATGTGGCCAGGGGAAGGATACATTCTGTAACAACAGCAGCTGCTCTTTGTAAACACAACTTTTTAATATTGCTGTGCTTGTTTTAAATCGCACATGATGGCCTTCAGCAGGCTAACCTGAGCTACCAGGCTCACATTAGGGCGTTATCAAAAAAGGGGATTACTGCCCTACTCCACAATGTGCAGGCACAATACAAGGCTTAAACAGTTTTGTGCAAGATTTTGGATTTAGCATCATTTCCAGCTGCATTAAACTAGTTTTTATTTGCATGCTGCTTTGGGAAGTGCCTTTGAAGGTAGTAGAATGTCACAGAATTTTACATCTGAAGTCCTACTTTATATAGCCTAAGAACAGCTTATTGGTTGCAATGTAGTAATGGGTGCAGACATGATGATTGTGAGGTGAAGCACCTCTATTCAAGACCTTGTACCCCTCACTCAGCATGAAACTTGAGTCAGATGTGAGGAAAGAGCTACAGCGGCTAGTCTTGGGAGATTTTGTTGGGAAATGGGCTCCTGACAGAAAGATCCTTTTACTGGCTGTGGAGGTGTGGAAAACTCTGAGTCTGCTGGGGGCTGGGGTTTTTTATGATCTCTGTGTATTTTTCAGATCTTGTTCTTGAGCAATGATCTCTCTCATAGTTTCCCCTACAAGTGGGAAACCTGAGCCCTAGGGAGCTTAATTTGATTTTTTTTCAGAGTGCCTGGCACTTGCACCATCTCTGTCTGACACTGGGACTTACATTTACTTGCCAGGTTGGATAGCATGGATGTGGGTGTCACGTCCAAGGTCACACCATGAATTAATGCCAGACCTGGGATTATTATTATTTATTATGGGCAGGCTGGTGATTACACCTATGCTTAAGGCAATCTACAGTTTCTATTGCAAAAGTCTGCTTTTGTGTTTGTGCAGGCCAAAATAAAACTGCTTAGTGTAAAATTCCTAATCTATACAAGCAGCCTCATACTTGGAGGCAGGCAAAGCAGGCTGGGCTCTTGATTTCTTCATTTTGCTAGTGGCAGTTCTGACTCCTGCTGCTGGGGTCACAGCACTGTACTTCTCTGAGATAAGAGTTACCTCAGGAGAAAATTCCTCTCTTCTAAAAAAAGTCATGAAAGAATTTTTTGCACATATACTCACTGGTGGAGTTAGGTAGAGTGGGGTAAAGGCATTAGGCACAGGGCACCAAAATTCAGGGTTACCGGGTTTGTGTATCTTCTCTGCTTCAAACTCAGGCAATCACTTGGATCCTTTTGTCACTGCAAACCACAAAAGGTTTTATTGTTAAGTGAAGCCTGCTTAGCTTTTTAAGGACTTAACTGTGGTGGATTATGAGGGTAGATTTAGTTTTGGACTGAAGAAGCCTTAGCATGATCCAAAACCAGCAGCTAAAGCACACTGAACGAGTATTTCAGCCAAAATGGGAAAGGGCAGAAATGGGGCCATGAAACAGCTGCTGAGAGCAGTGGCCTTTTGTGTGCTGTGATATTTGCTTGGCATATAAGTGAAGGAGTGAAGAAGAAATTATTTCTGCTTTTCCAGCTTTGTTTGTACTCTGAAAATATATCCAGCGCTCCCTCTGGCTTAAGAGTCACCACTCAGTTTCTCTTCACTCAGGGCACTTCATTTGTCAGTGCTGCGTCATCAGGTCTGCAAAGTGAACCCTAAGGCATGGGGCCATTTAGTAGGCACAGAAAGGCAGCCTGGGGACTGGGTACATCTCCCTCAGTGTAAGTGGGACACAGGATGGAGAGGGAGAGAAATGGAAACTCTTCCTAGGTTTTCCATGTAAAATTTGGTTTTAGAGATTTTGGAGAGAGTTGAGTGTCTGAATTTTCAAACTCAGGCTCATCTGCATCATTTACCCAAATGTGCCATTGCTTGCTAGGGGAAGAACTCCTGCCTGTGCTCTGAGCTCTGACAGCCACCAGGCCCAAGGGGTACAAGCTGTGGAGACTGCGTATGGGACAGAGCACACACTCAAGCACTTGGGATCAGAAACAGCAGGAAATTCACAGAAAGAAAAGAGAAAGAAATGCATCAAGGTCATTAAATATAATTTGCTTCTGTCTCAGAGACTTCCCAACCCAAAACCTGTGGGAATTCAGAAAACTGTTCTGGGATATATATATTCACAAGCACAAACTACTGGCTAGGAGCAAGAAAAGAGGCTAGGTCAACTTAATCTCACCCAACAGAGTGAGTCAGCAGCAAAAGATAGGCACCTCCAGTCCCCATAGAAAGCACACAGAAAACTGGCTTACACCAGATGCCAGCTTTTGATGGCAAAACCTGTGAGAGGCAAAATGCTGATGAGATCATCTGTGTAAAACACACAGGTCATAGGGCTCTGAGTGCTTCAACCTGCTCTCAAGCCTGAGCATATCTTTGCAGCAATGACATCTTCTTGGAGCTTCAGCTCAAAACACAGAGCAGAAGGGGAAATCATGCAGAGAGGAGGCCCTTGGAAATCACCCTGCTTTGCTCTTCATACGAAAGCACCTACATCTCACCTGTGCTCCACAGTCTGGGCACAACAGTGGCAATGAGGACAGCTGCCCACCAGGAGGGAGGTGGGCCTGGGATCCTCCAGGTATTCCCCAGGTGTGGGGAGGGCTGAGTGTGGAGTTTTATGTGCAGGTGTCTAATTTGGAGGGCACTGGTGTGACCTGTGGCTGCGAAGGGCTAGAAGAAGCCAGCAGGCTGATGTCTTGCTAGCACAGCCAAATCCCCTGCTCATACCAGCAAATGCTAATCCCATCTTTCTCTCTGTGAGAACCTGACTTTGAAGGGTTGGCAAAATATTGACTACCAGCACAATGTCCACAGGTGCCCTCTTCCCCTCTGGCTCTGCTGCTAAGTTTCTGGCAGTCAATATCACATGTACAGAGCTCACATTTAAATCCACCAAATTAGATTAAAGGCTCAACAACATCATAACACAGTTTTAATCACTGTACTACCTACCATGAACACAAATATCAGAACAGCAAGGACAGATTCCCATGAATATCTGTTAGTAGAGTTCTTTTAGTAAACACACTACCAGTGCAAGCTGGTTAGATTTTCGTTTGTTTTTGTTTAACCTATCCTGAAAATTTTTGTTCTTCTTGGATGCCCACATTTCTGGCATCTTCTGTGACTTGCAGAGAATGGCAGGGCAAATCCTGATTGCAAGGGATTAGTGGCAAAACCTCTAACCTCACTGCAATAGATAGCTAGTGGCACCTTGGTATGGTTTCCAAGGGAGCTGTGCTTTACAGCTTGCAGCATTTCCTTTCCATTTCTAAAGCACATTTGGACTCAATGATCTTAAAGATCTTTTCCAACCTAAATGATTCTGTGATTGTAAAGCAGCTCTTATTGTACATACACATCTCATTGCCTTGGATTAGGACTGGTTGAAATTCTTTCTTTGTTTCCTGCCTGTGCCTCAGTCATGGAAGCAGCAGGGCTGCCTCTGGGGCTACAGCCCCGTGGAAATGACAAGGGGATCTGTGCCAAGCAAAGCCACCACTGCTGTGGGGTAGAGAGCCTCAGCCCCCATCCCTTTTCAAAAAGGCTATGTCTCTGCTTCTGACAGCATCCACAGGAATACCTCTCCTGTGAGCCTGCCACCCTTCTGTGCCTTGGAAATGCTGGTTCCCGAAGTGTGGGGGCATTCCCCTCCCTGCCTGTCTGAAGGAAGTGGCTCAGCCCTTACCTGCTGCCAGGAGCACAAGATCAAGGCCTGACACAATGATGATGATTTAGCTTTCTGGCAGCATCCTTTTTCAAGGAGTCCTTTCCCTGCTGAGGGTCCTTGAGAGTAAAGTGACACCCAAAATGAAACTGGGACAGTTTAACCAGCAGGACAATGTGGGATAACCAGATTTAGAGAACATTTGTTCTTATCAGAGAGAAAACCAGTAAAGTGTGCACTAGCAGATCTGTAGTCCACCTTCTCAAATTTTTAGATTAAAGTGTTCTGGAAGGCAACATTTACCCTAAGCTGTCCCTGGTTGCTGGATGTGAATACCAGATCCAAAAATGTTCTCCAGTCAGACTGACACCTGGGGATTAGAGATGTCATTAGTGCCCAGAACGTCCTGGACTGGGGCAGGGGACAGCCATCATTTACCCAGGTTGTTTCTTCAACATCAGCCACACCTTTGAATCATGCAAACAAAATTTTGGCTAACATGAAAAGGTTGAGGCTTTCCAGAGCTGTCAAAACATATGTCTTAACTTTCCCCTTTTTGCTGCTTAAACAGCTTTTCATAACTGTTTACTGTTCTGGGAAATGTGAAAGGGCTGTTTACATGGTAGCTAAAGAAATATGAGGCAAAAGGCCATTAGATCTAGGATGAACAATACTTTCCCCAGGAATTCTGTGGTATATTTCTCTTATCTCCCTAACCCAAGTCTCTAGGCCATGATCCTCACCCATGGTGCTTGGAAGCTAGGCATTTCTGCAGGGATAAAAGGAGATGTGTGAAAGTTGTTTTCTGCCAGAGGCTTGAATCAGGCTTTCAAATCATGTTGCTTGGCAGAGGGTGAGGACATGCTGTTGCGAGCTTTTTAATGGTAGGATGAATGCCTCAAATGCCCACTTCTCGTTGGTTTGGAGTTAAAACCATAAAACTTGACTGGGCTCCATGTCAGGCCATAAATCAGTTTGTCATGCCAAAAAGCCTGGCACACAGTTTGTGTCAGCATCCAGCCTCTGCAGCTTGACCTACACTTGTTGTCCAAACTGCTCAGAGACGAGCTGGGAGGTGACACACTCTCCTAAGGACTATTGCTCAATCAGGGCTCTGAAGGCAAGAGGGAGAAGCAGGAGATGAAGGGAATGAAGTGTTCTTCAGGACTGTGGAAGTAATAAATAAATCAGCAAAGGAGTTGAATCCCTCATCAAGTACTGCTGCTTCAGCTAGGGGAAGGAACAACCTGCAACCTCAGTTCAACAGCACAGCACTTCTTCAGACGAGTATGTTGCTGTAGAGAGTCTTTTGCCTGCACAAAGAGTCTGCCTGATGTTATTTCTTCACCAAACCATCTTACAGAGAGCTTTTCCTTTTCCTCCCCTTGAAACAGTTCAACTTTGTACCAAGGACCATGTCTCTGCTACACCCTTCTCTGTAGAAGTACATTGAAATGCAGAGATGGATCCAATATTGGCAAGGAGGTAAGCAGGCAGGCTGTAACCCCACCTCTACACTGAGCCTTGCTTGGACGGGCTTTCCTCCCCAGCCAGCAAGATTGTCCCCATGGGAGTTACTAGAAGAGCTTTTTCCCACCTCAAATATTTTTATTTTTATTTTTTTTCTATGTACCAGTGTTCCCTTCACCCAGCACCACACTTACCTTGCAGCAGGAAGGGTACAACAAGCCCTGAGCAGAAAGTTCACCCCTGAGCTACAGTCCTGTTGCCAGCACAGACTTACTTTGTGATCTCAGGCTCATCTCTAAAGCTGCTGTCCTTTGTAGTGCGGTGGCACTTCCTGAACAAGGAGGTGCAGGGCAAAACTAAGGCAGGACACAAGATACAAACTACACAAACTACCCTGCAACAGGGCTGCACACCTGGGGTGGACAGACGGATGGATGAAGGAGTGTTGGAGTTTGTGACATCCACAGAGCAGTCAGCACTTCTTAAGGTGTTTCTGTCAATCCCAAAGGCCTGACAAATATTCTGATTGATAAATTAGAGTTGCTCATATCTCAGACAAAATACTGAGCCCTGAAATATCACCATCTCCTCGGGGTGCCTTGCAGCACCTCCTGAAGGCACTCCCAAATGCAGCAAAGTGATGGGCTGGCACTGCTCAAGAGCACAACAGCCCTTTCCATCAGGGCCTCATGCAGCTCTAGCTGTGATGCCTTAAAAGGCTGGTGAGCACAGAGATGCTGCAGTCCTTATCTCCTGCCCATGGCTGCTGCTTTGGAGATTTATATTTATAGCTCACCCGCAGCACGGATGCCCAACTGTCTAATTACGAAACACACAGTTTGGGCAATCCAATAAAGAGGCAAGGCTGTCCTGTCCTCTCTCCTTCACAGACTCATGAGCAGAGGCAGCACTGGGCTGCAGCAAGGTAAGATAGTGCCTTGTTTTGATTTTCACCGTCTTTTGAGCCCTTTTCTCCTTTCCACCTGTAATTTTCCATCACTTCTCACTGAGGGCTCTGTGTTGACCTCTTGAGGGAGCACGGCTTTCTCAGGGGAAGAATGGGCTTTAGGCTGTTTGTTCCTCTCTTGCTGCCAGGGCCCACAGAGTCTCTCTTTGTATTCCCAGCCTGCTGTTGGGAACCAGGTGCTAACTAACAGCTGCTCTTTAGTTTCTTCTCTAATAATACACTGTCATGTTTTCATGTTCTCAAGGAACACAACCATATCTAACTATAGACACTTCCCTGGTTTGTATAGCAAACTGAATTGCTTCAGGCAGAAAGCTTTTCATTAGTTTTTGGAGGCTTTTCCCCCTCTATCAGCATTTTCTTCTTTATGTTGCATGTTTGGAAAATGAGTAGATAGTGGGGGAAAAAAAGTGGCCAGGCAGAAGGAACATTTTACTTCTTTTTCCCCTTTCAGATCATTTTCTAGTGGCCATGAAAGAAAAAAAGGAAAATTGCAGGTGATGCTTGCTGATTTCACGTTTTAAACAATTACTTGCTATGGATTACAGCAGCTGAGGGAAAAGGAAAAAGAAAGCAAAACACTGAATCATAACTGTGTGTCAAAGAGGAATTCATCAAAACTAGCCTGTAAAATAGCAGTAGCAATAACTGCCAAATACCAATTATCAGGATATTGTTGTATTAAATTACTTATAACCTCATCTCACGAGAGCATTAACTTTCAAATGAAGCCAATAAAAGAACGCCTCTTAGAAAAATAAGATTATTTGTGCATGGCCATACATTTGTTTACATGCATTTACAGATACATTTTTATTATAAATATTTTTATAACCTTATAAGATTTTAAATCCAAGAATCACAAAATATGACACAAAGGTAAGAAATACTAATTTACTTTTAGCCTAAGAGCTAAAGCTGTCACACATTGCACTAGAGTTTGTTTACTATTCCATTATTCAAGAAGTTAAATGAAAGAAAGGTTTTTTCCAGATGCTGAGTGCTTCATAGGCTTTGACAGGATCTCAGGTCCAGGTACCCTGAGAAGCAGGACTCCTTAGACCTGAGCCAAAGCCAGTGCTTGTAGGAAAGCACAGCCCACTTCAAAGTGCTTGGGGTTGAGGTCAGATCCTAGGTGAGGATTTCAAAGGCAGGAGGTCAGATGATTACTTGGTCTAAAGCTGCTGTACATGCACTGACTGAAGATGAGAGGTGGTGCTCACATTGGTGCAGCACTTTGGTCAGGTCCCAGGGCTGTCCTGGGGGAAATGCAGCCCTGGGGCTGTGCCCAGGCCATTACACACACATGGCCTCTGAAATCAAGTGAATACATCCAAACACATCCTAGGGATAGGATGTGCTCTTAGGCCTTGCCCAGGAGGAAGAGCCCTATGTTTCTGGTCAGCAGACCAGTGCAGGCAAGTGAATCTCAGTGCCTGGAAGCACCCTGGTGTCCTATTTGATTTATGAGTAAATCATACATGCCCCCATGTATCCACCCTCACCTGTGACAGGCACTCACTGCCATGGTTGGTGTCCTCAGGTAATGTCACGTCTGGCTTAGCTTTCCAGGTTGTGCTGGTGTGGGCTGTGACAGTCAGTGTAGATAGTGCTGAGATAACATGCTTAGGGAGAAGTTTTCTCTAACTTTCATGTCAAGAACAGCCCATAACTTAAGTGGAAGAATAAAATAATGTAAAATACCAAATTACCTGCACATGCAGTTTTCTTGGAGCTTACTCTCCCCATGTGGATGCCTTGGAAGGCTCCAGACACTGCAGCCAGCACCTCACATGTTTCCCTGTTCCCAGCCATAACCATCTGCCCATGGTCTGGTCAGATCTGCACAGAGCTCCATCTTCTGCTCCCCAGCACTGGGGAGATGATTTTCCTGTTACCTGGAGCCCAAAGGCAGCATGTCCCACCGGAGACTGCAGTGTTTTAGAGGGACACCAGTGGGACATGACAGCTGCCTTCGCTCATCTGGTTACTGCAAGATCTTGCTATTAAGCTAAACAGATGTGCTTCCACAGTAAATTGTGCAGTAAAGAAATCGTGTACAAAACTAATATTTTTTAATAGTCTCACTTCTCACATGCTAGAAACTTTCTCATGTCCTCAAATTCTTTGCCTATCTTCTTAGCCTCAGGCTAAAACAATAAAAATGAGAAAATCGTCCTGGCTGGGCACTAAGTGTTAAAATATTGCAGCCACTGGTGTATTGACAGTATTCCCTTTCAAAAACAAGAAACAGAAGCAGCATTCCAATCATGTACAGCAAAGCATTAGCTTTTTAAAAAAAACTCTGTTGGCCAAAAGTCTTTAGCTAGAACAAAATACAGGAACATACATACTAATGCTGTGATCTTTCACAGGACTTGAATTTAAAAGTGAAATTAAACAAAAAGACCCAAAGCCTGTTTCCAAAGTGAGGCCATTCTAAAGGCACTCTCCAACAATAATACTTTGTTCTTACCTAGCATTTAAAAATATGATTAATGGATGAATAACTTTACTTTTTCCCTTGCAAACAGCAAGCCATCAGAACAAGGCAGATCATTGACTGCAGCTGGCAAGAGGCTGTGAGGGGGCAGCCTCATTCAAACACTTCATTAATACAGAAAATGTAAAAGGCTATTTTACAAAGAAGAAAACCAGAGAAGGAAGTGGATGTGAATACTGACTTGGGGATGAAATCCTGGCCCCACAGATATCAATGGGAGTTCTCTCAGATGCATCCACAGATTATTTGAACAAAACCCAGATCTCTTTTTTCTTTTCATTCTGATTTTAAGAGTACCTAACTTGTGTACAAAATTGCATTTGCATATTTTTCCTCACCATTTTTCCTTTTTTGTATGTTGTCTAACCAAACCACAGACACTCTGACACAGTTGTTTTTCAGTGAGATGAATTATTACTGACTGCAATATTTTATCTTTGGCTTTATATCACAGTGAGTACAGTTTCATGCCAATAAATCTCAGGCTGTTTCAGCAATATTCATCATCTAACACTGATCAGCTTTGAGAAGCATAGGCCATATTGCACAGTCATAGCTTTTCCAAAAGCAGATGGAGAAATTTTGCCTGGTTTTGCTCAACTCCCTCTGACAAACATAGAAGGAGGACTACCACAGATATTTCAAAGCAATCCATCACCTTCAGAAAACTCAAAAAGTTTCTGCTGCAGGTTGGTTTACTGGCTACTGTTAAAACATGCTTACCAAGAATTAGTGACACTGAAAGAGCTAGAAGAAAAAATATTTTCTCTCAAATTCACTTCATATTTTCAATAATATTATTTATGAACCCATTTGTGCAGGTTCTCTTTTATAATATTATTTCTTTTTCCTACAGTGTCTGTGGAACTCCCATATCACAACAAATTGGTGTAAAACTCTCCTTTAAAAAGGGAAATAAGTGCTTTGTCATGAGAATAAAATGGGCACAGAAGTGGGGACAGAAGCTGTCTCACACACTACATAAACAAAGCTAGTGGGCTTTCAGGTCGGCATATTCCCTGTCAAGCTGAACAGATTTTCACCAAGGTCTTCCTAGAAATTTGCATGCTTTCTGTAAGAGGGAAGCACTGACAGCATTGACTAGTGCTCCTTTTGGTAGTCTGTGGCTAGGGAAGCAAAGCCCAACATGCCTAGAGATTACCATATGAAAACAGAAATACCTGCAAGCCATAGATGCCATCACACAGAAGCCCATTATTCTGTTATTTATCTCATTTTTTAAATGCTTGGTGTCCTAATTCCCTATGCATGGTTTCCATTGCAACACACCTCCCTGCCTCCAGCGCTGGGTGTAGAAGGCAGCAGGACACTCAGGGGCTTAGAACACTAATTATAATACAGAGGGAGGTACAGCATGGCACTTTTGGTACAGAACAACAGCAGAGGGGAAGTTCTCAGAACAAACTCTGTTGTACTTTTCAGCACATGAGCCCCAGACAGGAATTTGTGTGAGCATAGGTTAAATGTTGCCATTATATTGCAAGAGTTCTGTACCTTCTCAGTGCTTCTTGTAGGCATCTCCTCCAGGCACTGACTCTTCCTTGTCCTCACAGGAGCCAACTGACTCCAGTTCCCACCAATCCACTCTTTTATAACACTCTTCATATTATTGGCTACAGCTGTGGCCTGTTAAAGTCAGGCCTGCTCCTAATCTTTAATAATTAACCCAGGTGCAACTCTTTAAGGGGTAAGATTACTTTCTATACTACCTTTAATTACTCATATTCTATCCCCCTACAGACAGGTTCTTCAGGGACACACAGATGGGCAGTGCTCAGCCATGCCAGGCATTTACATTGCAGCAACCCAGCCAGGACTCACTGGACTTTATGGTTAGACATTAAGGATAAGCAAAAAGACAAGCATTAGTGATAATGACTGTTTCATAATGTGAGTTCTGACTCCTCTCTAATGATTCATAGAAATTGCTTATCTTCCAGCAAGAGACACTTCATCTTCAAGACAAGCCATTGGTACAAGTTTTTCTTTCGTTTTACTCACAACATTTGAATTTCACTCACATTAAGACAGCAACTCCACTAGACAGCCATGGGAATATAAACTTGCAGGAACAAACACAATCCATATTGCTATCAGGCTGACAATGGATGGTATATTTTTTCAGCTCTGTGTGAAGTGGTAGACATGAAATTCACATCAGCAAGCGAAGGTTTACCCTTTAATCCTATTATTTAAAGGGCCTGAGCACTTATAGGGTTCAAAGCAAGCAGAGGCCTAAGAAGATCAACAGCAAGGACTCTACTTCAAAGTGCACAATCTAAGCTCATGTACTCAATCATAATATATGTCTGAGCCTACAAATCAGACCCTCTCAGTTTATCTGTAGTATATACAAACAGTAGCTGAGAAGAAAAATAATTGTTGCCATACAGAAGGATCTTTGTACAAAACAAGACATCCCCAGTCATGGTCAGAATGGAGAGAGTGACTGTTTCTACTTACATCAAAATATTATGAGTCTGAAGTAATTTGGGAAGTGATTTGCCACTGTATGCTTCTTTTGAATATTAGGCAAGTTGAAGGGTTTGAGGAATGATGGGGCAACAGATAACCAGTCCTTGAGCAAGAGATGACTGTACCAAAAGAGGCAAAATGATCTCCTTTTTTTTTGCTCCTGTGTAAGGAACTTGTAAGTTCCATTGTAAGGAACTTGGAGAGCTTTCTGCAGCAGAATGCTTCCTTATGGGCATCGTCAGAGGATCTATTTCAAGCTGAAGTGTCTGTAGAAGAGGTATGGAGCAAATAAGCAAAATTAATAGGAAGAAAATTTTAGAACCAGATGGTGTTCATCCAACAGATTTAAAGGGACTGAAGGATGACTTAGCTGAAATAAAAATAATAGTCCATGGCCTCTTATTTAAAACAGATGTAGAACTGAGCACCTGAATGTATCCAGTAAAGCATCAGCCTTTTCAAATTCTTCCAAGAGAAAATGGGAGAAATAGAGCCTGGTAAGGCTGACAAATTTAGTAGAAATCACTACTAGGGTAGAGAAGATGGGTAAATATGATATATTAGGAGAAATTCAATATACCTTGATAAGGAGAAATCATGTTCTTCAAATCCATCAGGTTCCCGTAAGATGATAAACAGCATGGAGATAGAGGAGATCTTTGGTTGACAGCATCTGCCTATTTGTCATTTTCCATGTATTCAATAAGGGCTCTGACCACAAAACCTTAAAAACACCTAAGCAGTAATAGGATAAGAGGGGAGATATTTGCATGTATGGCATAAAATGAATTGAAAGATAGGTTTTACAGTAAAGAGATTAATAGGACATTATTAGTGGGAATTCTTCTAAGACTGAGAAACCAGATGAGAAAAAAGGATCTTAGGCAAAAAGATGAGTGGCCACTAGAACAGCATCTCATACTGAATGTAGATGAGCATAAAACAGAGAACATGGGGGGAAACAGAACTTTAGCTATAAAGTAATGGTTCTGAAATGTTTAGCTGGGTGTGAAATGTAGAGGTTATATAGGTTTACAAAAAAACTCCAAAAATAACAGAACACACGCAGCCAAAAAGCAAACTGAATGTTGAAGTTTTGGCCACATCACCTGAAAAACTAAATTGTCATGTTGAAAAAGTTTGAGGGGGAATGATAAAACACGAGAAGTGCCTTTTATACAGACTGAACAGGCAGACTGGGGCTCCCTGTCCTAGGAGACATGGCTGAGGGGAGATATGATAAAGATTGACAAAGACATGAACAGCCTGTAGCATATGAATAAAGATGAAGTTTCTCATTATATCTCCAAAGGTAAGACCTAGGAGGCCTCTGATAAAACTAGTAGGTAATATGTTCAAAATTAACACAAGGAAGATGGTTCTTCAGCTACACAGAGTAGAGCTACCTACTCATCAACTTTGATCTTAGCCTGCTGGAAACTGTGAATTTCCTTTAAGGCAATCAGGAGGGAACTGCAAGTTCATGAAAGTGATATTCAGTATGAATACTGCCTCCAGGTTAAGAAATCCCCAAGCCAAAAGTTGCTGGAGGCTGGCAGAGTATTATGAAGAGATATCATTACGTTCTTTTCTCACTTTCTTCCCAAGATATTTCCCAAGAGCAGCATAACAAATTGGAGGAACCCTTCTTTCAGTGATTCTCATAATGCTATGGTGTGATCTGAATAACTACAAATGACAAGTTCTCCTGACACTATTCATCCTTTACAGGCACGAATGTTAGACTGAAAACTTCAGTCTAAACCTTCCTTCCTTTCCTTCCTTTCCTTCCTTTCCTTCCTTTCCTTCCTTTCCTTTTTTCCTTCCTCCCTCCCTCCCTCCCTCCCTCTTTGGAGCTTGTGGCTCCCTACTGTTAATCCTTAAAGGCAAATTAGGCAGAGATCTGCCAGGGATGACTTGGGCATTGTCACTTCTGCCTTGGAAATTAGTCAGGTAAGTTCTTAAGGTGTCTGCTAGCTGCTCAGTTTTTCAAACCTGTCTTTGCTCAGAAGTTCCTGAGGCCTCTGGCTGTCTGATAAAGGGAAATGGTAGTCTCAAATGTTGCTGTTGGTTATTTCCAGAGGGTGATAACAGTGTAGGGTGATCAGGAGTGCAGGCAGAAAAAGTGCTAAGGGGAGCAGAAGCAGATTAGACAGAAGTAAGGTTTTGGAGAAGAAGCCATGAGCAGCAGAGCAGTGGGAGGGAGAAAGACTTTGAAGGGGGATTTTGCCTAAAAATGCTGAGGTGTGCTGCTGGGAGCACCACAGGTAATGGGAACTATTTTTTACAGAATAGCAGGTCTCTGGTGCTCTCAGAAACACAGAGTCATTAATTTCTTGGAACAATCACAGTGTGTTTTTTTCATGCATCTAGAATAGGGAAAGATAAATCATGATGATATGAAAATTAATAAATCCTAAATTAAAGGGTAGTATTTGCCAGCTCAGAAGACCAGCAATTACTGCAACCTCTGTAGTAATTTGACATCCCAGATTCCATCTGCAGGGAAACCCAAAAGGCTCTTCCCATCAGTCATATTCAGGCCCCACATGGCAGTCAAGTTGAATCCAAAAGAAAGAAGCAAGAGCTCCTCTGCACAGGTCCCTGCACTATTATCATTTAGAGTCATATGAAGACCCCTCACCTGTTGTTGAAGTGATCTCTCTATCCCAAAGCACTTCTGCAAACATGCCACCAAGGTCTCTACCCTTGGCTACAGATGAACAAACCGTGGAGCTGAGGGGTTTAGTGAACACTTAGAAGCCAAAGAAATGTGAAGATAGCAAATACCAAAATGTTTCACTATAGTTTCCTTAAAAGTAAAGGCACCATCTGTCCCTTTGTGAGGGAAGAGAATGAGAAAGAATACTAGAGAAAGTAGGGAAAAGACTGAATTCCATAAGAATTGTTGTCTTCCACTCTCTTTGTTGCAGATCTTCGTTATTTCTTCATGCAGTTGACAGCCTGGTGAGGGCAGCTCAGCGTGGCTGCCCCACATGGTACAGGCAGCTACTGCCTGGGGAGTTGTTTGATGGGCTGCCCCTATCCTGCAAGGGCCTGTGTGGCTTCTTTTTAATCCACAAGGTCCTGGGATGGATTTTCTGACAATGCTGCTTGTCCAGTGAATGACCTGTCAGTCCTGTAACACGGTGCCTCAGCTTTCCAAGCTTTTGGAAACTCATCTGTCAACAAGGGGGATTTTCCTTAGCGGATACCATTCCTTTAAGCCCTGGGTTGATTCTTGAAGCTTTCTCTGGTGTTCTGTTTGCTTCTTCAAGCACCACTACACTTCTCCTCTCTGATCAAGTTATGTTCCTCTGCACATCAGTGATAAAAGCTGTTTGTACTCAGCTGGGAGAGAGGAAAGCAGCAGAAAAGGGACACAGCTGTCTTTCTGTTTGGGTCATCCATTGAAAGCCTTCTCCTACATCTCAATTTTCCACAGAGAGAAGGGTA
Source organism: Melospiza melodia melodia (assembly GCF_035770615.1). Classification (NCBI taxonomy): domain Eukaryota; kingdom Metazoa; phylum Chordata; class Aves; order Passeriformes; family Passerellidae; genus Melospiza; species Melospiza melodia. The sequence goes on along the minus strand of NC_086195.1, from coordinate 123,695,415 downwards.
TGGGAGCAATTACAGAAAGTGACAGACCACAGGTGCCTCACTGCCATATTCACTTTGGGACATCTCTTTCAGGAGTTAGATTTTTCTGAATGAAACCAGGTCTAACTGGCTCAAAAGTCCTGTCTAACTTAAAAAAAATTAATGAAATCTTTGTCCAAACTGACCATAATAGTCTAAAATGCTTTCGTCTCTACGTCAGACCCTGCAATCATAGAGACACACTTGTATTTGAATCTCATAGCATCTTATCATCCTTCTAAAGATAACTTTTCCTATGAAAAACAGAAGTTCTTTGATGCTATTGAACCACGGCACCTTTCTCTAAATTACTGAAGAAAATTGTTTAACTCTGCATGTGAAAACTATAAAGTATTAAGAAAGTAAACATGAAAGTTTTTGGGTTTTTTTACATATTAGATTGGAGTTTCTAATCACTAAAGTTTCCTCATTGATTTAGGCTAAACATCAATAGTAGAAGTCTTACATCACCCAAAAGCAGACAGACTTTCTCTATCTACCTTGGCTGGGGTGGTTTTAATGGGTTGCCCAAACATGTCTGTAATTCCCTCATCAGAATCTGTGAAACTCTGATACTTCTTACCTGATGAGTCTTTCTACTTGAGGTTCGAGTCTCCTAGGGGAATAAAGGAAGATCAGAATATTGCACAAAATCTTGACTTGGAAACTGAATTGGGAAAGAAAATACATGCTGAAAATATCTTTTTATCCTTTGCAAATTCCTCATGTTCTTAGAGAAAATACATATCTGTGAGCATTTTATGAGTATGAAATTTCAGGAAGATTTAATATTGCCTAGCTGTTATTTTAGGTTTAATGAACTAAAATGCAGCCTCTGCACTAGTCTACACTCCTTCCTAAGTCTTAGTGCCAAAAACAGCAGCTCTCCTAAATGCACCCTCTCATATTCAATTGAAGCTTGTGTTACACAGATTCAAGCATCAAAAAGGGGATTAGTTGAATTCTGATAAAGGATCTTAACAGTTTCCAGGATAAATTGGTGGAGTAAAGAATCAGCCAGTAGCTTAGCCATTTTCAAACCTAAAAGTGTGTATTTTCCCCTCCCCCGCTCTCTCAGAGACATTATACTTCTCATGTCCCAAACTGGGGGAAATAAAAATATTCCACTTCCAGCTGTCTCTTTCCACTACTTTTCTTTGATCATTCTTTTCAGCCAGAAAAGGAGATGAGTGCTGAAATTATAGTTATTCCAGCATCAATAATAACAACCAGTAGCTGAAGTGAGACTTACAAAGGCTTAGTAAAATCATTGAGAAATCCTGCTATGAAAATGGTACTATTTCCACCTTTTTTACCTATATGGAAGTACAGCATTCTACATGTAGAATTAGCCTGTTAAACACACAAACCACTGAAGAACAAGCAATATATGCTATGCAAATGCTATACCCATGAGGAAAATATAAACCATGGGATAAATTTCTAAATCACTCTGCAGTATTTGCATTTCCACTCTTGGTTTAGGACCCCTATTGGAAGCACTGCCCCTGTTTTCATTGCCATGACTCCTCTGAAGCCTTGAAGATGTCTGATCTCTGCTGGGTTCTTCAGAGAACCAAAGAACTAAAAATAAAATATAAAATATACCTATTGAAAAAGAAGAAGTGGGTTACATAATAAATTTGTTAGTGAAAGGGCCTGTGCCCTCTCCTCCCCATCTCTCTGAAAATTAATGAAATTTGTGGGTCTCCCACCCACTCATACCTGCTGAATTTGAGTCTGGTGGGAAAGAGGCTGGGAAGGGCTACCAATCACTGATGGATATTTACTTGCCAGATAAATGTGGAGTGAGTGGTCCTGAGGGGGGTAAGGGGTCTGAATTCCCTGTACCTTCCCTAGTAGTGTGTGATGGAGCGCATACACCTCATCCTGGGATAAGGGGAGGTGCTGCCTGATCACCTTCCCCATCCCTTTCACAGCCCCACACAGTCGTGATGTGGCTGCTGAGTGTCCAGTCCCATAGTGAGCCCACAAACCAATGGGTTTTAAATCAGCAGAGGCTCTTCTGCCTTCAAGGAGTCAGAGGTGTTATATTAAAATATGCAAAAATTCCCCTATCTTCCTTAAGTCAACCCAGACCTGCAACAGATAAACTAAATCATTTCAGCTGGAGCCAGTATATATTTAAACTTATAATGGTGAGAAACACTTGTCTTGTATGACCACAGGGATCATCAAAAAATCTCTGTCAGACTTGCTGCAGTAGCTGTCAATGGACAAATGGGGAACTAAGAATATCATGGAAATTGAAAAAATCAACACATTCAGAATATTTAGTTTGTTTTGAAAAGTTTGCAATCAAATAGTCCAATTCTAATTACCTTGAAGGCCTTTTTCCTTTTTTATGTACACTACTAAATCAGAGCTGAGGTAAGAACAGTAAGTAAAGTGGAAATAAATTATTATTGTTGCCACTGTGCAATAGTTTAAACTAAAAGAGAGAAACTGTTACTCCTATTATATTTATGCTCTAGCTAGTCCTTGGTAAATTTCCTAGCAACTTACCCATGAGTTTGGCTGTCCTGAGCTTTATATTTACAGACAGTGAAGCTAACAAACAGAGAGATGAAATATCTCCAAGGACATCCAGGAACTCACTGATGGGGCTGGAAACCCAACAAGGAGCTCTCCCAAGATAGAGGGGCAGCTCATGGGTTCAATGAAAAATTTTCACTCCCTGGTTTAATTCATTTTACACCACCACTGCAAATTCAAGGGAAGAGCCAGGGACTCCCCATGTGGTTGGGGAGTGCAGCAGCTTTGATTTAAATCAGATTTAATTGCCATGGCATCCTTAATCCTGTATGCCTGTTGTCAGCCCTCCAGGGCATGAAGCCTCAATGGCAAAGGGTGAATCAACTGACAAACAGATCATTGCTGGTCATCAAAATAACTCGCATCTTTTGATAGAAGAGCTAGGAATGGCCCTTTCCCACCATTTTAAAACCATTGCTTTCCTAGATTTGGAGTAACACTGAGGCCAACTAACACATTTCACCCCCATTCCAAATCTGACTACATCTGGGTGCATAAGAGGACTGCAAGTACAGGGCAGGGTTCTGGCACAAGTTTCTTTAGCAGGAGAAACTGTGATCTAACCCATGTACACATCTACACCACTGCTCAGGCACAAGTCAGAACCCAGTACCCAAAACTGGACTGCCTGGCACCTTCTGTATGCAAAACAACAGCAAGGCTCGCTCGGGACAATGGGCTTTACATATTTAACCTCCTGGTTTCCCTTAAGGTTGAAAGCATTCATATTAAAGCACCTCCCTTTGGCAAGCACCTGTCATTACTGAAGAATTACCCTGCAATGCCTCCCCAGCCTACCCCTCAAGCTGCAGAGAGCAGCTCTCCCATGTGCTTCTGATCCAAACTCTTCCCTCTGGGAGGTTTCCCAGGACCCTCATTGTTTTGATTGGCAGAATGTGTCTCTGCTAGAGTGGTTGATAAATGAAATTGGATTTTGTAACAGAAAAAGTAGTTCCTGATATAGTGGGATTAATAGTTCCCCCTCTTCTTACCATGTGCATGCTGGCAAGGCTCTCAACTGGGTACTGAGCATGTGCTGAGACAATCTGTTCCTTTGGCTTTCCCTTAGAAAAAGATGGTTGGTTCTGGTTTCACTGATTTCCCCTGCTTTTGTTCGTTTTCCTCCTGATTATGGGGAAGCTTGGCAAGAAAGAAGGGTGGAGAGAAATTAGACTGGGGTCTGAATGCTCATAAAGAAGTGCCTGCACACGTGGTCTTTGTAGAGATGTGCACCTCTCCACAAAGAAGAAGAGAGACAGGTTGTTTCACTCTTCTTGGGCAAGACACTCAGCAGGCAAAATGACCAAAGCAAACAAAGCCTCATACCAGTTTTAACCAAGGACTTTATTATCTCAGCCAGGTGAAGAGCCTTGCAAATATTGGGGCTTGAGTTGCTGTAAAACCTCTCCTTGTGCAAAGAGCGAGCTCTCGGATTTAGCAAAGCCACGTTATTAATAAGCATCAGGGGTTTAGAGAAACAAAGGCTGGAGGAGGGGAGAGGGAGCCTTATTTTAGGAAGGGGGCCAAGAAAGACAAAATGTTTAGGAGGGGGAAGTATTGACACCCTTGGAATAGAGAAAGTGTCGAATGCCAGCTGCAGAGCGCCTCAAAGAATGAGAGTCTCCGATGCTTTTGTCTCCTTATATGGTAAAATGATAGCGAGGGGTTTCGCTGGGCTGGGGAAGGCAGCAGCCTCCTTCCACACTGGCTGACTGCAGAGCTGCGCTCGGCGGAGCCGCTCTCTGCCGGCAGTGGAAGCCCCAGCTGGCTGCACAGCCCCGGCTGCGGGCAGGCCAGGGCGCGCTTGGCGCTCTTGTTAATGGATGTGACCCCCTGTCCCCGCTCCAGGAGGTGGCATTAACTGCCCGCTGCTGCTCTGTAAGTAAATATCCCTTTTTTCCCCTTCCCCCCCACTACCCACAGAACACATCTTTGGAGGTGTCGCTTTAAACAAAGGGTGCAGAGAGGAGGAGAGAGAGGGTTGTTTGGTATCCCCGTGGGTTATTGGGGAAGGATGCGAGGAGAGAGATTGCCGGTCCCCCTTTCTCCCGAGTGCACGGGCAGGGGTGTGAAGAGGACAAAAAGACAAATTTCTTATCGCAGCAATTACTGCTGCACGTCCGTCAGCAAAGTGACACATCAGCGAGCTGATGAGGCACCGGGTCTTTTCATGTGTAACTATTTTTAATGACTGCATTGTGCTGCGTGTGTAACCCGCCGGGGAGGTGATAAAAAGTCGAAGATGGGGTCTTAGATTCCTTACACCTCCGTGCGCTCCTGCTGCCGGGCTCAACAAAGGAGCATTTTGGTACTGTAGCAAGAGCAGATGCACATGAAACAAGGGTAGCCTCTCCTCTTTGCAGGCAAAGAGCGCGGATAGATTGTGTAGGGGAAAAACAGGGAGTCATCAGCATTATATTTCTTCTTTTTATGTGGACAGAATAAATTAGAATACAAATCCCAATTATTAGCTCTGCATTCCTTCTTTTTGTGCTTCTCTCTGTGTGCATGTATGTGCAGCCACAACAACCCAGTCCTTACTGTAAGCTAACGTGGATTTCTCTGTGTATGTAATAAAGGAAATAGTAACTTTTGTCTGCATTGATGGCTGTTCCAAACTTTTTACTTCCCCCAAGGGATATGGCTTTTATTTAGTTGACCAAATACCTGCATATTCCAGCTTTGCTCTGTATGGAGACACACAGCTTTGCTGAGTACCGCAAATGTCATAAAAAGATAGATACTAGCAAGACAGTCTGTAATTGCCACTCCCCTGACTCCAATCTAGAGGTATATTAACTAAGATTGCTAACTGACATTGAGATTGTCAGGGTCAGTAGCTGTAACATTTATTGATGGTTATGTGTATTTATATGTTGTCTTGAATAGTAATTGTTCTAAAAGGGACCAACATCTATCTGTTGGTCCCATCTATGTTATTAGATAGACAAATTCATTAAATGTGAAAGAATGCTTCAATTATGGTTGTCTCTGGGTTTCTGCTGTGAACCCTGTTTTCATCAGTTCATAAATTTATTGGACTCCCAGCTTTCTGGACAAAACCTTCTGTGCCTTTTATCAGCCAGATGGTAAACTTTGAACATGATTGCTTCAGGCATTTGGATATGGAAGGCAAAAAAAAAAAAAAAAAAAAAAACAAAAACAAAACAAAAACCACTTAAAAAACCTGTGTGTTTATTTATTTTACAAAAATTTAGGTCTGTTTTGTGCACCTGTAGACATAACTGGGCAAGGATGGATTCTAAAGGATTCTATTGCTTTTTTCAATAAAACCTGACCCATTCCTGGTGACATATGGAGAAAATTTTTTTTAAAGGATATGAGTTGCTCTATTGAAAACTCAGTTCCTGACACAGCATAGCATTACTATCAAAATCTGATCAGAGAACCAATAAAACTGTCTTTTACCCCAGCCATAGGGTAAAATGATCTCCGGCTTGTGAACCATCATTTGGTTGAGGTGAGTGGGACAGCTGAAAAGACATAAAATGATGTTGTTGAGGAATCAAATTTGTAAAAGTTACCTTGGGTTCCCACCTGACATCTACATCTAACTAGCACACCTGAGGCTAGGGGGTGAACCACTTCTTGTGGTCTTTTGAAAAAGCCCAAGATGGCAAAAGTCCTGGGATAAAATATAGACAATTTTGGTTCTCGCCATTTTGCCAAATGTGCTCCCACAGAAAGTGCTACATATGCAAGCATCAAATAGTCACTTCCATGTGGTTTGGATTTACAGGAAAATACTATTAGTTTTTGTGAAATCACTGTTATCTCCCAGCAGTGGTTATATTGTGTCAGATATTGTTTGTCCATGTGAAGTTCCTACCACACAGAGCATGTAATGGTGATTCCCAGCTGAAGAACTCAGGAACAAATAATGATCTGTTTCCCACTCCTTAGAAAAGTCCAGGGAGAGCACTTTCCCTGAAATCACATCCTTCCTGTCCATACAGGCATCAGCTCTAACAGATGGCACACCTTGCATTAGAAAAGAGATCAGATAACTCCTTTGATCACACACAACACAGTCTGCCAGGATTCCATCATGCTTTGAATCCAAAAAAAGAAAACAACCTCAAAACATTGGGGACAAAGTACAACTCCTATAGTTGTAAGGGTTAATGACAGTTTCTGCTGTACTGCACTGCAAATTCAGGCTTTCATTCCAAAAGAAAGGGATGAGGAGGGCTGCAATGACCTATATTCACCAGAGACCCCTGGCTTGGTTCTCCAGGGCATTGAGCTCTGAGCCTCAGAGCCCAGGAATGTGTTACCTGCTGGTGTCCTCACCTCCCTGCCTTGCCTCATCTCACGGGGGCCAGGATATTCAGAGTTAAGGGAAGATCAGATAAGTGTTAACACCACAAGCCACAAGCAATTCCTGTTGCTGCTGGCCAGCATCCTTGCAGCCTTTCAGGGTCCTCAGGGACCAGGAACATTCAGGTTCTAAGTCTCATCCATGTTTCTCTGATGGGTAAATCTGTCCTGAGCATCTCTGGACAAACTCTGAATGGTGTAGTGTTGTAGGCAATCTTCCCTCACTTGGGTTCTGCTTCAGAGACTGGGGGAATCTCATCATTTGCATTTTTAGACTGATTAATTCTAATGATGTAGTTGTAATATTTAATTTACATATGCACAGTTATTTGTGATGCAGATTCACCACAAGTGAGAGTGTGAAATGGCAGGGTAATGACAGGTTTCATGAAAATAAATCTTGGATACATTGACAGCCACTGAAGCATTAACATTTCAACAATATTAATTAGCTATATATAGATAGAATTTGATTATAAATCAGTAGAGCCTTCTCCTAAGGATGAACATCAATATACTCATGCCAAGTGATAAAGTTAATTTTGTTCCTTTTCACATACCCTTCTATATTATACTGGATTATATCAACTAGGATGCTGAATGGTTACTGTACATATAATAATATGCCATAAGAGGAAGGCAGGCAAGGTCTGCTTTTTCAGTGTTATGCTCACTGACATAAGCACATTCACCATTCCCTTTCACAAAAAAATTCTGAATTTAAAGTTTCAAACATATCAACCACTGCAGAGAAAGTTCTACGGTGTCACTCTGATGGTGTGAGTTAGTTCTAGACCTTCAGCAAGCATAAGTGTAAGGGCTCAAAACCCACCACTGTTTCTTCACTTCATCTTGCATAATAAAAGCAGCAAATTGCATAAAGCCATGAAATACCTGCAATCATTCACACAGATGTGTTTGTCATTGCTCTGAAGCATCCTTGAGATTTAGAGCAGAAGTGTCTTCAGAGACCAGGATCTTGCCTTTGATGAATTCCACCTTTCCCTACTATCCCACGCTACGTGAATCTACTCCATGGTGGATTCAACATCTTCCTTCTTCAGCTGGAAATAATCCTGCCCACAAAAACATTGCCTATGTCCGTATCATCAGGCTCTCTATGTCTTTGTGCTTTCTTCTGTGCCTCTCACATACCACAGGTACTTTGGTTCAACCTTAGTAGATGTTCTCTCTGCTCTCTATGTCCAGTTTTGCTCTCAGTGTCCAGGCTGGACTGGACTGGACACAGTCTTCAGCCACAACCCCCCCAAACTGGGGAGTTTTCAGGCAGGTGCAATCAGTCTGGTTTGCTAAGATGTGCCCAGCTGCAGGGGTGCCCCAAGGTTTATGTAGCCTCCTTTGTCACATTTTGGAGGGCCAGGGGCATTCTGGCTGGGCAGGGAAGTGTGGGTACCTCACAGCCCTGAGGCATTCCGTGCCACAGCAGTTTTATCCAGCAGCTGTAAGATGTGCATTGACTGATCCCCCAAACCAGACACGAGGGGGCTTTGTGGTCTTACCTCAGTAAACAGAACCAGAGCCGTGCTGATAGAGGACAGGACAAAAACCAAAGCGTTCTTCTTCCGCAGAATTATCCCAATTTTTCTTCTATCCTTTCTTTAAAGAGGGAAACAGAGGCCATTTGGGACATTGTTCTGGTTTTGTGTCTTGGGTAGTAGTAAGGAGGATTTAAAAAATACAGAAAAATTTTGAAACAAGACTGCATGGTAGCACATGGCATTTCTGGGTATTTTTGTCTTGAAGTCTAATTTCTCTGAGATTAGCAGTGCTCCTGACAGTAAGAGAAAGCAATCCTTTTCTGGAAAAACAAACCTTTGTTGGAGTTTAGTGTCTGCAGACATTTAGCTTATACACTACTTTTGCAGCATAGTGCCAGAAATAATAAAAAGGTTTATTAATCTTATACTGTTTTTCTCCACTATAATTTTCTGTTATCTGCTTAAATGCTGTTATTAGAAATATATTTTTTATGCTTAAGCAGGATCAAGTACTTGACCTTTCCTCTGAGCAAGCATTTGCTTATTTTGCAAGAGAAAGAAGGAGGACAGCAATTTCAAAAGGCTTTAAAATAGAAAATAAAAGCAAGCCTTTCCACTTGAACTGTGCCCCTCCTTGCTGTGGCAGATTTAAGTCATGTTCCATGTTATTTCAACATTCTTCTTTTGTGACTGAATTGTGTGCAGGAATATGGGTGAGAGCATGAACCCTCCAGTCATTTCAGTATCAGCCTGAGATAACCACAGAGCAAACTCTGTGGGGTGCAATTTCAAAGTGTCAGTGCTCAGTCCTTCTGTGGCATTTGTAGATATTACTACTGGCTCTTGCTCTACCACTGCTGGAGTGGCTCTAGACTGGAACAGATCTTTGTTGATTGCCAAATACAATAAACCACACAGGAACCACAAGCGGAGAGTTCCTTCTCCACTGCTGTAACTGGGATTACTTTAGCCAGATGCATGAGGAGCCTTGCCACACAAGAAACATTTTCTGTTTCATTTTTAAAAAATTATTATTTATGTTCTGCTAAGGAATACAATCTTACCCAGCACACTATCCACTTTCCAGTTCATGGCAGGCTGACTGTGCAATCCAGACAGGAACCAGGTATGCTTTGGTTATCTGCATATGCTAATGCAGTCTGTCTGGTCAGAAAATTGCACTACAGAGATTTTAAAAAACTCTAAAAAAGAGATCAGAATGTTATACCAAACACAAAATAAGTCAGCCATTTCCAAGGAAGGTGAATCCTTGGAAAAATCCAAATGTAATTTTGAAGAATATTGCAAGGTAACTTTATTAAAAATGAAACTTTTTTTTCTTTAGATAGCTTTTAAAATTTAGCATCTAAAGGCATGACTGGGATATTTTACTTTGGGTCATTTTTTTTTATTATTACTATTATTTTCAAATATTTAACCAATTTTCCTGGGTTTTGATGAAGAGAAAATGGTCATTCCTTATTTTTCTAAAGTAAGTTTAAAAAAATAAAATTAGGTGTCCCTCTTTTCCCCTTGCATGGCCTTATGGTCTGGCTTGGAAAGATGCTTAGGTTTTCCAAGGGTGTTTTCCTGTTGCTGCAACAAGATGATAGATAATGAATGTGGTAATAGCAGCTAAGTTGCAAGGAAAAAAATCACCTCTTGCCAGAAAGACCAGCATAGTTTGAACTGTCAGTTCACGGTTGTAAATAAATCTTTTCATTTTAGCCTTTGGAGCATTAACATAAATTGTTTCCAAATGCTCCAAACCTGCATGGCTCATGTCACTGGAGTTGCCAGACACAAATCTTCCTTCCTCAGGGGAAGAGAAATAAACAGATAGAAAATTCTCCATGTGTACTGTTCTTCTGGAAAAATAGTCAGGTGGGAGAGATGCCTGCACATCTTGGAGGAAGAGCTTTTGTTTCCTGTGCAGGTGTCTAACACAGCATACTGATCCAGGGGCACGGGACAGAAAGCCCCAGCACTGCTCAGCTAATTCAGCCAGCAGCAAGCCCCCCTTTGGCATCCACAGGGGCTTCATTCTCTGTCTCCAGATGCTGTTACAGAAAGAGATCAGAACTTCACTGAATAAACTAAACAACTCCTACATGGTTTAGATAGTTCCCCTTGGCCTCTTTCTTGTGTGTGTGCAGATGCATCTCTCAGTGCTCATCACCTCCTAGGAAAAGTTGAAATAAGAGATAGAACAGCATTTATTAGGCTTGCAGACATAGCTGAAGAGGCAGGCAAGGTCTGCTTTTTCAGTAGTCAGTAGTGTCATGGGATGGGGGAACACTGGATAATTTCTTAATGACATGATGAGCCCTAATATTTATGCAGTAATATGACAACTTCAGGAATTGCTGCCAGTAAAATGAGACTGAGCCAACAGGGAAAGAAGAGGAAAGAAGCATAGATTTTGAATCAGTCTACTAACTTTTTCTTAATTTTTCTGCCAATTCTTTCTTCCTGTGAGACAAAGTGTGGGTAGTACTAACATTTGGCATAAGCTGTAGCTTCTCTTTTGGGCAGGCAACAGAAAGCTCTTTTCCTTTTGGAGATGTGCTTGCTATGTCTGATGCTGTGGGAGGGAGACTAAATGGCAGAAAAAAATCAATTTCTTCATCATGATTATGTTGAGAGCAATCTGAAGAAGCATAAGTATAGAATGACTACAGTAATAAAATCTAAATATCTTTAACCACAAGGAGCTGTAATAATGATGAGCCTCTGTCCCACAACGCTTTATGGTATCAAACACAAGAGAAATAGATCAATGGCAAGGAGGTTGAATTGCAATTTGTGTCCATCCACAGCTGTGCAAGTCTCCTGTTTTGGTTTTTTCCCCTTAAAGTCTAAAACAGTGCATAAAGCCTGCACTAAGCTAAACATGAGGGGATTTTATATAACAGGAATTAATGGACTGGCAATGTAAAGGACCATGTGTACAAAGTGACAGGCAAAATACTGCTCAGTATGATTTCACATTCCTTGATTGTAAGACAACAGTGAAATTATTTGTTTGAAATTCCTTCTAGTATTTAGTAGATAGGACCCATTATTTCCTCACACTTAATTCTCTCTGGAGCAGAAAAAATTCTGTACAATATGCTCAAAATAGCACATAGTAGATCATGAGATTCAGTCCAAGACTGGATTTAAACAGCCTGGAATTTTGGGATGCTTCAACCTTAATTCCAGCTTACTGAATGAAAGCACATGAACCTGAATTCCTAACTTTGAGAGATATTGGATCCAAAAATGGTCCCAGATGCAATGAAAGATTCACATAACTAAAGCCAAAATGCAGATCTCATCTTTCAGTTTCCAAAATCTCTAGAGTTGTTCCTCAAATCTCATCCAGAGCTGTCCCTGCATTGTCTTCATAGAGCAGAGTTCATCCCTAAATCTGTTTGAGATGTAGAAATGAGGACTGCCTCTCCCTGCTCAGGGTGAGGGTGACAATCCCCTGGAACAATCTTGGAGCACATTTAACAAAACTAGATCTCTTTCAGGATTGCAGGCTATGCCCAGGTATTTTCTGAAATAGTGGCAGCAACTATTAAATAATTGCTGAGTTATTTTGAATTGTTGAATTATTACATTATTATATGAATTATTAAATATATCTATTACATGATCCTTACCTCTGCTCCAGTGAAATGCACCCAGAAGAAAATACAGCACTCAAGAGGGAAAGTCCTGTGACCAAGAGACAGGAATGCCCACTTCTAAGGGAACAGTCCTTCTTCCAGTCACAAAGCACTTCTATATTTTGCATTTAGTAGCTTTGGATGAAATGGTATAAACCTGTAAAGGAATTACACTTTATAGTTTTTGTTTTTACACATCAAGACTGCAGAGAAATGTTTCACTCTGCAGTATCACACTTCTACTTTTAAATCTGGGTTAGAAAGAAATAATTCTGAAGAAGGGTGACAAATGCAAGTTCATAAGTGGTTTCTGCTCACATTTTAATTTAGCAATAATGCGCATTAAATGGGCAACAAAATCCTATCATTTGGAAAAAAGTACCTAATATAGTCAGGTGAAAAGTACAGATTTCTGTCCTAAATCCAGACCATTTTAACAAAAGCTATCACTCCTCTCAGACTTAGTCATACATCTACACATATAACTCTGTGTACATTGGCCCGACTGCATTTTGCTGAGGTTACTCCAGAAGGAAATTAAGTCCTAAGACTAGTTCTTTCCTGGGAAAGTCCAAACCTGTTATGTAGGTTAGGGGTGTAAACAGGCTCAAAACAAAGAGGAAAATCCATTATCATCTATTAAATGTTCCAGTAAAGACTGCAGGTGTACTTAACTTGCTGGAAGTAATGGGAATGTTCCTATGTATTGTCCCTGTGTATTGTCCCTATTCTCCTGCATTATACTTCCATTGCTAGCTGCTGCTGCTGGAAATGGGCTGCAGGGGAGCCTTGGTGGTCATTGCACTTCTCTCTCCAGCACATCTTCTTACTTTCTGTCTTCTTATCAGTCCTATGAGCCCCTCTGCTCCTTAAGGACAAAGAGCACCCTACATACTCCCAGTTCCCCTCCGGGATAAGAAAGTTAATTAGTTCCTAGATCATTTTGAAGGGCAAAGCAGTTGCCCTGCTAGTCTTGCAATGTCAGAAGCACAGAAGACCAGCTTCCAGGATTTGTGCTTCCTGCAGGCACATTTTGGGGCTTGCTAGTTTGTCTCTCTTCTTTAGTAGTTACTTGGAATTCATAAGACTTTCCAGCAGTGGAGACATCACTTACCTACTTCACACATGTAAAAGCACTCACCCATCAGTCTGGGGTAGTCACTACAAAATTCAGCAGTGGATTGGCCATTTAAAAAAATAAAACATTGTCCATTCAGACAGTCCTAAAACCTTAATCATATCCCAGCTAGACAGAATGAAAGATAATAGTAAAAACTGAAATCCTTGGGGAGAACTCAGGATTTCAAAATGCCCTATGGGTGGCTCCCACTGCCAGAGGGAGAGGACAAACTCCAGAAATCAGCAACCTGTGCCAAGAACACTAAGCAAGTAACATTTTGTTTAAAACTGAGAGCTGAAGTTGGCAAAAGGACTGCAGATGCTGTAAATGTCACTTGTGCATGAAAGACAGAGGTAGCCACTTAAGCTATTAGTACTCAAAACATTTAAGGATTTATGGATCAGATGTGCCTTAAAGAGGAGGTGCAGCCTGGCAGGCAGTTAAGATCATGCAGTCCAGGTGGCATGGGCTTTCTGCTTGGGAAATTCCCTTTCCTAAGCTGGCAGCTATGCCTTGCTCCAGCTGTACCCTCCAGATTTCAGGTGCAACACATGCTGCAAGCCTCAGGTTAAGAAAGAAGGTGATGACTAATGAAACC